>NC_044381.1:66672280-66978272 GCF_006542625.1 Nomascus leucogenys | reverse complement strand
ATGAATGAATGAATATCTGTTATTGTGTTGTCAGAATTTCCTCTCACCCCTTTGAAGTTTTTTACTTTTTGTAGTTTCCTTTTCAGGGTATACCTTTATGCTGAACTCTCTGGGTACTTTTCGGTCAGTCTTAAATATATAATTAACTAGGTCTCATCATTTAAAAAAAAACTATTATTAATTATAAAATGTTGGTCACAGCCAGGCGCAGTGGCTCACAACAGTAATCCCAGCACTTTGGGAGGCTGAGGCAGGTGGATCACTTGAAGTCAGAAGTTTGAGACCAGCCTGGCCAACATGGTGAAACCCCGTCTCTATTAAAAATACAAAAAAAAATTAGCCCGGCATGGTGGCGTGCACCTGTAATCCCAGCTACTCAGAAGGCTGAGGCAGGAGAATCACTTGAACTTGGGAGGTGGAGGTTGCAGTGAGCCGAGATCACACCACTGCATTCCAGCCTGGGTGACAGAGCAAGACTCAGTCTCACAAAAAAAAAAAAAAAAAAAAAAAAAAAAGTATAGTCAACTTTCTGTTTCACTTTGATTTACAGCTAGTTTGCCTGTTGGTTGACCTAAGCCCATGGTAGCATTTCTGAAAGAAGAAGTGGTTGCTACAACAATTTAAGCATCTGTGAGATGTTTGGGTTTAGCAAATGAACGTAATAGCAGTGGTCATTGTAGTAAATGTGCATCAGAAATGCATTGCACTGATCTATTGTGTGCCTCTACCATAGTAGCATTTCACTTTTCTCCTTTTAACCCTACTCAAATATGTACTATCATCCTTATAATATGGCAAGGAACTACCATGTTGAATACCTACTATTTGCTAGATGTAGTAGTATGCATTTTATATACATTGCCACATTGAATTCTTACTATCAGTTACATTTTACACATAAGGAGTGTGACTTTCAAAAGAATAAATGTGTTCATAATCATAGTCGAGTAGTGGCTGAACTGGGATTTTTGGCTCAGATTATTGTTCCCAAAAGACAGGCTTGCTTTTTTGTTTTTTTTTTTTTTTTGCTATTATGTGTGAGTGTGTGTGTATTACAGTACACACATATATATATATATATATATAAGTACATATTTCACCATTAGTTCATGTCTCCAGAAATATTTATTTTGCCATACTCGATTTTATTTGAATATTTCCCACCTTCAACAACTTTTTTTCCTTTTATTCTAGGTTTTATCATATAAATTTACTTATAATACACCCAACTCATTGTTTAATATTTGTGTGTGTGTGTGTAGGTGTGTGTGTGTGTGTGATGGAGTCTCGCTCTGTCACCCAGGCTGGAGTGCAGTGGCGTGATCATGACTCACTGCAGCCTTGACCTCCCAGGCTCAAGCAATTCTCCTGCCTCAGCCTCCCAAATAGCTGGGATTACAAGTGCCTACCACGACGCCTGGCTAATTTTTTGTATTTTTGGTTGAGACAGGGTTTCACCATGTCGGCCAGGCTGGCCTCAAACTCCTGACCTCGAGTGATCCTCCTGCCTTGGCCTCCCAAAGTGCTGGGATTGCAACACCCAGTCCTGTTTAACAACGTATAGATTTCAAGTACTTTGAGGCAGTTTTTATAAAAGTAAGGAAAATAAATTTATACATTATTGATTTCTGTTTCTCAGGTTTTGATGGACATGTTTGATCAGGATGACATAGGTTTGGTTTCTCTCTGTGAAGATGAACCTAGTTCTTCTGGTGAATTAAACTACTATGATCTTGTCAGAACTGAAATCACAGAAGAAAGACAGTATCTACGGGAATTAAATATGATCATAAAAGTGTTTCGAGAAGCCTTTCTTTCTGATAGAAAGCTGTTTAAACCTTCTGTAAGTACCTTTTTGGGTTTGAAATTCTGTGTACCCCAAAAAATCAGACCAGCTTAAAATCATAAATAGTCACTGTTTTTTATTTTTTTGAGATGGAGTCTTGCTCTGTTGCCCAGGCTGGAGTGCAGTGGCGCGATCTCAGCTCGCACCACTGCAGCCTCCACCTCCCGGGTTCAAGCAATTCCTGCGTCAGCCTCCTGAGTAGCTGGGATTAGAGGCATGCACCACCGCACTTGGCTAATTTTTTTATATTTTTAGGAGAGATGGGGTTTCTGCATGTTGGCCAGGCTCGTCTCAAACTGCCGACCTCAAGTGATGTACCTACCTCGGCCTCCCAAAGTGCTGGGATTGTAGACATGAGCCACTGCACCCAGCCCATAAATAGTAACTTTAAATACTTTATGAGTACATTAAAAATACTTTTATGTATTTATGGGCTTTATAAATATGTGAATTGTTATACTAATATAATAGGTACAGTGACAATGGAAATTAAGCACAAAATTACAAAGAGGTTTATACTAGGATGAAAGCATTTTCCGCTACGCAGTATCTGATATTTAGAGTCATTCATTTGGAGGTGGTGAAAAATATGTATGGTCTAGGAAAGAAAGACCTCTGCATTTTTCTGTCTTTTGGTTAAGTACCTTAAGGCAGTAGTTTAAAGTTTTAGTTTGAAGTTCAGAATACATGGGGTTAAAAAAAATAAAGTTTTAACGGTGGAACTTTTAAAAATAAAAGTTTATGCAGAATGCCATGTTTAACAAACAAAAAAGGTTTTTTTCTTTCTTTCCTTTATCACATGATTTATTTTTCCATGTCTATATGTTTGGCCCACACATTAAAAATAATTAGTCTTGGCCAGGCGCGGTGGCTCATGCCTGTAATCCCAGCACTTTGGGAGGCCGAGGCAGGCAGATCAAGAGGTCAGGAGATCGAGACCATCCTGGCTAACACGGTGAAACCCCGTCTCCACTAAAAAATACAAAAATGTTAGCCAGGCATCGTGGTGGGCGCCTGTAGTCCCAGCTACTCGGGAGGCTGAGGCAGGAGAATGGCGTGAACCTGGGAGGCAGAGCTTGCAGTGAGCCGAGATCACGCCACTGCACTCCAGCCTGGGCGACAGAGTGAGAATCCTTCTCAAAAAAAAAAAAAAACCAATAATAATAATAATAGTAATAATTAGTCTTGGCCAGGTGCAGTGGCTCATGCCTGTAATCTCAGCTGTTTTGGGAACTGAGGCAGGAGGATTGCTTGAGGCCAAGAATTTGAGACCAGCCTGGGTAACAGAGCAAGACCCAGTCTCTACAAAAAAATTTAAAACTTAGCTGGGCATGATGGCACATGCCTGTAGTCCCAGCTGCTGGGGAGGCTGAAGTGAGAGGTTTGCTTGAGCCAGGAATTTGAGACTATAGTGAGCCATGATCATGCCACTGCACTCCAGCCTGGGCAAAAGAGCAAGACCTCGGCTCAAAAAAAGATACTTAGCCTTTGTCTTATTTATCTTGTACCTCCTAACTTCCTCCACAAAATAACTATAATGTGAGTAAATAAGAATGATACTCAGACACAGGTGGCTGAGTATTTAAAGTTAGGAACAGATTTAGCTTTTCTCATTATTTTCCAAAAGAATGAGTTTTAAATGATAATCGAAAGTGTTTTAGTTGGCAATTACTTTTTTTCTTTTGGATATATGTTTAGTTTAACAATGTTTATAATAACTCCCCCTGGGAATACTATCATAAGTAGTCAGAACTTTATCTTTTTCAGAGTACTGTTCTATTTTATTTGACCCTTATAACAATCCTGAGGGATAGATTGGGCAGATATTATCATCTCTACTTTACTTGTAAGGAGATTGACTTTTTTTTTTTTTTTTTTTTAAATATAGATGGGGGTCTCGCTATGTTGTTCAGGTTGGTCTTGAACTCCTGGGCTTAAGCAATCTTCCTTCTCAGCCCCCCAAAGTGCTAAGATTACAGGCTTGAGCCACTGTGCCTAGCTGGAAATTAACATCTTAATCAAGTTAGTTATAGAGCTTGATCTTGAATGTGGCTTCTTTTCTACCACATTACAATTGGATTTTGTCTCTAGTGGTATGAAGAATAAAAACCTAATAAATGCTGGTAGCTAATGTTATCTTTGTCTTTTTGTGTCCCATCAGTTTTCATTCCTCAGGAATTAATTTTTATGGGTCTCTTTTCACTGGATTAGTGCTGATATGACAGAAAATGTCTATTTTAATACTAAAGGGTCAGATGGAAGAGAGAATCCCTTTTTTATCTGTCTCTATCTACTATAATTTTTTTAGCATTAAGTAAAATATAAACTTTTGAGGTAAAGACTATCTAAAATCAGAGCATAGTACTCTGCAAATATTAAATAAGTGAATGACTTAAAAATTATCTTAAGTTACTCCTTTTGCCCCTCATCCTGTGTTTTCAAAAAGCTCGCATTTCTGGAAGGCCTAATATGTGCCAGTAGCATTTTACAGAAATCATCTAATTTAACCCTAAGAACCTTATGAGCTGGGTATTAGCAGATCAAATGTGTGATAATGGGCAAATTACTTAACTGCTCTATGCCTCTGTTTCCTCATTTGTAAAATGAGGATGATTATAGTACCTATCTAATAAGGATATTAGGTTATTACATTTCAGTGCTTAGAAGAGTGCCTAGAATATAATGTGCCCAATACATGTTAGTTGTTATTATTGTCCTTTTCATTCCTAATCCAGGGTCATTCATCTGGCATGTTGTAACAGGGAAAAACAGTTTTTCCTCTCTAATCTTTTTTTTTTTTTTTTTTTTTGAGATGGAGTCTTGCTCTGTCATCCAGGCTGGAGTGCAATGGTGCAATCCTGGCTCACTGCAACCTCTGCCTCCCAGGTTCAAGCGATTCTCCTGTCTCAGCCTCCCAAGTAGCTGGGATTAGAGATGCATGCCACCATGCCTGGCTAATTTTTGTACTTTTGGTAGAAAGGGGGTTTCACCATGTTGGTCAGGCTGGTCTCGAAATCCTGACCTCAGGTGATCCGCCTGCCTTGGCTTCCCAAAGTTCTGGGATTACAGGCATGAGCCACCGCGCCTGACCCCTCTCTAATCCTCACACTCAACACAGAACACAGAACATTTCTGCGACAACATATGTGAGGATTTTTTCCCCATACACCAAAGTAATTCTCCTGCAGACACCAACTAGGTGTCCTATAATTTAGCTCAATTTTGACATTATTTACCTGGAAATAGTGTCAGATCTCACAGATTAAGGACTCAGTCCTAACACGACTGTCTCCCACTTCAGGCGCCAATTGAAAGTCCCAGGTTGTGAACTGTGCTCCGGACTGATCAGTTATAAATTGGAGTTCTCATGACCCTCTCCTTGGGTTCCATTAATTTGGTCGAACAGCTCACAGAAATCAGGGAAACATGTTTACCAGTTTATTATGAAGGACTTTAAAAAGATACAGATGGAGAGATGGACAGGGCAAAGTATAGGGGCACAGAGTTTCCAAGCCCTCTCGGGGCAAGCCACTCTCCTAGCACCTCCACAAGGTCAGCAACCAGGAAGCTCATCAAGAGTTTTTATGGAGCTTGATCTCTAGCCTCTTGCCCCTGCTTTTTTTTGAGACAGGGTCTGGCTCTGTTGCCTAGGCTTAAGTGCAGTGGCACCATCTTGGCTCATCATAACCTCTGCTTCCTGGGCTCAAGCTATCCTCCAGCTTCAGCCTCCTGAGTAGCTGGGACTACAGGCACACACTACCCCACCCGACTAATTTTTTATTTTTTGTAGAGACTGGGTTTTGCCATGTTTCCCAGGCTCTTTCCCCAATTTTTTAGAGGTTAGTGGGTGGGGCTGAAAGTTGCAACCCTCTGATCCTTTTTCTTTTTTTTCATGAGTCAGTTTGGTTTCAAGTAACCCTTCAATCCTCTAATCATCTGGTCTTTTTGGTGACTGGCCCTATCATGAGGTTATCTAGGGGCCCTACTGTAATAAGTAACCTCATTAGCATAAACTCAATATTTATGAAAGGGACTCATTATGAATAACAAAAGACATTATTATCACTCAGGATATTAGCCTTTTAGGGGCTCTAAGACAGGAACCAGGGACAAAGACCAAAAATATGTTTCCTATTATACCACATGTGGTAGAGCCAGAATCCAAGCTCAGGTCTGTCAGGTTCCAAAGCCCGTGATGTTTCCATTATAAGATGCCAGAGTGAATAATAGTTGGCCATAACCGGGATGGTCAGTCGTATGATATGTTTGTGTTCAGAGGGCTTGAACCTGTCTTATCCTAGATATACAGCTATCTGCCACATACAATGTTTTAGTCAGTGATAGACTATAAATACCCATATATATGACAGTAATCTTGTAAGATTATACTATATTTTTACTGTACCTTTTCTATATATAGATATGTTTAGATACACAAATACTTATCATTGTGTTACAATTACCTACAGTATTCCATACAGTAACATGCTGTACAGGTTTGTAGCCCCGGAGCAACAGGCTATACCTATATGGCCTAAGTGTTGTAGTATACCATCTAGGTTTGTGTAAGTACACGCCATGATATTTGCACAATGACAAAATCACCTAACAGCGCATTTCTCAGAACATACCCCTGTCTTTAAGTAGTGCATGGCTGTAATTCACAGATGGGAGCTTGGATGAAATCTGTAATTCCTTCTCAGATCCAGGAGATGGGCCCTAAATTGTGAAACCAGATTGTAACAGGATTAGGAGTTATCTTCATTCTCATCCCAGCTCTTATCATTAACCTATAAGACTATATAGCCTAAGCTATAAGTAAAACCTAGGGCTCTGTAAGACCTTGATCAAGTCTTTTAGCATCTCAGCCAGTTTTAAAACACTCAAATGCCAGAATTCTTTATGTAAAAAGTAGCTTAGAATCATCCACAGTAGAAGGTTTTAGATTTAACAAAACTATCTAGAATCTATATTTTGTAGTATTTTTATTGTCTGTTATCTAAGAGATTTTTAAAATTCTCTTCCTGTTCATGATTGATTTTTACTGTCTTGGAATATATTAATTTGAGATTGAATGAAGATATACCCTTAACTCTTATATTGTTTCTTTTTTTTTTTTGTACAAGCAAATCTCTTTATTTCCAAAGTATGTTGACCTCTCCAACCCGAGTTAAAAGAATACACAGTATGATTCCATCTTTTAATACATTAACATCAAGATGTACATGTTTGAAAATGGTTGGAATTTTATAGTGGAATAATGCATACTAAACTATTAACAGTTTCTACCTCTGAGGGTCACGGGTGTAAGGGGGGCATGAAAGTAAACATTCATATTTTACTCTCTCTGTCTTGTGTTTGAATCTTTTATAATGAGAATGCATTCACATGTAATAACTTTTATTTTTACAAAGAATGAGTTTTCCCAAGAGCAAAATGCAAAAATTCTGCTATAGCTTATTGACATTTAATGGAAATATATTGCCTTATATAATATACGAATTGTTCAAAAGTGATAATAATAGCTTTAATCATGCTCCCAATAAAAGATTTGCTAGTTAAAGAAATTCTACAGTTTATTCCATAAATTTAAAAACATGTAGAAAACGAGTATCACCCATAAATTAAATGATGTATTTGGTGCAGGGCAGGTAAGCCCCAAAGTTGGGGCTTAGCTCAGGACAGTTCTTGGCTTTGTCCAGGAAAGAAGTCAAAGGCATGACAATGGTAGGAACCTCTGCTGAAGTGGCAGCGTAGAAGTACTGTTTCTTGTGGAACAGGGCTACTCCATAGGCAGTGTGCCTCGAGTAGCCTATATTGCTTTTTATATTTAGTAATTTTTAAGCAGAATTCTCAATCTCACGTTTCTTAACCTTTCCTTCTCTTTTTTCAGGATATCGAAAAGATTTTTAGTAACATTTCAGATATACATGAATTGACTGTGAAACTTTTAGGTTTGATTGAAGACACAGTTGAAATGACTGATGAAAGCAGTCCTCATCCCTTAGCTGGCAGCTGTTTTGAAGATTTGGCAGAAGTAAGTTTACAAAACTACTTATATTCTCATTAAAGTCCTAAATGCTGTAGTAAGAAATTTAGAGACGAGTCTTGGCAACATAGTGCGACCCCATTTCCATAAAAAAGTAAAATAATTAGGCATGGTAGTACGCATCTGTGGTCCCAGTGACGCAGGAGGCTGAGGTAGGAGGACTGCTTGAGCCTGGGAGATCAAGTCCATGATTGTGTCACTGCACTCCATCCTGGGCGACAAAGTGAGACCCTGTCTCCAAAAAAAAAAAAAAAAAAAAAATTGTAAGATACTCTTTATGAAAATTAGAAGATACCACTGGCCATTATAAAAAGATACTTAAGATTTAACCGATAACAAACTAAAATCACATTGCCTATATTGTGACACTTTCTTTATAGTGTGTTTATGGCAATATTTATAGTGAAAGTTTATATACTAGAGTAGTATATAAACTAGAGTAGTAACATTTAGGTTTTTTTTTTTTTTTTTTTTTTTAGTGGTAAGTATGTTCAAGATGAAGGAAGATAGATTTTATTGACCATAGCTCTTTACCTTCTGTGGATTTTAAACTTAAAGTTGGAAAGAAAGTTTATATTATTTTAATGTTTTCCAGAGTAAAAACAATTTTGTTGTCTTTTAAATGACTATAAAAATAATGTAGCTCATTGTAAAAATATTCAGAAAAATAGAGATATATAAATTAGATGAAAGTCACTTTATTTTATAGTACCCAGAGATAACTTATCCTTATGTATTTCTGTGCATACATACAAATGTATGTTTGCAAAAATAGGATCCTGCTATTTTATAACTTACTGTTTTTACTCTGTATATCATAAACATTGTCCATGTTAATGTATATACTTCAACACAGTTTTTAAGTATAAATAATGCGATGTTATATGGAGACATCATAGCATATTTTAACTATTATCCACATAACATATTTTAACTATTATCCATAGGTTGTAGAGTTTTTTCCTTTTTTTGTTGTTATTGTAAATAACACTGCAACAAACATACTTGTACTATGCCTTGATATTCTAATCATTTTCTTTTTTTTTTTTTTTTTTTTTTTTTTTTTGAGACAGAGTCTCCCTCTGTCGCCCAGGCTAGAGTGCAATGGCACAATCTCGTCTCACTGCAACCTCCGCCTCTCAGGTTCAAGCCATTCTCCTGGCCTCAGCCTCCTGAATAGCTGGGATTACAGGCACCCGCCACCACGCCTGGCTAATTTTTTGTATTTTTAATAGAGACGGTGTTCCTCTGTTGGCTAGGCTGGCCTCAAACTCCTGACCTCATGATCCGTCCGCCTTGGCCTCCCAAAGTGCTGGGATTATAGGCATGAGCCACCGTGCCCAGCCGTATATTCTAATCATTTTTAAGGATATATTCCTGGAAGTGGAATTTTAGTGCTAAAGACTAGATACATTTTTAGAACTTCGAAACATTTTGCCACGTTCACTCCCAGCTAAGTTCCAGTGTATGTAAGCTTCCTTCTTTCTTCACCCTTTCCCTTCACTAACTCTGGATATTACCTTACTCTTTTTCTTTTTAATTCTTTTTTTCAAAATTTGTTTTGTTTTCATATCTGGTTCTGCAGATATCCCATTAATTTTTGCCAATCTAATGGGAAAAGAAATCTTTCTTTCTTCTTCTCTTCTCTTTTTTCTTTTCATTTCTTTCTTTTCTTTTGAGACAGGGTTTCACTCTGTTGCTCAAGCTGGAATATAGTGGCACAATCATAGCTCACTGTAACCTCGAACTCCTGGGATCAAGTGATAATAATCTGTACCGTATTGGTAGAAAATATATTCTTTTAAACCTAAGGCTTTTTCTCTTTTTTAAAAAAATAGGAGCAAGCATTTGATCCTTATGAAACATTATCACAGGACATTCTTTCACCAGAGTTTAATGAACATTTCAATAAATTGATGGCCAGACCTGCAGTTGCTCTACACTTTCAGGTAAACTTAAATTGAAGGTTTTTTTTTTTTTAATAAAGCAAATAAATATCTCACTATTTTATCCTTCAAATATTTGTAATTCTGGAATCCTTTTAATCCTTCAAATCTTGTTCATTCTAAACCTGTTTTAGATTATCTTCTGTTTTCTCTCTGGAACTCTGTCTGTTCTTATTGTAGAAATCTTTTATAGTACAACATCACGAATACTGAATGACCAGAAGAATTTGGCACATACCAGATCTGGGGTATAAAGATGAATCTGGCCGAGTGCAGTGGCTCATGCCTGTAATCCCAGCATTTTGGGAGGCCAAGACAGGTGGATCACTTGAGGTCAGGAGTTTGAGACCAGCCTGGCCAACATGGTGAAACCCTGTCTCGACTAAAGGTGCAAAAGTTAGCTGGGCCTGGTGGTGGGCTCCTGTAATCCCAGCTACTCAGGAGGCTAAGGCAGGAGAATCACTTGAACCCAGAAGGCGGAGGTTGCAGTGAGCCGAGATCATGCCACTGCACTCCAGCTTGGGTGGAATAGCGAGACTCTGCTCAAAAAAAAAAAAAATAAAAATAAAAAATAAAGATGAATCTGGAGTGTGATTTCAGGATTATGTTCCCTATAGGAGGAAGATTTGGAGAAATCTTAAAAAGTTGAGATAACCTCAACCTCCTGTGTACTCATACTGATTTTTCTATGAGGCCTACAATTTAAAGGAGATAAATACTGTATTGAGGGAGAGTATGCAAGTTAGTTGGTTCAGGAATACACTTAGATAAAATGAAAATAAGTGGAGAGATACAAATTTTATTTTTACTATCTCAACACTAACAACAAAAGTTATGTTGGCATAGGTAATACTTGGCTAAATATGTAAAACTTCTACATCTAAACTGACTTTTCCAGCCAGACGTGATGGCTCATGCCTGTAATCCTAGCACTTTGGGAGGCTAAGGTCAGAGGATCGCTTGGACCCAGGTGTTTGAGACCAGCCTGGGCAAAATAGGGAGACCTCATCTCTACAAAATACAAAAACTTAGCTGAGCGTGGTGGCGTGCACCTGTGGCATGCCAGAATTGCTTGAGGCTGGGAGGTCAAGGCTGCAATGAATCATGATCACGCCACTGCACTCCAGCCTTGGGTACAGAGTGAGACCCAGTCTCAAAAAAAATAAAAATAAAAAATAAACTGACTTTTACCCCTTGACGTTTGAATATGGTAAAAATCCTTATTGTCCTAAAACAAACAAACAAATGAACAAACCTGTCTTCACTCTAGTAGAATAATTAACTAGAGTGAAGAAAGTTTTTTTCCTCTCATTTTTTCTTTGCAGCCAATTGTCTTTATATTATTTTTTACCATTCTTTATGAAAATACTACCATGTATGTTTTAATCAGGACATAAATTGCCTTTGACAAGTAACTTAATTGCCAAATCCAGTGGATATTTTTATTTCATACTTAAATCTGTAGTAATTTGTTACTGCTCTTATCTCTTGGTTCCTGTATACCTGAAGGCTGGGCGTGATGGCTCATGCCTGTAATCCCAGCACTTTGGGAGGCTGAGGTGGGTGGATCACCTGAGGTCAGGAGTTCCAGACCAGCCTAGCCAACCTGGCGAAACCCTGTCTCTACTAAAAAATGCAAAAATCAGCTGGGTGTGGTGGCACGCACCTGTAATCCCAGCTACTCGGGAGGCTGAGGCAGGAGAATTGCTTGAACCCGGGAGGCAGAGGTTGCAGTGAGCCAAGATCGTGCCACTCCACTCCAGCCTAGGTGACAGAGCAAGACCCTGTCTCCAAAAAAAAAAAAAAAAAAGTAAATATATATATACATATATATATATATATACGTGTGTGTATATATATACGTGTATATATATACACACACACACACACACACTAGTGGGCATAGTGGTGCACACCCGTAGTTCCAGCTACTACAGAGGTAGAGGCAGGGGCAGGAGGATCACTTGAACCCAGGAGGTGGGGGTTGCAGTGAGCCGAGATTGCAACACTGCGCTCCAGTCTGGGCTGCAGAGTGAGACTCTGTCTTAAAAAAAAAAAAAAAAAGGAAAAGAAAAAAGAAATACCAGAGACTGGGTAATTTATAAAGAAAAGAGATTTAATTGTCTGAGAGTTCCACAGGCTCTACATGAAGCATGGCTGGGGAGGCCTAAGGAAACTTATAATCATGGCAGAAGGCAAAAGGGAAGCAGGCACGTCCTCACATGGTCAAAGCAGGAGGAAGGAGCAGGGAGGTGCCACATACTTTTAAACAACCAGATCTCCTGAGAACTCTATTACAAGAACAGCATTAAAGGAAGAAATCCACCCCCATGATCCAGTTACCTAGGCCCCACCTCGAACATTGGGGATTACAGTTGAACATGAGATTTGGACAGCGACACAAAATCAAACCATATCAGCTCCTATGATACTACATGTTCCCAATTTTTGTCTTCTCTGATTTCTTCTTCTCAGTCTCTTAATTACTATAGCTATTATCCAACTTCTGTTATCAGCCCCTGTTTCTCTGTTCTGTGCTCTCCTTGGGTGACTTCATCCGTATCTATATACTGGTGACTTCTTACTTGTATTTCCAGGCCATCACTTTCTTTTAAGCACTCTGTACATATGTGTATGTGTCTATACACTTTCATGTAACCAGCTGCCTTGAATTGATGCACTTGGATACCCTAAACGCACTTCAAATATGACATGTTTAAAACTGAACTTACCATCTTCTCCCTGCCTTCTTTACTGTAAATTCCCATTATTTATTGTCTTCCACTTCTCTACTGTCAAAAATTTGTTGTTATGGAATACAAATTATATATATACTTAATTCTCAAAATTACTTCAAGAGAGGAATACTTTTAAAGTTAACTCATATATTCATATAAACTATAAAGTATGCATTAAATACACAGTCTGTGAGAACTTTGGATACTCATTAAAAGCACTCACAAGACATTTCTTGTTTCAGTCCTATTTTATTAGGAATTTTTGCTGTGGAATTTGAATGTTAAATGGCCCAGTTATTAATAAAGCTGTCATCCTAGATATTCAGTGAAATTGGAAGAATTAGATGAAATCCTTTCTCAGGCCAAACTCACTTGTTTTAACTTAAAAAAAATTCATTCAGTTTAAGATAAAATAATGCTTCCTTAATAAAACTAAAAACAAAAAGCATCTTTAGAAGCTGTGTAACGTACTTTATTTACTTATTTAGAGATGGTCTCACTCTGTTGCCCAGGCTGGAGTACAGTGGCACAATCTCAGTTCATTGCAACCTCCACCTCCCCGGTTCAAGCGATTTTCCTGCCTTAGCCTCTCGAGTAGCTGAGACTACAAGTGTGGACCACCACACCTGGCTAATTTTGGTATTTTTTGGTAGAGACCGAGTTTCACCATATTGGCTAGGCTGTTCTGTTGACCATGAGGCACCGTACCTGGACTGTATAGCACACTTAAAAAAATAAGATTTGAAGTTAGAACTTCAGGCTTTGGGCCAATTAATAGTTTTTGTTTGTTTGTTTGAGACGGAATCTCGCTTTTTCACCCAGGCTGGAGTGCAGTGGCACGATCTTGGCTCACTGCAACCTCTGCCTCTTGGGTTTAAGGAGTCCTCCTGCCTCAGCCTCCTGAGTAGCTGAGACTACAGACGCGTGCCACCACACCTACTAAAAAAAATAATAATAATTTTTGTATTTTTAGTAGAGACGGGGTTTCGTCTGTTGGCCAGGCTGTTCTCAAACTCTTGACCTCAGATAATCCCCCTGACTTGGCCTCCCAAAGTGCTGGAATTACAGGTGTGAGCCATCACGCCCAGCCCCAATTAATAGTTGTGTTACCTTGAGCAATTCACTTAATCTCTGAGACTCAGTTTGCTCATTTGTAAAACAGTGATCATAATAATATATACCTCTTATAGTTATTAGGAAATTAAAGGGTAATATATATATAAAGCATAAGCATAATGTTTGATGTGTATTAAATACTCAAATGTAGCTCCTGTTGTTATCAGAGGACTCCTTACACTGTAAATACATGCTACAAAAATTTTAGAATGCACTTTTATCAGGCATTTTAGTACAAATTAGCAAAACAGTTGATCTTGTAGACTAAGTTTGAAGTTTCATATTGGTTCCAGTTCAAGCACTGTATATAAAATATCCAGAGTAATTCACTATATTAATTAGTTTAATGCTGTCTTAGTCTATTCAGGCTGCTCTAGTAAAATATCATAAACTGGATGGCTTATAAACAATAGAAATTTATTTCTCACAGTTCGCGTTTAGGAAGTACCATATCAAGAGGCTAACAGATTTGGTGTCTAGTGAGGGTTTGCTCTTCTGGTTCATAGATGGTGCTTTCTTGTTGTGTCTTCACATGGTGGATAGCACAAACAAGCTCCCTTAGGCCCCTTTTTTAAGAGCACTAATCCCGTTCACAGGGGCTCTGCCCTCATATCCTAATCACCTCCTAAAGGCCTCACCTCTTATACTGTTGCATTGGGGATTAGGTTTCAATATATGACTTTTGAGGGAACACAAACATACAAACATTCATATCATAACAAATGTGAAAATGAATTAATCTTTAGGAAAATTAGTGGCACTTTTTGTGTATCCTAGTAAGAAGTTTGGTTACTGGGTAATAAGTCTGTTGAACAGATTATAATTTAACAAAATGTGATAATTATGAGAATATGAAGATTTTTTTAAAGCAGCATATCAGATTCTTTCTCACATTGTATATTGGTGTGGCTGGTGTTTTTCTTATGGGGAGAAATACCAGTAAGTCAACTATATAGACATTTTAAATTAACATGAGTTAAATCCATTATAAATTTTAGAAAACCATTTATTCTACAGTAGTTTCCAAAACTGGGGTATACCTATCCCAAGCTATACACTAAGATTTTTCAGGATATGTAAAGGCACAGAGAGCTTTAAGGGAATCTGTTTCTAGTCTTTGGAGACCTTGTTTATGTTTTTTGCATTGTCTTTTCCAAATTCTCTTACTTGTTACCTTTTGCTGTTATGTATTTCCCATTATGCATTGATCCAAGATGCAAAAACCTCTAGGGCACCAAACGGGAAAAGAAAAAAAAAAAAGTATTTCTCCTATTGGAGAGTTCACTGAGTACAAAGCAAAAGAATTCACAAAAGAAGGTTATAGGGGGATGACAGTAAAAATTCTTGGTAGCCAAAATGTCATGTCTATCTATGTTATGTCATATCTATCTGTCTAAGAATTAAGAAGCGATATGGTTATCACAAGGGTTTATATTAACCTTATTGTAAGTACTTCATCATCATTTGGGATAAAGAAGAGGAGAAACTTGTAGAGTTCTCATACCTTGATGTAATATGTTAGAAGCAGTTGTAGTTTTCTCCAGAGACTTCTAATCCTTGAGACCATGACATTAATAATGTTCGTTTGAATTTAACAATAAAGTTTGACTTCTGACAAACTGAGTCTGATGTTGCTGTTTATTTTGACAAAGATCGGCTTTGTCAATTAAGTTGTATGACAGACATTTTTCATAAAAGAGCTAAATCTGAAATTTATTCAATTATTGTCTGGTGAAATACTTACAAATCACATTTACAGTATACAGCATTCCCTGAAATGCATCTTTTGTAACTATTTAAATTTAAAACATTTTAAAATTGTGCAGGAGGGTACATAGCTTTTCAGAATTCCTTTAGGGTATATGGAAGCCAGAACATAAGCTGTAGAGGATTATTGTGAAAGCTATTTTAGCCATATAAAAGAAAATTAATGTATATATTTCTCTAATAAAGGAGGAAAGGGAGAAAAGAACAACTTGATAGCACTTCAGTTTCAATATAGAACATGCATTCTGTTGTAGTTTTGATAAGTCTGTATCTCAAATTTTTAGTAGCCATTTCTGTTAGGCACTGCTGTTGCATATCCTTGATGTCAGAGACATGCATACTGTGATATCTTTTTGCTTTCCAGTCCATTGCTGATGGTTTTAAAGAGGCAGTTCGTTATGTCCTTCCACGTCTTATGCTGGTGCCAGTGTATCACTGTTGGCACTACTTTGAGTTACTAAAGGTAAGATTTTATAACAGAATTTCAAAGTACTTATCTAATAGAAAAGAGTTTACTTTTTAAAATTAATTTTGGAGACACACAGTACCAGTCTTTTAATTCTTATTTTATGTAAGTAATTAATAATTTTTATATATAACATTGCTCTAAATTTCTATCTTGTTTATCTTATAAAGGAAATAACTTTTGAAGTTAGTATTTTTTTCTGTGCAGTGTTGTATTCTTCCTCTCTTAGCTAGGACCAAAGCAACACATTAAAAAAATATATATAACTTAAAAAAAAAGATTCTCTTCTCTATTTTAATTAACTAGCCAACCACTAGTCCTGGTCACATTGGCTAAGAGGGTTTGGAGGCTAGTGATTAATTGGTGGCAAAAGTAGCTGTGGCTTAGGATGAGTCAGGCCATTATAGTCAGTGACCTGATCTTAAATGCAGACCTAGCAGCAAGGATTTTAAAAAAGCAATCATCTAGGTAGGGGGAAATTTCTTTTTAATTATATGATCAAACCAGCATTTTTAAATGTTGGCCGATATTAGAGGGCAACTCTAAGACTAATGATAGGACTTCTAATTAGACATGAACCTTATTTTTAAAAATTTAGGCATCCAAATATATATCTGGGACTGCTTATATATTATTCATATGAAGCCTGCATATCTTTTGATGAGTTCTTTATGGATCCATTAGTATCCATGGAGACTACACAATGAAGTTGCTCATCTATTTGCGGATAAAAGCTGGCTACCTTTAGCATCAAATGCTGTGGGTGGTAGCACCCCATAAAAAAGAACGTAAAAAAGAGATAAGATAAGAATACTTATTCATTAGAAATAATCATATATATTCCTTGCCTAGATGCCTACAAGGTATACATAGAATTATTTTGGCTTTTATTTTAATGTTAATACCATGGATTAGATGGAAAAAGTTAATTGTCTTATCTAAACCAACGATGTGGTATCCTAAAGGAGAGGTACAAAATAATCAAACAGAAAGATACTTTGCTTCTAAAGAGCAGTAAAAATGTTGTAAGCTGGGCATGGAGGCACAAGCCTATAGTCCCACCCACTTGGGAGGCTGAGATAGGAGGATCACATGAGGTCAGGAGTTCAAGGCCAGCCTAGGCAACATAGCAAGACCCTGTTAAAAAAAAAAAAAACAGTTGAGAAAGAACATTTTACTGAGCAAGATATGTAGGGATTATAGTTGAAAAGGGGCCATAATCTGAAAGTAGACAGAAGTTCTTAGATGTTAGCTAGAGTCAGTGAAAATCAGTAGCAGTAATAGAGAGAAATGGATGGATTGTCACCAGAAAATCTCCATCTCTCACGTGCTCACTTTGGTAATCACTCCTACCTTTAAAAGATCAAGGGAAATTGTGTAAAGAATTAGAAATGAGAAAAGAGACACTCATTGATGAGTACTCATGCTTGTCCAAAGGCAGCAGGTACTCTTATTACTAGGTAGTAGTAATTTTGGGCTTCAAAGAATGAATAAAGAGAGTCAGGTGCGGTGGCTCATGCCTGTAATCCCAGCACTTTAGGAGTCCAAGGGGGAGAGAATCACTTGAGGCTAGGAGTTTGAGACCAGTCTGGCCAACATGGCGAAATCATGTTTTTAGTCTCTACTAAAAATACAAAAATTAGCCAGGGGTGGTGGCACATGCCTGTAATCCCAGCTACTCAGGAGGCTGAGGCAGGAGACGACTTGGGCAACAGAGTGAGACTCCATCTCAAAAAAAAAAAAAAAAAAAAAAAAAAAAAGAATGAATACAGAGAAACTACCCATGTCTGATCAATGAAACTGTAACGCTTAGAATAAATATGGAATATACTCAGTTTTAATTAATGCACAGCAACAACAAGAACAAATAGAAATGTGGAATGGAAAGACAAGCCTTAGAAGAGATGAGAAATGGCAAAAGATTTGAATCACTTCACAAAACAGGATATCCAAAATGGCAGTAAACGTGTATTCAAACTCATTAATAGTCAAGGAAATGCAGTTAAAACCACAGGATACCATTACATACACATCAGATTACAGAAATTTGAAAGTCTGAAAATATCCATAAACAGCAGCATGAACTATTTGCATTCTGTTAGGAATGTAAACTGTATAACCCACTTTGGAAAACTGCTTGGCATTACCTTTTAAATTAAAAAATATGCATACTGTATGACTAGGCAATTCCACCCTTGAATATATACTCTAAAGAAACAAAATGCAGGCACATGTATACCAAGAGAAATGTACAAGAAAGTCTATAGCAGGTGTCAGTAATAGCAAACCCTGTTTGCCAACCAGAAAAGGGTAAATAAATTGTGGTTCATTCAGATAAGGAAAGAAACTTACACTAGAATACACAACATCAATGACGCTTACAAATAAACTTTGAGAGATGATAATATTTCATTGGTGTGTTATACCATATTTTATCCATTCATCTGCTGATAGACCGTTGAATTTTTTTTTTTGTTTTTTTTTTTTTTGAGATGGAGTTTTGCTCTGTCACCTGGCTGGAGTGCAGTGGCTCACTGGGTTCAAGCAGTTCTCCTGCCTCAGCCTCCTGAGTAGCTGGGACTACAGGTGCATGTCACCACACCCAGCTAATTTTTGTATTTTTAGTAGAGGTGGGGTTTCACCATGTTGGCCAGGATGGACTCAATCTCTTGACCTCATGATCCACCCATCTTGGCCTCCCAAAATGCTGGGATTACAGGCGCGAGCCACCACACCTGGCTGACTATTGGATTTTTTTCTACCTTTTGGTTATTATAAATAATGCTTCTGTGAATGTGTGTGTACAAACATGTCTTTGAGACCTTGTTTTGAATTATTTTATGTATATACCCAGGAGTGGAATGGATGGATCATATGGTAATTTTATCTTTAATTTTTTGAGGAACTACCACACTGTTTTTCATAGCAACTGCACCATTTTACATTCCTACCAACAGTGCACAGGGTTCTGAATTCTCCACATCTTTACCAAACCATATTAATTTCTTCTTTTTTTTTTTTTTTTTTTTTTGAGATGGAGTTTCACTCTTGTTGCCCAGGCTGCAGTGCAATGGCATGATCTTGGCTCACTGCAACCTCCGCCTCGCAGGTTCAGGCGATTCTCCTGCCTCAGCTTCCCGAGTAGCTGGGATTACAGGCGCCTGTCACCACACCCAGCTAATTTTTTGTATTTTTAGTAGAAACAGGGTTTCACTATGTTGGCCAGGCTGATCTCGAACTCCTGACCTCAGGCGATCCACCTGCCTCATCCTCCCAAAGTGCTGGGATTACAGGCGTGAGCCACCATGCCTGGCCTGTTTTTTTTTTAATAATAGTCATCCTAATGGATACAAGGTGGTAGCTCATTGTGGTTTTGGTTTTAATTTTCCTAATGACTAATAATGTTGAGTATCTTTTATGAGCTTGTTAACTATTTGCATATCATCTATTTTATTGTGTTGTTTTTGGGACAGGGACTTGCTCTGTTACCCAGGCTGGAGTGCAGTGATACAATGATGGCTTACTGCAGCCTTGACCTCCTGGGCTCAAACGACCCTCCCACATAGCTGGGACTACAGATGTGTGCTACCATGCCCAGCTAATTTTTAAATTTTTTGTAGAGATAGAGTCTCACCATGTTGCCTAGGCTGGTCTCGAACTCCTAGGCTCAAGCAATCTGCCTGCCTCAGCTTTCCAAAGTCCTGGGATTACAGGCATGAGCCACCATGCCTGGCTATATTTTTTTTCTTTGGATATAAGAATTATGTTATAAAGTTACTTATAAATCAAGAAGTGATTTTTTCTTTTTCTTCTTGCATGAAGATTGAATTATACATTAAAATAATAATGTAAAATTATGTTTAAAAAGCAGTTTGTAGAAATTTATCTAAAATGTATCTTAGAAGGTGGGGTAAGGTGCCTCATGCTTATAATCTCAGCTCTTTGGGAGGCCAAGGTGAGAGGGTCACTTGAGCCCAGGAGTTCAAGACCAACCTGGGCAACAAAGTGAGACCTTGTCTCTACAAAAAAAAAAAAAAAAAAGATTAGCTGGACATGGTGGTGCATGCCTGTGGTCCCAGCTACTAGGGAGGCTGAGGCAGGAGGATTGCTTGAGTCCAGGAGGTCAAGGCTGCAGTGAGCCATGTTTGCGTCAGTATACTCCAGCCTAGATGACAGAGTGAAACCCTGTCTTAAAAGTAAATGAATAAATAAACAAAATTTATCTGAGAAGAAAAATGAAAATGGTAGTTTGTAATGAACCTTATGGGGCTTAAATTTGAAAAGAACAATAAAGTATTATCTATAAGGTGAATATATTATAGATATATATTCTATATATCTACCATGAGTAACTATATATGTAACAATTTATATTGCCATGCAATATAAATTGTTGCATGGCAACAATAATATAACATTGTTCCAACAATATATATAACAATATATATTGCCATGAGTAACAATAAACCAACAATGTACCTTGTTTGTTTTTTGAGGCACGGTCTCACTCTTTCACCCAGGCTGGAGTGCAGTGGTGAGATCTTGGCTCACTGCAACCTCCACCTCCCAGGTTCAAGTGATTCTCCTGCCTCAGCCTCCCAAGTAGCTGAGATTACAGGCACCCGCCACCACACCCAGCTGATTTTTCTATTTTTCTTAGTAGAGATAGGGTTTCACCATGTTGGCCAGGCTGATCTCAAACTCCTGACCTCAAGTGATCCGCCTGCCTTCGGCCTCCCAAAGTGCTGGGATTACAGTGTGAGCAACTGTGCCTGGCCTGTTTGTTTGTTTTATTTTTTTATTTTTATTTTTATTTTTTTTGAGATGGAGTCCCATTCTGTCACCCAGGCTGGAGTGCAGTGGTGCAATCTCGGCTCACTGCAACCTCCACCTCCCAGGTTCAAACGATTCTCCTGCTTCAGCCTCCTGAGTAGCTGAGATTACAGACGTGTGCTACCATACCTGGCTAATTTTTTTTTGTATTTTTAGTAGAGATGGGGTTTCACCATGTTGGTCAGGCTAGTCTCAAACTCCTGACCTCAAATGATCCGCCTGCCTTGGCCTCCGAAACTGCTGGGATTACAGGCATGAGCCACTGCACCAGGCCTAACAATGTACTTTGAAATAATTTTGAGTAACTATATATGGTATCTTCCAATTTCTTGTCATATAGTTGTTTTTCCATCTTGTTTTATCATAAATCTGATTTTTGAAAATAAAACAAATAATATTTAAACACTAAATCCAAGAATAAATCTCTCTTGGTATATCACCAAAGCAGATACTTTAAATTAAAACAGTGGGTTAAAACTGTTCCAGGATTGTGTTTTCTACTACTAAAGGGATGTAATAACCTTTGAGTCACACTAGTCCAGCCTTCTTTCTTATGATTCTCATCCCAAAGTAGGCTTAACATGAGACAGAATTGATTTTGGATGAGTACTGAGCCAAAACAGTATCACGAAACGGCAATCTATAGAATGGGAAAATATTTGTAAATTATGTATCTGATAAAAGATTAATATCCAGAATACATAAAGAACTCCTACAACTCAACAACAAAAACAAGCTGACTAAAAAAATGAGCAAAAGACTTAGACATTTCTCTACGAAGGTATATAGGCGAGGCACAGTGACTCATGTCTGTACTTCCAGCACTTTGGGAGGCTGAGGTGAAAGGATGGCGTGAACCCAAGGAGTTTAAGACCAGCCTGGGCAATATAGTGAGACCTCATCTCTACAAAAATTTTTAAAATTAGCTGAGCATGGTAGTGCACGCCAGTAGTCACAGCTACTTGTGAGACTGAGATGAGAGGATCACTTGAGCCTAGGAATTGGAGGCTGTAATAAACTGAGATTGCACCATGGCACTCCAGCCTGGGCAACAGAGAGCAAGACCTTGTCTCAGAAAATAATCAATGTCTGTCCTTTTTTACTAAGGACATGTTAACTCTCTCATTTCAGAACTGGACTATTCAAAGGCAAGTAATGTTCCCTTACTCTCCTAACTCCCTGGTCATTCCTTGGAAATTTAGTAATGGAAAGAATAAAAATTATTCTCTCTCAAGAGGAATTAATTTAGTTTAAAGCTTAACAGGAAAACTTAGTAATAACTTTAATGAGGTTCGTTGAGGAAGATCAACCAGTATTTCAATATGAAACAATAGAGTTTGTAGGTAATATTTTTTTACCTTTTACTTTGAAAAACAGAAAAAAGTTACAGAAATAGTGGACTCTTTTTTTTTTTTTTTTTTTTTTTTTTGAGACAGAGTCTCACTCTTGTCGCCCAGGCTAGAGTGCAGTGGTGAGATCTCGGCTCACTACAACCCCCACCTCCTGGGTTCAAGAGATTCTCCCACCTCAGCCTCCCAAGTAGCCGGGATTACAGGTGCACACCACCACGCCATTCTAATTTTTGTATTGTTTGGTAGAGACTGGGTTTCGCCATGTTGGCCAGGCTGGTCTCAAACTCCTGATTT
Organism: Nomascus leucogenys; assembly: GCF_006542625.1. Lineage (NCBI taxonomy): Eukaryota > Metazoa > Chordata > Mammalia > Primates > Hylobatidae > Nomascus > Nomascus leucogenys. The sequence continues at coordinate 66,955,865 of NC_044381.1, read as the reverse complement.
CAGGTGATCCTCCTGCCTCAGCCTCCCAAAGTGCTGGGATTACAGGTGTGAGCCATTGCGCCTGGCCACCAGTTGTTAACATTATGCAGCATTTGCTTGTTATCATTCCTGTTTTTTTTAGACAGAGTCTCACTCTTGTCGCCCAGGCTGGAGTGCAGTGGCCCATTCATGGCTTACTGCAGCCTTGACCTCCCAAGCTCAATCAATCCTCCCATCTCAGCTTCCCGTGTAGCTAGAACTACAAGAGCATGCCACCACCCAGCTAATTTTTGTTTTTTTATTTTTTGTAGAGAAGGGGTTTTGTCATGTTGCCCAGGCTTGCTCTGTCATTCTTTTTGTGCATGTGTGAGTATATTCATAACATAAAGAGCTTGCAATCTCTATTGAAAGAAATCTCTCAACTCTTAAAAAAGACCATGAAGAGGATTTTACCACATACTTAATTTTTCAGTACTGACATATGATTCAGGTACATATGAAAGAAAGTTAATAACAGTTAACTTTCTTAGGTGGTTTTTTTGAAAAGTTAATTTTTTTTAAAAAAAAAGCACATAAATATGATCATGGGCTTTGTGTTTGTTCGTTTTGGGGTTTTTAGGTTATTTCCTTTTAGAGAGGGAGTCTTGCTATGTTGCCCAAGCTGATCTCAAACTTCTGGCCTCAAGTGATCCTCCTGCCTTGGCCTTCCAAAGTGGAGAGATTACAGGCATGAGCCCATGTGCCCAGCCTAGTCATAGGTTTTAATGGATTTAATTTCCCACCAAATTACCAACTCCACTCTTATGAAAATCTAGAGAGTTTATTACTAATAAAAAAGAATTGATTACATGTTTTATTTCACACCTAGACTGAACTCCTAGTACAGTGAATTAGAGACAAATTCATAATTTATTGGAATTCCCCTTGCAGTGGGCACATATGTCCGTAGTAGATGTAGCATTTGGTAGGAGTTTCAAGAAAAGCAGGGTAAATATTTCAATGAAGTCTCATACTGAGTTAAGAAAAAACTTACATGACATATAAAATCTTGGACAGGATACACTTATAGACAACTAAGGATAATGATGAGTATCAGGTAGTAAGGAATATATTCTTCAGCTAGGTTCATAAGATATTACCCATTAAGGCCAGGCACGGTGGGTCATGCTTGTAATCCTAGCACTTTAGGAGGCCAAGGAAGGTGGATTGCTGGAGCTCAGGAATTTGAGACCAGCCTGAGCAACATGGCCAAACCCCATCTCTACAAAAATTCAAAAATTAGCTGGGTGTGGTGGCCATGCCTGTAGTCCAGGCTACTCAGGGTTGGGGGGTTAAAGCAGGAGGATCGCTGGAACCCGGGACATCGAGGATGCAGTGAGCTGAGATCGTGCCACTGCGTTCCAGCCTAGTTGACAAAGTGAGACTTTATCTCAAAGAAAAGGTATTACCCATTAATAAACAATCACTTTTATTTTTAATTTTAATCATATATAGCAAGGGTGTCTTTTCTCTTTGACCTCTTTTCCAGAGTACACTCATTTCATTTTATTTCTTAAACTCAGTAGTTATCCAGTTTGTTTTCAACATAGAAAGAATCTCTTCCAACTCAATGGTCATTAGATTTAGACACAGACCAGTGTTTTGCGTAGCTGTGTCTGGTGTCATTGTAGAGCCACAGGGTATTAGTGTAGCAAAAAAGCAGAGACTTTGGGGTCAGAGCTCCTGGGTTTGGATATAAACTCTCCTATTTATATTGGGCAAATTACTTAATTTCTCCGTGCCTCATTTCCTTCATCTGTAACATATGATTATAGTACCTCATCTTACAGAGTTGTAATAAAAATTAAATGAGCTAATGCATAAAAGAGCGTGCACAGAGCAGAGCTCAAAAAACATTCATTATTGGTCTAAATACTTAACAAAATCATACAGTAGTCATTTATTCCAGTTACTTCTGACAGCCACCTCGTGGGTACCTACGGGCAAACTGAAAAGGAATAAAACATGTCCCTAGGCATTAAGATGTTCACAATTTGGTGAAGAAAATAGATGTCAAACAAATAATTATAAGAGCCTAATAGAGGTAGTACTATGAGATCAGTGAAGCAGGAGTTACTAGCTCTGCTTAGGGAAGGCAGAAAAAAATTCCTATTGATTTTTCCTTTGTTCAGTGAAGTAAAAAAAAAAAAAAAACATATTGGTTTTGGGTATTTGTCCTACTGAGAGAGAGAACAGTGTGTGTGCGTGTGTGTGTGTCCTTATTTATTTGCGGGAGCCGTGAAAGACAACTGCTTAGGAACTCTCCAGAATAAAAGAGACAATGGAAACATGACAATTCAGTGTTTCACTGACCAGTTCCTGTTTGGGGGGAAAATATTACCTTAAAGGATGTTATTAAAACAGTTGGCAAAATTGGAATATACGCTATAGATTAGATTATGGAGTAGATTACTCGGTGTTAAATTTCCTGAAGTTGATCACTATACTGTGATTCTGTAAAAGAAAATCCTTGTTGTAAGATGAGCTATGAGAAATATTAAAGGAGTAAAGGAGAATGATACTACTTGAGAGTAATTGGTGATACATTTGACTTTTCCTTATATTCCAAAAACTACCGCTAAACCATTCAGCCGTAGTCCCCGTTCCCCTGGAAGGAACTGAATGGATAGTATCACAAACTACTAAAAAAACGGTCTGCACACACTGGCACACAGAATAATGAAGCATGTGACAAAATGTTAAAAATTGGTGATTCAGAGTATTACAGGAGTTATTTGTGTTACTTTTACAACTTTTCTATAAATTTGATATTTCAAAAGAAAAAATTTAAGAGGGAAAAGGCATAATCAGAAGGCATCTTCAAGAGGAAGCATTTCAACTGTATCCTAGTGGCTAAATTCACCGGGTGGATGAGGAGGTCGGAGACTGATGTGTAGAAAGCGAATGGGGGCATGAAAGTACATTACTTATTTGCACATAGTTCAGTACAGTAATTTTTCTTTTCTCTTTCTTTTTCTTTCTCTCTTTCTTTCTTTCTTTCTTTCTTTCTTTCTTTCTTTCTTTCTTTCTTTCGTCTTCCTTCCTTCCTTCCTTCCTTCCTTCCTTCCTTCCTTTCTTTCTTTCTTTCTTTTCTTTCTTTTCTTTCTTTCCTTTCTTGAGACAGAGTCTCGCCTTATCACCCAGGCTGGAGTGCAGTGGTGCGATCTCGGCTACTGCAATCTCCACCTCCTAGGTTCAAGTGATTCTCATGCCTCAGCCTCCCGAGTAGCTGGGATTACAGGCGTGCACCACCACGTCCAGCTAATTTTTTTTTTGTATTTTTATTTTTGTATTTTTTATTTTTCATTTTTTTTTGCGGGGGACGGAGTCTCACTCTGTCACCCAGGCTGTAGTGTAATGGCACAATCTCAGCTCACTGTATTCTCTACCTCCCATGCTCAGGTTATCCTCCCACCTCAGCCTCCCAAATAGCTGGGACTACATGTGCACATCACCACGCCCGGCTAATTTTTGTATTTTTGGTAGAGACAGGGTTTCTCCATGTGGTCAGGCTGGTCTTGAACTCCTGGGCTCAAGTGATCTGCCTGCCTTGGCCTCCCAGTATGTTGGGATTACAAGTGTGAGCCACCTTGCCTGGCCCAGTAATTTCTGTGTAAGATGTTTGGAACATATTCTTTTAAGTATCTGTAGAATATTAGTTGGATATTCATTAATATGATGTTTATCAAATCTCACTGCCAAAAATTCAAGAAATATTTAGCAAATTATCGGATTATTATGCCAAACAGAGCCATTGTTTAATATACTTCCATTACCAGGAAATCCCACTCTAAATATCCTCAATTTTGTTCTCCTTTACAGCTTATAATTATTACATGGTTATTTAAAAATGACACGTGGAAGAGTTTGAGCAGCCTTAAGACCAAGTAGACAATGAAAATTTGGTATCCTCATACCTTTTTGGTAGAATATCACTACTGGTGATAATTTAGATATTTGGATCAACAAAAACAATAAGAATAAAACAGTTCTAATTAAGCATTTGATATCATCAACATTCGTATTTATTAAAGAAATATTTTAGAGTGGAGCTGAGAAGACTCTTTCTGTAAGAAATCTTTAAAGCAGCAAAATAAGTGATTTTGCCGGTAACTTTCACCTGTAGAAGTCAGAATAACCAAGCACAGATCCTTTTTCAAACTTTCTATGATATTTTGACTTTGCTTCCATCCTTTCTATTGCTTACTCTAGAGATTAAGGTATTACTTCTGATGATAGTCATTTACATTATGTTGCTAATCTCTTGATGACAAGACCTCTGCATGTGTCTTGAAATAAAATCAAATGGCTGTGTGCTTCATATAGAGAATAATTTCTAAGACATATAAATAAAAGGTAATAGACAAAGTTCTCAAACAATATCCAGTTAGTTCTTTGCTGAGGAAAGGGAACCATTGCTGAATGCTTTTGAGATTGCTCTTGGAATATAAGGAAAATTTTAATTTGTCCCAAAATCTCTAATAATTTAATTTAAGATCACAAAATAGATTTAAGTTTTTAAAAATTTTCTGAAGTTATCATAATTCCCCATATCCTTGCATAAATATATATTTGTAAATACATAATATATATAATATCTATATGATGCTCCACTTTGAACTCTTCATTCAAAAAGATTAAAACAGTTTGAGAGCAGCCTGGGCAGCATAGCGAGACCCCATCTCTACAGAAAAATTAAAAAAAAAATTAGCCAAGCATGGTGGCACACATCTGTAGTTCCAGCTACTTGGGAGGCTGAGATCGAAGTTATCACTTGAGTCCAGGAGGTTGAGGCAAGGCTGCAGTGAGTCGTGATCACCTCACTGTACTCCAGTTTGGGTGAGAGAGTGAGACCCTGTCTCAAAAAAAAAAAAAAAAAAAAAAATCAAAACATTGGAGCACAATCCAATCCAATCTGAATTATTTATTATTAAGTAAATTTGCTTTCTTTCTCAGAGTGAAATACGAGAAAATTTTGGGGCAAATGAAATAGAACCCGAGTTTTAGGGATTAATAAGTCAGTTTCTAAATCTTCTAAAGGTTGAGATAGAATGTTAATTTTCATGGTTTCTTGACATTTCATGTTGTAAAAAATAGCAGTGGAATCCTTTGAGAGATGCTGTTTACGGAAAAGTTTATGATAGATTGAAGTGTTAAAGTTAGTACACTTGATTATGTTATATAACAAAGATTTGTAAACTTTTTGAAATTGCTAAAACAAAGTAATCATTAGAGAATATTAAATAGTTTATAGTTATTTATCTTATTTTCTCTATTCATAGTTGCTAATGAATAAATAAGTTGTAAGCTTCATGCTTTAGATGTTTTAAACTTTTTTAATATGTTTGAAAAATATGGCCTGGCACAGTGGCTCACACCTGTAATTTCAACACTTTGGGAGGCAGAGATGGAAGGATAGCTTGAGCTCAGGAGTTTGGGACCAGTCTAGTGAGACCCTATCTCTACAAAAAATAAAAATAAAAAAATTAGCTGGATGTGGTGGCATGCAACTGTGGTCCCAGCTACTCGGGAGGCCTTATGCCCAGGAGATTGAGGCTGCAGTTAGCCCCGCCACTGTACTCCAGCCTGGGTGACAGAGTGAGTGAGACCCTGTCTCAAAAAAAATAAAAAATAAAAATAAAATGTTCAAATGGTTTTCACAGTTCCTTTTTTTTTTTCCTGATTAGTATGCTTATGTTAGTTTATATCTGTATTGTGTTTATGTTTCTAGAAAGAGGGTTGGGCCAGGCCTGGTGGCTCACACCTGTAATTCCAGCACTTTGGGAGGCAGAGGCAGAAGGATAGCTTGAGCAGGTGTTCAAGACCAGCCTGGGAGACATAGCGAGACCCTGTCTCTACAGAAGTTTTAAAAATTAGCTGGGTGTGGTGGCATTTGCCTGTGGTCTCAGCTACTTGAGAGGCTGAGAGTGGAGGATCATTAGAACCCAGGAGCTCAAGGCCACAGTGAGTGAGATCCTGTTTCAAAAAAAGAAAGAAAGAAAGAAAGAAAGAGGGTTGGTTTGAGAGGTCAGTAGGTATATATAAAATTATAGTTGTTTTTATTAAGTATATATAAAATTAATTTAGAGTTGGTAATATTTGTTGCTGTTTTCTCTATTACTAGAAAGTTGGGGGAAGAATCAAACCATGCAGTTTTGATTTTTCTTTCTGTTTTTTTCTTAGCAATTGAAAGCATGTAGTGAAGAACAAGAAGACAGAGAATGTTTGAACCAAGCTATTACTGCTCTCCTGAATCTCCAAGGTAGCTTGGACCGAATTTACAAGCAGTATTCACCTAGACGTCGACCTGGGTAATTCCAAAGTGTTGAAAATGTGAATGCCTCTGTTTACTTCGCTGTCTCTGATGCCTGGTTTTCTAAAGAAGTGTGATTTATTGTGATAGTTACATTCTTAAAAGTTGTGCTTGTCATACTTTTATAACTTTTATGTTGGTCTTTTACTCTCTTTTTTCCTTTTCCTTTCCTTTTTTTTTTTTTTTTTTTTTTTTGAGAAGGAGTCTCTCTTGCCCAGGCTGGAGTGCAGTGGTCAGTGGTGTAATCTCAGCTCACTGCAACCTTCGCCTCCTGGGTTCCAGTGATTCTCCTGCCTCTGCCTCCCGAGTAGCTGGGACTACAGGAGCCCACCACCATGCCCAGCTACTTTTTGTATTTTTAGTAGAGAACGGGGTTTTACCATGTTGGCCAGACTGGTCTCAAACTCCTGACCTCAGCCTCCGAAAGTACGCTGATTATAGGTGTGAGCCACTGTGCCCCGCCTTTTTTTCTTTTTTTTTTAAGAGACAGGGTCTCACTCTGTTGCCCAGGCTGGAGTGCAGTGATGTGATCTCAGCTCACAGCAGCCTCAACCTCCTGGGCTCAAGCAGTCCTCCTGCCTCAACCCTCTGGAGTAGCTGGGACTCGAATAGCTGGGTGGCACATGCCACCACACCTGCCTAATTTTTGTATTTTTTGTTGAAATAGGGTTTTGCTATGTTGCCCAGGCTGGTCTTGAACTCCTGGGCTCAGGTGATCTGCCTGCTTTGGCCTCCCAGAGTGTTGAGATTGCAGGTCTGAGCCATTGCACCTGGCCAACCCAGCCTAGTCTTAAGATTAGCATTGTTGGCTGGGCGCAGTGGCTCAAGCCTGTAATCCCAGCACTTCGGGAGTCTGAGGTGGGCGGATCGCCTGAGGTCAGGAGTTCGAGACCAACCTGGCCAACATGGTGAAACCCCGTCTCTACTAAAAATACAAAAATTAGCCGGGCGTGGTGGCAGGCACCTGTAATCCCAGCTACTTGGGAGGCTGAGGCAGGAGAATCACTTAAACCTGGGAGGTGGAGGTTGCAGTGAACCAAGATTGTGCCATTGCACTCCAGCCTGGGGGACAAGAGCAAGACTTCGTCTCAAAAAAAAAAAAAAAGATTAGTATTATTATATTACCAGGATAGACTTAATAAATGTTTAAAAATATAATCTATGAAAGAAATTTAGGATTTTTTGTAATTTTCGTTCTTATAGAGCCGGTAGTACTTCTCTTTCATAATAATGAAATTGAGGGATGTATTATTTAGTGGCAAAGTTAGAACTAAATGCTGTGTGTAAAAGCTACTGTTTGGTTATTTAATATTTTACTCACTTGATTTGAGATGGTTTATGCTTGAAACCATTTGGATTGCTAGCTGTTGAATAAGCTATATTGTTTGTTTGTTTTTTTAGAGATCCTGTTTGCCCTTTTTATGGTCACCAATTAAGAAGCAAACACCTGGCTATCAAAAAAATGAATGAAATTCAGAAAAATATTGATGGATGGGAAGGCAAAGATATTGGACAGTGTTGTAATGAATTCATTATGGAGGGACCATTGACAAGAATCGGTGCCAAACATGAACGGCATATTTTTCTGTTTGATGGCTTAATGATCAGTTGTAAACCTAATCATGGCCAGACTCGGCTTCCAGGTTACAGTAGTGCAGAATACAGGTTAAAAGAAAAATTTGTCATGAGGAAAATACAAATTTGTGATAAAGAAGATACTTGTGAGTACAAGCATGCGTTTGAATTAGTATCCAAAGATGAGAACAGCATAATATTTGCTGCTAAGTCTGCTGAAGAAAAAAACAATTGGATGGCAGCCCTTATTTCTCTTCATTATCGTAGTACTCTAGATCGAATGTTAGATTCAGTATTATTGAAAGAAGAAAATGAGCAACCACTGAGATTACCAAGTCCTGAAGTATATCGTTTTGTAGTAAAAGACTCTGAGGAAAACATTGTTTTTGAAGACAACTTGCAAAGTAGAAGTGGCATCCCCATTATTAAAGGAGGAACTGTAGTGAAATTAATTGAAAGGTTAACATATCATATGTATGCAGGTATGTGAAACTCATTACAACTGCTGACCTAGGGCCTGGGACCCAAAAGCTTTTTCAGGATGCTCAAAAATATTTGAGGCTTGGGGAAAAAATGGATTGCCTCCAAAATATAAAAATACTGCAAAAACAAAAGGAATAAATAAGAGAAGGAACTAAATGTCTAAAAATGTAATACTGTTAACTTCATTAATTATTGAATAAATATTCATAAAATATACATATTCATGAATTTTTTTCCTTTTTTTCTTTTCTTTTTTTCTTTTCTTTTTTTCTTTTGAGACAGAGTCTCACTCTGTCACCCAGGCTGGAGTGCAGTGGCACTCTCTGCTCACTGCAAGCTCCTCCTCCTGGGTTCGCACCATTCTCCTGCCTCAGCCTCCCGAGTAGCTGGGACTACAGGCACCCGCCACCACACCCAGCTAATTTTTTTTTTTTTTTTTGTATTTTTAGTAGGAACGGGGTTTCACCGTGTTAGCCAGGATGGTCTCGATCTCCTGACCTCGTGATCCGCCCACCTCGGCCTCCCAAAGTGCTGGGATTATAGGCGTGAGCCACCGCACCCAACCATATTCATGAATTTCAAATTTGAAAACAATCCTCGCTTATTAAGAATATACCATAGTATATTCTCTATGTCAGTATTTCTCTATGTATGGCAGGGATACCATGGTATCCTGCCAGTACCATGATTGTCAGGAAAAGCCACAATCTGAGGAGCCAAAGTAAAAAGAAAAAGGGAGGAAGGCCTCCAAATATGGTACTTTGAGTTAATTAAACTGAATACATTAAACATGAAACCTATTTTATGCTCTGCCTTTTCAGATCCCAATTTTGTTCGTACTTTTCTTACCACATATCGTTCATTTTGTAAACCACAGGAATTGCTGAGCTTACTGATTGAACGGTAAGAAAAATATGTATTTCACTTATATTGACATTTTGTGAAAAATTAACTGTATTTTGTAAAGTGCCTAGTACCTAATAAATACTCAAGTAATTATTGAACATACTTTATTTGGCATTAAATTGTCAGTATTACTATTCTCTTCAAATAGAGTACTCCCTAAAATCTGTTTATAACACAGATCTTTTCAGCTCTTAGAAATATTTCAAGTGGTAATCAGAAAGACTAATTTAGGGGATGAAAGCACTATATTTGAATGAATATTGTTCTGTGTAATAAAATGATACTTTCTTAAAAGAGACTTTTCTACTTACCACTTTTTTTTTTTTTTTGGACTGTAGACTACTTTGCCAAATACTTTCCACTTTTAAAACAAACTTGTTATGAAAACTTTCAAAACATATACAAGAGCAGTTATAAGAATATAATAAACCCATTTATTCATCACCCACCTTCAGTAATTATCAACTCACTGTTTCATCTGTTTCCCTACAAATTTAAATGCCCCACCCCATGATTATTTTGAAGTAGATCCTAGACAACATAATTCATCTATAAATATTTTTCTATGTATCTCTAGAAAATGTGCTCATTTTTAATAATCAGATATCATTATTAAACCTAAAAAATCAGCAATTCCTTTATTATGATTAACTTTTAAAATTAGTGTTGGGTTGAATTTTTTTTACCTAGTATTATAGTGGCATTTTAAATGTTTTATAGTTTAAAATGTAGAATCTGGACTCAAAAATGATTTTTAGTTTTACATTTTAAAACTTAATAAAACTTATTATACCAAAGCTTATTAACTGTATTATCAAGATATAATTCTAGATCTCTATCACTGTGTTGTTTTATCAAACTAAATTTACCAGACTGAGTCAGTGTAATGTGCTATGAAGATCTACTTAGTTCTGTTTCCATGTCCATAATAAGGAAAGCACACGTTAGACTTATAGTTTAGCTGTATTTCCTATGTTTGAGCAAGGTTTTTTATCTTATCCACTTAGGTAAATTATTTAAATATTGTTAAATATTCAGTTTTGGCCCTCTCTTTGAATTTGTACTCATTTAAATAAATTTATTAGCCTACTTTCATTTTAATAATATAAATATTAAAGACATTATTAGATAAGCAATTTCTGTCATGTTCTTTAAATTCCTTATGAATTCTTTCCTTGGCTCTTTTCCCTAGACCTTTTGTGTATTGATCAGTGCTAAAAGACAAAACTTTAGTTTTTATAAAAGTAAGAATACAAAACCTTAGTTTTGTATAGCCAAAGGACAGTTTTTTTGTAGTATATCATACCTCAAGGGAAGTTTTAACAGTAATCCACTTTTCGTGGAAGTGGTAGGAAAGAAGGTTGCTTGCTATTTTCCTCCTTGTATTTTCATTATGCATGAACAGATTTTTCTCCTTTTGCATTTCTTCTTAGGTTTGAAATTCCAGAGCCAGAACCTACTGACGCAGACAAATTGGCAATAGAGAAAGGCGAGCAGCCAATCAGTGCAGATCTTAAAAGATTTCGCAAGGAATACGTCCAACCAGTACAACTTAGGTTTGGCTTGAATATTTTATATACATATATATATATATATACACACACACACACGCATTTTATGTGTCAGTTTTCAATATATAGTTAACACAAAAGCTCTCAGCTTTTAATTCAAATATAGGTAATATTTTTAACTTCACAGCAGTTAAGTTAAACTAAAAGAGTTCTTTCTCAGTGAAGCTATTCTTAAATACCCTGAAGAAATTAAACTATTTAATTATCCTATGTTTGCATCACATATCTCTGGCATGTGATATGTTATGCTTACATAGCAGGATACCTATTTGTTATTGTAAGTAAAAATTATAAAATTTCAAATGAGCTTGCCTGCTGTCAACCTTTTTTCACACTTTTTTCCTTCATTTCCCTTTGCGATCATACACTAATTCTGGCTTTTTTTTACAATTTATAATATTTTTGGAAGTTCTAGCCCTTTTTCCACTTATCTCTCACAAAATATATAGACATTGTTACTTTAATTGCAAAAATTTCTAAAAATGTATTTGATTATAGAAGCTTCCAGTTAATAAATACTACTGTGTGCCAGGGATTACCCTAAATGCTTTATCTTTTTTATCTCATTCTTAAAACATGATTACTATTCCTACTTTATATATAAGAAAATTGAAACCTAACAAGATGAAGTAATTCGAGCTAAGTTATATAAAGAAGAGTGGCAGGACAAGATTCAGACTCATGTCTGACTTTCTTAGCCTGTGTGTGTGTGTGTGTGTGTATGTGTGTGTACCACTAAGCATTGAAAATTGGAAGTGCCTTCGATTAGCCCTCTTTACATTGAAAATTGGAAGCACCTTCGATTAGCCCTCTTTACAGTCCAAGTAACCAAAGTATTATCTACCGCCTTCCATTGGAAACCAAGTTATCTTACTAACTATATATAATCTAAATTTTTTTCTCTCTAAATTTCAAGTTTCCTTGATTACTGTTGATTAATAAATTGTAATTTTGGAACTGAGTATATTAGTTATTTATTTCCCAGGATAATTGCCACAAATAAATGCAGTTTTAGAAGAATGATAGTGCTCCCAGCTATATGTCTTTCACCAAAACTTTTAATATCATTCTTTATATAAGATGAGATTATTTATGTATCAGCAATAAATAATTAATTTTTTTCTACTATCTGTGATGCATTTGTACTTATCTACACTCACATTAAATCCCTTGATATGACACATACATTTATGAGGTTGCTATTGGGTGGGGTAGGGGGTGGGAGTATGATCTTCAATTCTCAGTCATATAAGCTCTTTATGTATTTCTAAGCATTTGCTGTGTTCTCAGTCCTGTACTTATAACTATGCTAAGTACAAAAATAACATAGACTGTCATGATACTATGGCTTTATTGGGGACTTTACTGGGGGAAAAAGACACATGAAACAGTTATATATTGTTCTACTTGGAGTGCTTAAGTGACTTAGAAAAATACATCCCTATAAAATTTCGGGAATAGCAAAGATTAGGCCAGAGTAATTAGGGAAGGCATCTTGGAGAAGGTAAAATCTGAGACTGCCCCTAAAGGATGTATAGGCTTTAGATAGGTAGAAAGGTGACTGTAGGTATTCAGGGTCATGAGAAATAGTATGAACAAAGACAAGAAGGCAGAAATGAGAATGGTGTGCTGAGGACACAGATAAGGACATTGACCTGAGAGGAATGTAGGCATTGTATTGCAAGTAGTAGATGAGATTACCTATATAGAATTGGATGGAGTGGAAAACTCTAAAATCCAAGCCAAGTTATTAAACCTGTTACTAAGTACTGAAAGATTTCTAGTAAAATGGGTGGTAGTAATTTTTCTAACATTTTATTATGAAAAATTTTAACATACAGCAAAATTGAGAATTTTACAATGAATACCCATAATACCCATAAACCCACCACATAGATATGTATTCATCTATTCATATCTGTTCATTTATCATTCATCTATCAGTTCATTCATTAATTTTTGTATGAATTTTGAAGTACACTCCTTAAATACTTCAACTTGTATGTCATTAACAGTTGAGTGTTTGTTTTTCTTTTGTTCTAAAATATGCATATAATTAAATACTTTTTTTTCTTGCTGCCACTGAAGACAGAAGATACACACATCTTAAGTGTACTTTTGTTGAGTTTTAACAAATACATGTATCTCTATAATCCAGACGCCTTTCAAGATATCGGATGTTACTACACCCCAGAAAGTTCCCTTATGTTCCTTCTCATCAGTTTTTGTTCCTACTGCCCAAAGGCAGTGTTCCAATTTCTCCCTCCATAGATTAGTTTTACCTGTTTTAGAGTCTTACATAAATGCATTCTTTTTTTTTTTTGAGATGGAATCTCGCTCTGTCGCCCAGGCTGGAGTGCAGTGGCGTGATCTTGGCTCACTGCAAGCTCCGCCTTCCGGGTTCACACCATTCTCCTGCCTCAGCCTCCGGAGTAGCTGGGACTACAGGCGCCCACCACTGCACTGGGCTAATTTTTTGTATTTTTAGTAGAGACGGGGTTTCACCGTGGTCTCGATCTCCTGACCTCGTGATCCACCCGCCTCGGCCTCCCAAAGTGCTGGGATTACAGGCGTGAGCCACCACGCCCAGCCCATAAATGCATTCTTATAAACTCAATTTTGTGTCTTCTTTCACTCAACATGCTTTTGAATTTCATCCATGGTTTTGCTTGTGTATCAATGGTTTATTTTATTGCAAGGTTGTGTTTTATTATATGAATATACCAGTTTATTCATTTTTCCCATTGAAAGATACATGGGCTTTTTCTCGTTTTTTTTTATTATGAATAAAGCTGCTATGAACTTTATCTTACCAGTCTTACTGTGAATATTTTTCACTTTTCTTGGGTAAATAACTCAGAGTGGAGTGGCTGGGTCAGAAGGTATGTGTATGTTTAGTTTTGAAAGAAACTGCCAAAACTTCCCAAACATTCTCACCAACAATGTTTTAGTTGCTTCATATTCTCACCAGTGTTTAGTAATGTCAGTCTTTGTGCCTTAGCCATACTGCTGGATGTAGTGGTATTTCATACTTATTTTGTGGAGAATCTGTTCAAATCCTCTAATTTTTATTGAGATACTTGTCTTTGTATTACTGAGTTGTAGGAGTAAATTGAGTAGGACTAAATGCCAGTCCTTTGTCAGATAAACATTTTGCAAATATTTTCTCTCCATGGCTTGCCTACTAGTTTCCTTCTTTTCTTCCTTCCTTCCTTCCCTTTCCTTTTCCCTTCTTCCTCCTCCATTTCCTTCCTCTTCCCTCTCCCCTTGTCTTTCCTTTCCTTTCCATTTGCATAGTTGATTAAACCTCTCTTTGCAAGGTTATAGGTAATCATTTTTGTGATACTGTAAAACAAAACAGTTCTTCTATTTTTGTCTTTTGAAATGAAATGAGACTGTAGATATATGTGTAGATTACATAGAAATTTGATGATAGGCTGGGCGCAGTGGCTCACGCCTATAATCCCAGCACTTTGGGAGGCTGAGGTGGGCGGATCACCTGAGATCAGGAGTTCGAGACCAGCCTGGCCAACATGGTAAAACCTCGTCTCTACTAAAAATACAAAAATTAGCCCAGCATGGTGGCGGGCGCCTATAATCCCAGCTACTTGGGAGGCTGAGGCAGGAGAATCACTTGAACCTGGGAGCTGGAGGTTGTAGTGAGCTGAGATCGCACCATTGCACTCCAGTCTGGGCAACAAGAGCAAAACTCCATCTCAAAAAAAAAGAAGGAAATTTGATGATAGCACTTGAATTTAGAACCAGATACAGTATATCTTAGTTGGTTTTCCATTTTAAGTAAAAAAGTGCCAAAATTTAAATCTTAAAAATGCTTTTTATGAACTTAAAAATAGCTTTTGTAATATAGAGCATAAGTTTTCTACATGGGAATAAAGGAAAGGTACTTTTCCTTAACATAAATGGGAAGCACAGAAACCACTATTTTTATGCTTATAAATATTTTAGAAGTATACATTTTATTAATAAATAATACACAGTTTGGAGACCTACTCTCCTCTTGTCATTGAAGCACTTAAGGTATTAATTAAATACAGATTAGAGAGTCTTTGAGTATTATGTTGACTCTTGTATATAAAGCTATCCTCATGGCATTAGAGAAGGAAGAAGTGTAATTGAACACTTATGTTTCACTAAAATGTGTTTCTTTCCATTTTATCAGGATCTTAAATGTATTTCGGCATTGGGTTGAACATCATTTTTATGACTTTGAAAGAGACTTGGAATTGCTTGAAAGACTAGAATCCTTCATTTCAAGTGTAAGAGGTATATTATATAAAGGTTTGATTGAATCTTATATTGCACATGAGTTTGTGTTCAAATTTGTGTGACTTTAAGAAACTAAAACATTTCTCTCTCTCTTTTTTTTTTGAAACAGAGCTTTGCTTTGTTGTCCAGGCTGGAGTGCAGTGGTGCCATCTCAGCTCACTGCAACCTCTGCCTCCCAGGTTCAAGTGATTCTCCTGCCTCAGCCTCCCAAGTAGCTAGGACTACAGGCACATGACATCACGCCTGGCTAATTTTTTTATTTTTAGTAGAGATGGTGTTTCACCATGTTGGCCAGGCTGGTCTCGAACTCCTGACCTCAGATGATCCACCCGCCTCAGCCTCCCAAGGTGCTGGGATTACAGGCGTGAGCCACCATGCCTGGCCAGCATTTTTCATTTTTAAAAAGCTGAAATAACATTTGGAATGTTTTTTATAGACGGCGAGAAACTCATATATGTTTAGAATCATCTGAGGTCTCAGAGCTTTGCCTTTTCAAGTTTTTGAGGAGAATATTTCTTTTAAAGAAGTCAAAAGTCCTCTTTAATAAATTTAAGCTATTTAATTTTATCTCATTGCAAGGTTGCCATTTCTTCAACTGAATAAAAATATATGTAATTTTATGTTTTCTTACTTTCTTTAATCTTACTCTTTTAATGATTAACAGCTTTCTTATAATATTTACATCTTCTGGAAATGTTTTTGGTATATTTCTGAAATCTGAAAGAGAGGAGTTTTCTACTTTAAGTTCCAGGATCATAGCCCAAGAAATGAAATGCTAGGCCATGAACATTTAAACAAGTGTGTCATCAAATGTATATTATTGAATCAAGAACATTTATGTTTTATCTGACATTATAGGGCATTACAAATACTATAACAAGTGTAACTTATTTCGTGTTCTACTTGCTCTTTAAGGGGAATATTATTTAAAATTAAGAATGTTATTCCTTTGTTTCTACTTTGAGAGGTTTATGGTACATTTTTATGTGTGCCTTAAAATTTTCATAATACTACATTTTCAAGTTGTATTCTAGGCCAGTGCAATGGCTCACACCTAGAATATTCCAGCACTTTGGGAGGCAGAGGCAGGCTGATTGCTTGAGCCCAGAAGTTTGAGACCAGTCTGGGCAAAATGGCAAAACCCAGTCTCTACAAAAAATGTGAAAATTAGCCAAGCATGGTGGCATGTGCCTGTAGTCCCAGCTACTTGGGAGGCAGAGGTGAAGCGATCACTTTTAAGCCCAGAGCTCAAGGCTGCTGTGACCCGAAATTGCGACACTGCACACAAGCCTGGGCTGTCTCAAAACAAACAAAAAACAAAAATTTATATTCTAAATGAGAATACTGGATTAGACACAATCTAAGAAGCTTCTAAAATACACACACACACTAGAATAAATTAAGTAAATGGTTATGTTAATATTCAAAGTTCTTTTCTATACTAGTTATACTTCAGAATAACCAAATAGTTCATGAGGAAAAGTTTATTTTTGTGGAAGTATTTCAACTAGTAAGGGAAGAAGGAATGGTAGAATATCACATTTCTCAGTTCCTAGTAAAATAATAAACCTAGGGAATTATCATGAGTGGATGGGTGCTATCACAAAAAGGTAACGACATTATATGCCTCCTGTTAGAAGTATTCTTGGCAAGTATTTGTGTCATAAAATTAATCCTGAATCAGACCAAGTCACTATATCTCTGCTTTACAGAAAATATAGAGGACAGAAAAACATGGCAAATGACAATTTCTTCCACAAAGTGCAAGCAAAAATATGCAATAAAGCAGTAACCTGTAGATTAAAGGAGACTTGAGACACATTGACTCAATGCAATATGTGCAATCTTATTCAGATCCCTTTTCAAACTAAATATAAGAAAATATGGCGAGGCAGAGTGGCTCATGCCTGTAATTCCAACACTTTGGGAGGCCAAGGCAGGCAGATCACTTGAGCCCAGGAGTTCAAGACCAGCTTGGGCAACATGGAGAAACCCCATTTCTACTAAAAATACAAAAATTAGGCTGGGCGCGGTGGCTCACGCCTGTAATCCTGGCACTTTGAGAGGCCAAGGCAGGCAGATCACAAGGTCAGGAGTTCAAGACCAGCCTGGCCAACATGGTAAAACCCCATCTGTACTAAAAATACAACAAAATTAGCCAAGCGTGGTAGTGTGCGCCTATAATCCCAGCTACTCAGGAGGCTGAGGCAGGAGAATCGATCCCAGGAGGTGGAGGTTGCAGTGAGCTGAGATCACACCATTGTTCTCCAGCCTGGGTGACAAAGTAGGACTCCATCTCAAAAAAAAAATACAAAAATTAGCCAGGCGTGGTGGTATGTGCAGTCTCAGCTACTTGGGAGGCGGAGGTGGGATGATCACCTGAGCCTGCAACATGGAAGTTGCAATAAGCTGAGATTGCACCACTGCACTCCAACCTGGGCCACAGAGCAAGACCCTGTCTCAAAAAAAAAAAAAAAAAAAAAGGGAAAATAATCAGAGAAATGTGAACAGTGACAAAATACTTGAAGATAACAATGTATTAAGAAGTTGTCAGTTTTATGTGTGATAATCGTGTTGTGGTTATTACTTTAAAAGAGTGTTTTAAAGATGCTTAAATATGAATGAAATACGATGTCTTGGATTTGTTTCACAATAACCTAGGAAGTGACGGGATGGCATGAGTAGGGTTAGAGAAAATAAAAAATTGGCCATGAGTTGGTAATTGTTGAGGCTGGGTGAAAGTTAAGGATTAAATGAAGATTTGCAGTCATGTCTGTCAAGTAAAAGACATTTTTCTTTATGTGTTCTTTTTCCAGGGAAAGCTATGAAAAAATGGGTAGAGTCAATCGCTAAGATCATCAGGAGGAAGAAGCAAGCTCAGGCAAATGGAATAAGCCATAATATTACCTTTGAAAGTCCACCTCCACCAATTGAATGGCATATCAGCAAACCAGGACAGTTTGAAACATTTGATCTCATGACACTTCATCCAATAGAAATTGCACGTCAGCTGACACTTTTGGAGTCTGATCTCTACAGGTAGACAATTAATGTTAACTTCTTGCTTTATTTTTAAGAATCTTGAACATTACCTATTTTCAAAACATTTTGCACATTATTCATGAGTGCTTAAAAATACCTCATCTACTCTCATGGGCATAGAGGAAAGGTCATAGCACAGTTTTTAACTAGTCTGCCCTGCAAGTAAAAGTCTTATGTCACTATTTAGGCCTAGACTGGGGACTAGCAATCCGTCACAAGAGGAATGGCAGGAAGAAGATTTTCAAGTCCACCACCCCTCTCCAACTCCTAATACTTCCTCACCTTGGTTTAGTTTGAGGTCAGTCAGTCAAGTCAGTTAGTGTGGATGCTAGGCCCTTAGCAGCTAAGTGAATAGAATATTGTGTGAGATGGGTTTTCTTTTCTCATTTACAACTCAGGCTGTTGAGAAGGGTACAGGCCTTGCATGTAACAGCTCTCTGTCAAAAAATGTCACTATCATTATCATTCCATCAAAAACTTTTCTACACCAACCTCTCTGTTTTCCCCTCCTCCCAATCCTTCCCAGCCACTAATACCTGCAGTTCTACTCTCTACTTCCATGAGTTCATATTTTTTTTAGTTTTCATATATGAGTGGGAACATGTTATATTTTTCTTTCTGTGCCTGATTTATTTTGCTTAACATAAGGTCCTCCAGGCTTATCCATGTTGCCTTGAACGACAGGCTTTCATTCTTTTTTTATGGCCGAATAGTGTTCCATTGTGTATATATACCACATTTTCTTTATTCATTAATCTGTTGATTCCATATCATAGCTGTTGTGAGTAGTATAGAAGCCTCATTTTAAAATATAAATATGCTTGGCTGGGCATGATGGCTCATGCCTGTAATCGCAGCACTTAGGGGGCCGAGGTGGGCAGATCGCTTGAGACCAGGAGTTCAAGACCAGCCTGAGCAACATGGCAAACTCCGTCATACAAAAACTACAAAAAATAGCCAGGCATGGTGGCTCGGGCCTGTAGTGCCCCTGTAGTCCCAGTTGCCCAGGAGGCTGAGGTGGGAAGGTCACTTGAGGTCGAGGCTGCAGTGAGCCAAGATCGTGCCACTGCACTCCAGCTTGAGTGACAGAGCGAGACCCTATCTCTAAAATAAAAATATTTTCAAGGCGTTATCCTGATTAGCAGCCAATTTTTAAATAAAGATTACACAGGGAAAAGCAAGAATATATAAAATTTAGTGCCAATAGGTAATATAGTAAGATACCTTTACTATATTATGTTTACTTTATATTCTTTAGAATTTGCCTAGTTTGCACGGGCTATGCCATTCAGAACCAGACTTTTAGCACACCCACCAGAAGTTGTCAATATCTGACTCAAAATGTTATGTTATATTTTAAGTAATTTAGAATCCAGGTAGCTTTGTTTATGTTGTGGGATTTGTGATAGGTAGAAATGAAGGGACTTGTTACTTGAGGTAAAAAAAAGCAAATAGTACTGCGTCATGTTTTTTCTCACAATGTAATTGTTTTAAATGAATGGACATCAGAAAAAAAGCACGTCACTTCATGTGGACCTACTTTCAGGACATAGAAACATACCTAATATTGACATCATTTGTAAACTAAATTTCTTTTTTTTTGAGATGGAGTCTTGCTCTGTCACCCAGGCTGGAGTGCAGTTGTGCAATCTCGGCTCACTGCGACCTCTGCCTCCCAAGTTCAAGTGATTCTCATGCCTCAACCTCCCAAGTAGCTGGGATTACAGGTGTGTACCACCATGCCCAGCTTTTTTGTATTTTTAGTAGAGATGGGGTTTCACCATGTTGGCCACAGTAGTCACGAACTCCTGACATCCAATGATCCACCCACCTCAGCCTCCCAAAGTGCTGGGATTACAGGCATGAGCCACTGCACCCAGCCTTGTAAACTAAATTTCTGGTGAAATAATAGAGCCACTTTAAGAAAACATTTCAGAAACTGTTAGCAAGTACTTATTTATACACAAATCTACTGATTAAAAAATATTTTTTTAATGAATAACCAAGTCTGTAGGCCATTGATGGCAATGCCACCAGTCAGTTAAAAAAAAAAAATAGAGATAGGGTCTCACTATGTTGCCCAGGCTGGCCTTGAACTCCTGGCCTCAGGCAGTCCTCCTGCCTTGGCCTTCCAGATGCTGGGATTACAGGTGTGAGCCACTGTACTTGGCCAGTTTTTAAATTGTGTATTCTAACTCACTGTATACAATGTTTTAATCTGCTCTTCTGTCTGAATTTTAATTACTCAGGCATTCAAAAAATATAGGAAATAATATAATGAATATTCATGAACAACAAAAACATTTTAGATAAAATTGAAATCCTTTGTATAATTCTCCCAAATCTTATTGCTCTCTTTCCCCTAAGAAATCACCACCACCCTGAATTTGATGTTTACTATTTCTCTTTATATTTTTATAATTTATATACATACACAGAGATTCATAAAGAACATACTGCATTGTTGTGCACTTTTTTTTTTTTTTTTAGAAACAGGGTCTCACTCTATTGCCCAGGCTGGAGTGCAGTGGCACAATCATAGCTCACTGTAGCCTTGAACTCCTGGGCTCAAGCAATCCTCCTGCCTCAGCCTCTCAAGTAGCTAGAACTACAGGCACGCACCACCATACCTGGCTAATTTTTTTAAAAAAGTTTCATGGAGATGAGGTCTTGCTATGTTGCCCAGGATGGTCTTGATCTTGGCCTCAAGTTGTCCTTCCACCTCAACCTCCCAAAATGCCAGGATTACAGGTGTGAGCTGCAGTGCCCAACTGGTTTTTTTGTTGTTGTTTGTTTGTTTAAGATAGGGTCTCACTCTGTCACCCAGGCTGGGATGCAGTGGCATGATCATAGCTCACTGCAGCCCCAAACTCCAGGCTCAAGCAGTCTTCCCACCTCAGTCTGTCAGTAGCAGGAACTACAGGGAGGAACTACTATGCCTGGTTTTTTTGTTTTATTTTTTTGAGATAGGATCTCATTATGATTGCCCAGGATAGTCTCAAACCCTTTGCCTCAATCAATCCTTCCACCTCATCCTCCCAAGTAGCTGGGACTATACGTGCGCACCACTGCACCTCAGCTTGTTTTGCACATTTTTTAAACTGCGTATACTTATGTATCATTCTGCAACATGCTTTTTACTTAAATCATTTTTGGCATTTGTTCAAGTCAATGAATACGGTTCTGGTTAGCTTATTTTAGATGCCGTATAGTGTTCCATTATATTTATACTCCACAATTTATCCAGTCTCTGGATGGTGAGCCTCTATTCACTCTTGCAAATAATGCTTCACTGAACATTCTTGTAAATGTTTTCTTATAACTTTGTTTTTTGTTTGTTTGTTTTGAGACAGAGTCTCACCCTGTTGCCCAGGCTGGAGTGCAGTGGCATGATCTCGGCTCACTGCAACCCTCTGCTTCCTGGGTTCAAGCGATTCTCCTGCCTCAGCCTCCCAAGTAGCTGGGATTACAGGCACGTGCCACCACGCCTGGCTAATTTTGTATTTTAGTAGAGACGGGGTTTTTCCATGATGGTCAGGCTCGTCTCGAACTCCTGACCTCGGGTGATCCACCCTCCTCGGCCTCCCAAAGCACTGGTATTACAGGCATGAGCCACCGCGCCTGGCCTTGAGTTATCAGACTTTTGTTCATCTAATGAGTAAAATGGGATTTCATTGTAGTTTTATGTTATTTTCCCTGAGTAAGGGATAAAGTGTGTTTTCGTGTTTGTAGCTATTTGGGTCTATTCCTCTCTGAATTACTTGTTCATATATGTGTTCATCTATCTTTTGGGTTAATTGTCTTTTTCTTATTAAGTTTTAGAAGATCTTTAAGTGATACTAATCCTTTATAGGTTAAGTTGCACTGATTTTTAATTCCATAGGAAAGTTCAACCATCTGAACTTGTAGGGAGTGTGTGGACCAAAGAAGATAAAGAAATAAATTCTCCAAATTTATTAAAAATAATTCGCCATACCACAAATCTCACCCTCTGGTTTGAAAAGTAAGTTTTAATTTACTACTTCCTAATAGCCATAATATTGTCATATTTAAGCTAAAATTCTGGCTACTCATAATTATCTTGTTTTCTAAGTGAGGTGAAGAAACTTTTCTAAGCCATGAATTTTTGTTGTTGTTAGATGCATTGTGGAAGCAGAAAATTTTGAAGAACGGGTGGCAGTACTAAGTAGAATTATAGAAATTCTGCAAGTTTTTCAAGATTTGAATAATTTCAATGGCGTATTGGAGATAGTCAGTGCAGTAAATTCAGTGTCAGTATACAGACTAGACCATACCTTTGAGGTAAGTTTTAGGCTTAACTTTTTCATTTTTTTCGGGGATGATAAAATTAGCATAAAAGAAATTTCATCTATCATCTATCTTTTTTATTAAATTCTTTGTAAATTCATCCTTGCTTCTTAAACACGATATAAATATATTAGAAAATATGTTGGTATATTATATGAATATGATATATAATATGTGAATCCTAGGCTTATATTAGAAAATATATCAATATTCAATAAAGAGTATGAGACTTGCACTGCTGTGTAATGTACTTACCTAAATGTAATGAAGTTCCAAGTGGATTTATTCAATAACACATTGATTGATAGTCTCAAATGACAAAGGATTTTAAATATAAAAATACAAGTAATGTCTTAATCACCTTTAGATAGTCAACAATAGAATAACACGGGAAGAACTATTTCAAAAACTTAAATTTGGCCAGGCATGGTGGCTCACGCCTGTAATCCCAGCACTTCAGGAGGCTGAGACAGGTGGATCACCTGAGCTCAGGAGTTCGAGACCAACCTGGACAACACGGCGAAACCCCATCATTACTAAAAATACGAAAGTTAGCTGGGCATGGTGGTGCACGCCTGTTATCCCAGCTACTCGGGAGGCTGAGACAGGAGAATTGCTTGAACTCAGGAGGCAGAATTTGCAGTGGGCTGAGATCACACCACTGCACTCCAGGCTGGGCGACAGAGTGAGACTCTTCTCAAAAAATAAAAAAATGTATTTTTTTAAAATTATAAAATATATGTTTAATATGTACTGTTGAAAATTCAGGAGATATAGAAAATAGGAAGATATTTTGCATATATATTTTTAATAACAAAATTGAGATTATATTGTGCATAGATTTTTATGGACTTTTTCTCATAAACAGTTTTCTATTTTTTTATTAGCTTATCTTCAAAAACAAGATTTTAATGGCATCAAGGTTTTCTATCATGTATAAATCAATTTATTACAACAGTAGATTGTGGGACAATTAAGTTATTTCTGATTTTTTTCTCTGATAATTTATCATGGAATATTCATATATAGAAGTCTTTTTAAGAGCTTGATTATTTCCCTAGAAATAATCTAGAGGTGGAAATCCTGGATCTGCGTATTTATGTACTTAAGACTTTAAATACTTTTGCCAAGGTGTTTTGTAGCAGGATACGATAAATGCCCCTTGGTATTATGTATTATATTAAAAGCTTTTGGCAAGGTGTGGGGGCTCTCACCTGTAATCCCAACACTTTGGGAGGCAGAGACAGGAGGATCACTTGAGCCCAGGAGTTTGAGACCAGCCTGGGCAACATAGGGAGACCCCATCTCTACAAAAAAAAAAAACAAATTAGCCAGGCATAGTAGCGTATGCCTCTGTGGGGGGCAGAAATCGCATTGCATTTTTAAATTGTATCTTAAAAAATAACTAGTGAGGCTGGGCTCAGTGGCTCACCTGTAATCCTAGCACTTTGGGAGGCCGAGGCGGGTGGATCACCTGAGGTCAGGAGTTCAATACCAGCCTGGCTAACATGATGAAACCCCATCTCTACTAAAAATACAAAAATTAGCCAGGCATGGTGGTATGTGCTGGTTTGTAATCCCAGCTACTCAGGAGGCTGAGGCAGGGGTATCGCTTGAACCTGGCAGGTGGAGGTTGCAGTGAGCTGAGATTGCCCCACTGCACTCCAGCCTGGGCAACAGAGTGAAACTCGTTCTCAAAATAAATAATAACTAGTGAGGTTGAATATGTATTTATTGGGTACTTTATGATTTATATATTCATTTCCTCTCATTTTTGGGGAAGGTGTTTTCATTTTGTTGATTTTTTTTTTTTTCCTAAAGAGTCAAGCTTGCTCTGTTGCCCAGGCTGGAGTGCCAGTGGCATGATCATAGCCCACTGCAGCCTCGAACTCCTGGGCTCAAGGGATCGTCCTGTCCCAGCCTCTTGAGTAGCTGGGATTACAGGCATTAGTCAGCATGTCCAGCTGCATTTTATTCATTTATATGGATTTTTCATATATTAAAGATACTAAGACTGTACATATTTTCTCATTTCTGTTTGTCTTTTATCTGCTTTTTAATTTAAAAAATGTATAATGCTTTGACATAAGGAAGTTTTATCATTTTTGTTTAGTTGCACATATCAGTCTCTTCATTTATGGTTTCTTCCTTTGCTTTTGTACCTGGAAAGACTTTTTTTAAGTAAAGGATAACAAGTTAGAAACTCAGCCATATAAATACTGCTTTTGGGAATGTGCGTTTTTACAATCCTTCTGGAAAGCAGTCTAACAATATATGTTAAAATTAAAAATATGCATACTCTTAGGACCCAGAATTGTAAAGAAATAAATGCACCAGAGTATAAAGTTATATGTACAAAGATATAGTTACTGCAGCATTAGTTGTAGTAGCAGAAAACAGGAAACAACCTGAATGTCTATCAATAAGAGAATGATTAAATACATCCTCTTATACCTATATTGTAGAATATTGTTCAGCTATAGAACAAAGTGAATGGGATCCATGTGTGTTGTTGTGGAAGAACATTTGTGATATTTCAGCAGGGGAAAAACTTCAGAATGACTATAATATTATTCCGTTTTAGTATCACAAAGCAGAGCAAACCCCAAACCTCTAAGTGGAATTGGATAAGTATTGAGAATAATGTGGGAGGATACATACTCCTCTTTTAACATTATTTATTTATTTATTTTTAGTGGGTTGTGATTAGAGGGGAATAGAGGAAAAACTGCTTTATACATATATTTTTCTGTTTGGGTGTTTGCATTTTATTGATTTGTATGAACTTTATATATTAAAGATATTAATACTTAATCAAATATTATGAAATAGGCCGGGTGCAGTGGCTCATGCCTGTAATCCCAACACTTCGGGAGGCTGAGGTGGGTGGATCACATGAGGCCAGGAGTTTGAGACCAGCCTGGCCAACATGATGAAACCCCGTCTTTACTAAAAATATAAAAATTACCCAGGTGTGGTGGCGGGCGCCTGTAATCCCAGCTACTTGGGAGGCTGAGGCAGGAGAATCACTTGAACCCGGGAGGCAAAGGTTCCAGTGAGCCAAGATCGCACCACTGCACTCCAGCCTGTGCGACAGAGCAAGATTCCATCTCAAAAAAAAAAGAAATATTAATCTATTTAATAAATGTGTCATAAATTGAATGCCTATATATGTGGGCCTTTTGTTGGTCTCTCTCTTCTTTTCCTTTGATCTATTTGATTACTTTTGTGCCAGTGCCACTTGTCTAAACTATCATAACTTTATAGTAGTCCTCGATAGAGAAGAGTAGGGCAAATCCTCGCCAATCTTACTCTTTTTCAGGAGGAACGTATTCTTGGTTCTTTGTTCTCTTATATAAATTTTAGAATCAATTTAAGCTCCATTTTTTTAAATTGGCATTTTGATAGGAGTTGCATTGGATCTCTAAATCCAATTACAGATTAGTGAAGAACTGACATTTTTATAGTAACAAGTCTTTTCAACTATGAACATCGTTTATGTCTTTACTTACTCAGTTAATAAATTTTGTGGGTTTTTTTTTTTTGTTTTGACAGAGATAGCATACCTCTTTTGCTAGATGTATATTAGAATTATTTTGTTTTTAGTGACCCTTAGAGACAGGGTCATGCTCTGTCACCCAGGCTGGAGTACAGTGGCATGATCGTAGCTTACCGCAACCTCCTATTCCCAGGCTCAAGCAATCTTCCTACCTTAGTAGGAAGTGGGGACTATAGGCACGTGCCACCCTGCTCAGCTAATTTTCAAAATTTTATGTGGAGATTGGGCGTTGCTGTGTTGTGCAGACTGGTTTCGAACTCCTGGCGTCAAACGATTCTCCCACCCCAACATCTCAAAGTGCTGGGATTACAGGTGTGAGCCACTGCACTTGCCCAGAATTTTTTTTAAATCATGATTTCTTTATTGATGATATCTAGAAATGCAGTTGATTTTTGTCTATTGGTTTTATATATAGCAGCATTGCTTATTCTCTCATTAACATTCTGTATGTAGATTTTTTGGAGTTTCCTCATGGGCAGTCATATCCTCTGTGTGAATAGTGACATTTTTTTTCTTTCCAATCTTTAGCTCTTTATTTCTTATTCTTGTTCATGCTAGCTAGGACTTCTGTAAAGTATTGAATAAAAGCTACAATGTTATCCCCTTGGCTTTTTCCTTGATTTAAAGGAAATTGACTGAATGGTTCTCCATCAAGCATAATGTTTGTTCTGGAGTTTATGTGTGTGTGTATATTCTTTCTGAAGTAAAAATTAATTTTCAATAAGAAGATCTAGTAATGAAGTATAAAAGAAATGCTAGTTTACTTCATTCACTAAATTTTTGTTCAAGTCTTCTTGTCTTCCGATAGTTGTCTTCTCCTTACCAAAACCCCAACCTTTAGCCCCAAAAGATCTTTCAGTGGAAAAATATTTGAATGTTCAGGAGTTATAATTTTCCTCTTCTACAGCTATGACTTGAAACCCTGGCTAGTCAAAATAACTCACAAGGCATGACGTAGAATTTTTTGTATTGCTTGATCTTCTAATTTATGTGAGTAAATTATGGGTTTTATATTTATAGATAAAGAGAGGAGAAAACACTTCAGGTAAGTGTACAAAGGAATACCACTCATCTCTTAATTTAAAAAATTGTTTTCCAGATAATTTGCAAAATTTTATAAAATTTAAGGGTTTGAATTTATAAAATATGATTGAATTGTAAAAAATTTATACTCAATTTATATACACTTTAAGGCATTGCAGGAAAGAAAAAGGAAAATTTTGGATGAAGCTGTGGAATTAAGTCAAGATCACTTTAAAAAATACCTAGTAAAACTTAAGTCAATCAATCCACCTTGTGTGCCTTTTTTTGGTAAGTTACTAAATATGGATATATTTTGAGGATGAGCGTGTGATAGCCAAAAGAGAGCAGTCTTCAGAGGCACATTATCTTTATTTTATGTCTGAGCTCATCTACTTTTATTAGTTCTCTGTATTAATAAATAATAAAACTCTATTATCTTATCTATAAAATGAAGACTATAATAGTCTCTTAGGGTTGTTAGAAATAAGGATTAAAAATATTTTGTCTGTACTACCTAATAAGCCTAGCACATAGGACGCACTCATGAAATGGTAACTGTTATTTTTATCATAACTATCAAACATCTACAGTGTTTGCTTTCTCTTTAATTTATTAAAAGCTTCTGTGTGGTTTTTAAATTTAGAATTAAAATATTGTTGTGTATGATTGAAATTGAATGATTTAAATCAAGTTTTGTCAACTTTAACAATTTTGGTATTTTGGGCCAAATAATTATTTATTGTGATGGGCTGTCGTGTGCGTGGTAGAATCTGTAGCAGCATCCTGGCCTCTATTCATTACACTCCAGTAGCACCCCAGAGTTGTGGTAACCAAAAATGTCTAGACATTCCTAAATATCCCCTGGGGGACTAAATTGTCCCCAGGTGAGAACCACCAATTTAAATGAATCAGCAATTATGCATGAAAAAGAGACTAAAAATTTTTTATTGTTCATGAATGAGAAGTAATTATTTTTCTATCTAAATTACAGGCTCTGAAAAAACAGAATTAGTTTATAAGCCTATAGACTTATTAACCAAAATTGGCTCAAAATTAATTTATTGATTAATAATCACCTAAGATACTTGGCATTAAATATTTGTAATCAAATATTAAAACATTTGGTTAGAATAGATTTAACACAATTTGCACTTGGTGAAATTAGAGTTTAGAAAAGCTTAATTTGCCATTTCTTAGATTAGCTACCTTTATTTTTGTACAAGCCAGTAGCTTTTATTTTCTTTTTATTTTAAATTCTTTCTCTTTAAAAAATGCTTAATGGAGAGTTAATGATTGTTTATCAGAGACTTAACATTTTAGTAGTAGAGTTGCTGAATAGTACAGGATGTCTTTCAACTTTACTAGATCAGTTGTTTTCCCGAATAATTGATTAAATAACAAAATTTAAAATAACTTTTCTTTAAATTCTTTTTTTTTTAACTAGGTATATATTTAACAAATATTCTGAAGACCGAAGAAGGGAATAATGATTTTTTAAAAAAGAAAGGGAAAGATTTAATCAATTTCAGTAAGAGGAGGAAAGTAGCTGAAATTACTGGAGAAATTCAGCAGTATCAGAATCAGCCTTACTGTTTACGGATAGAACCAGATATGAGGGTAAATATTTTCTTTCCATGTCTTTAAAAGAGAACGTGTTAGTGGGTACCAAAAAAAAATAGAATGAATAAGACATACTATTGGATCGCACAACGGGGTGACTACAGTCAATAATAACTTAATTGCAGATTTAAAAGTAACTATAAGAGGCCAGGCACTGTGGCTCACGCCTGTAATCCCAGCACTTTGGGAGGCCAAGGTGGGCGGATCGCTTGAGATCAGGAGTTGGAGACCAGCCTGGGCAGCATGGCGAAACCCCGTCTCTATGAAAAATATAAAAAAAAATTAGCTGGGCATGGTGCTGGGTGCCTGCAGTCCCAGCTACTCAGGGGTCTGAGGTGGGAGAATCACTTGAGCCTGGGAGGGGTAGGTTGCAATGAGCCGAGATAGCGCCACTGCACTCCAGCCTGGGTGACAGAGTAAGACTCCGTCTCAAAATAATAATAATAGTAATAACTATAAGAGTATCGGCTGGGCATGGTGGCTCACGCCTGTAATCACAGCACTTTGGGAGGCTGAGACGGGAGGACCACTTGAGGTCAAGAGTTTGAGACCAGCCTGACCAACATGGTGAAACCCCATCTCTACTAAAAACACAAAAAATTAGCCAGGCATGGTGGCGGGTGGCTGTAATCCCAGCTACTTGGGAGACTGAGGCAGGAGAATCATTTGAACCCAGGAGGTGGAGTCTGCAGTGAGCCGAGATCATGCCAGTGCCCTCCAGCGTGGGTGACAGAGGGAGACTCCGTCTCAAAAAATAAAAAATAATAGCTATAAGAGTATAATTGGATTGTTCATAATACAAAGGATAAATGCTTGAGGGAATGGATACCCCACTCTCCATGATGGGATTATTCTACATTACATGCCTGTATCAAAACATCTCTTATACCCTACAAATATATACACCTACTCTGTACCCATGAAAATTAAAAATTTTAAAAATTAAAAAAAACATTTTAGATCTTGTGTGACCTATAAGAAATATCATAATTATTTGTCTTGCTATGAAAATAATAGAAAAAAATTAATCAGTAGATAGCAGATTAAACATTAGACATTCTACACTATCTGCGGTTGTTAATATTGTTACTAAGTACTTTCTTTTGAAAGTATTGCTTCTTTGTGTAGTTGGTTCAAGCTACACCATAAAAAGTGAATGACAAGGTAGAATGATGTCCATGCAGTAAAAAGAAAATTCACTGCTAGATTTGATAGCCATTTTAGATAATTTTACATGTAGCAAAATAACGTTATATAATTCATAAGAACAATGTGTCTAAATAGGAAAAGGGTCAGGAAAGTGGTGTATGTATGCCTGGCAGAAGATGATTTTTCTAACATCCTGTCAATTGATGCTCTATTTTGAGCAATAGTGTGTAATATTGATACTATAGTAGTATAAAATATGAAATAACCTTCTAAATTAAACTATGATATTATGTTTGTGTTAAATGAATGTTATTATATTATACTTACTTGAACTTGGGAACACATAACTATCAACCAGAAAATGTTCACGTGTCATATTAAAAATTGTGCTAAACTTTTCAGACATAATCTGCATGCAGATTGGGCATACTGAGTGAAAATATCCATCATTACTTCCATCCTCCTAAATTATGAGATGGTAACTTCTTTGTTCCCAGTCCTAAGAAAAAGACCACCTAAAGCATACCATTGATAAAAATGATAGGTCGGGCACGGTGGCTAATGCCTGTAAATCCAGCACTTTGAGAGGCTGAGGTGGGTGGATCACCTGAGGTCAGGAGTTCAAGACCAGCCTGGCCAACATGGTGAAACTCTGTCTCCACTAAAAATACAAAAATTCGCTGGGTGTGGTGGCACGTGCTTGTAATCCCAGCTACTCGGGAGGCTGAGGTGGGAGGATCGCTTGGACCCAGCAGGCAAATGTTGCAGAGAACTGAGATAGTGCCACTGCACTCTAGCCTAGGCGACAGAGCGAGACTGCATCTCAAAAAAAAAAAAAAAAAAAAAAAAAGATACTTGCTCTTAAAAAAAGAAAAAAGTGGTAACCTACTGATGGTGACCTGTTTCATCCCCTCTCACCATTGAACCCACCCTCTGTGATGTGGGGCTTCAGAGGGCTAAGGAAATACGGTCCCAACAGGAATAATGTTACACTTTAATTCGATATACTTGAAATAGTACTTTTAGTATTCATATCTCAGAAACATACCTGCTAATTGGTGTTTGTGGTGTGGTCTAGGGTTCCTACCACCATTTAAAGCATTTTTGGGAGGAAACGTCTTCTACATGATTGAGTCAAACAAAATAAATTTAAAATGTAGACAAAGTAGCTATTCACTTTTCAAATCATACTTAAATAAATAGTATTTAAAAATAGAGCAAAGGATGAGAAAATCAATACTGCTGTTATAGCTTTCTGAAAGCCTTTAATTACTATTGGCTAATATTTAATTTAGCTAACCTGATCATAAGAACACGTTTCAGTATTGTTAAAGGAGTAATATAATTTTCTTGAAATTGGCAGAATGCCTTAAAAATGGGAAGAATTTTATACTAGAAATTTTAAAGCTCATTTTGCCTACTGCTAAAGCTAAAACCCAGTACCATTTTTATATATGCTTCTAAACCACATCAAAATTAAATAAAGCTAAATCCAGTAATTTGCTGCTAAGGAATTTTTCTAAGGAAATCATAAAAAATGTACAGAAAAATTTATATACAGGAGTTAATAAAAATAATTATTATAATAGCAAAAAATTAGAAAGTACCTATATGGATAACTAGCTATGTGGAGATCATTAAATTCTGAAATATCCCTCTGATGAAATACTATAGAGTTAAAATTTGTATTTTGTAGAATAAGCATAGAATAAGCAAACCAGCTGGGTGCGGTGGCCCATACCTGTAATCCCAGCACTTTGGAAGGCTGAGTGAGACTCTATCTCAAAAAAAAAAGCAAACCACATGGAAAAAAGTTAATTGAATATAAACTTCAGAAAGATTAAAATTGATATCCCAGTTTTTCAGGAAAATATATATAAATTATATATTAATAATTATATATAAATACATATATACATGCATATATTTACATGCACAGTAAAATCATTGGAAGATAGTCTAATATTTAAACGTAAACAGTGATATTTCTGGTTTGTAAGATTACTGTTTCTTTTTCTTTTTTTCTCTTTTTTTGGCAGTGCTAAATCATCTAAATTTTCTACGTTAAAACTTAAATTTAAGCTTAAAATATTTTTTGATAAAGACAAAAATTTTAAACATTTTATTTATTAGGCTTTTTTTAAGAGGAGAGGTCTCACCATATTACCCTGGCTGGTCTCAAATTCCTGGGCTTAAGCAGTCCCCTGGCCTCAGCCTCCCAAACTGCTAGGATTACAGGTGTAAGCCATCATGGCTTGGCTCAGATAAAAACATTTTTTATACTAGAAGTTAGCACAGATAGGTTTAAGTTTATAATCATTCTTTCTTTCTTTTTTTTTTTTGAGACAGAGTTTCGCTCTTGTTGCCCAGGCTGGAGTGCAATGGCGTGATCTCAGCTCACCTCAACCTCCGCCTCCCAGGTTCAAGTGATTCTCCTGTGTCGGCCTCCTGAGTAGCTGGGATTACAGGCATGCACCACCACGCCCAGCTAATTTTGTATTTTTAGTAGAGATGGGGTTTCTTCATGTTGGTCAGGCTGGTCTCAAACTCCCGACCTCAGGTGATCCACCCATCTCAGCCTCCCAAAGTGCTGGGATTACAGGCGTGAGCCACTGTGCCCGGCCTATAATCATTCTTGACATTACTTTTAAAGTAATTTAAATGACTACTTTTAAAGTAAAAGAAATTTCCAGAATAATTATAAATGATCAAGAATGATCTATAAATTGGATTAACAGACCTTAATCTAATTTATCTCCACTTTTTTTCTGATTATCAAAACTTCACTGTGGATTATAACCATAGCTTTGTTCTAAATATTTTTGGTAGCTTACTGGTGATGATCATTTGTTACAATGAGTAGGAGTAAAGTTTCCTAAGGAATAAGTAGTGCTACTACTGAGCCATTAAAATGGTAGTAAATGAAAACTCATATTCTTAATAGAACTTTAAGACAAGAATATAACTTCCACAGAAATTATATAATCTTATTCAGAAGTAAAGAGATTGGAATAAGCAACACTTGTGAACTTTTCAGATATTGTGTTCTTAATGTGTTAATTTTTTAGCATTAAAGTAATTTTCAGTAAAAAATTTTAATGAGATCTTATTTTAATAAGATCTAAAATATATACTTATTATATATGCACTTGTGATATTTGTTTAATTCCAGAGATTCTTTGAAAACCTTAACCCCATGGGAAGTGCATCTGAAAAAGAGTTCACAGATTATTTGTTCAACAAGTCACTAGAAATTGAACCTCGAAACTGCAAACAGCCACCTCGATTTGTAAGTCTTTTATAATTTCGGGAACAAGTGTTGTGTTTTTTAAAAGATTATTTTCAGTGTTTAACAACCTGTTATCTTAAAAATGTAATCGAATGGCTGTTCCTAGGTGTTTTGTTTGCAGTAATATACTATTTCTAAAATTACATATACTGTGGGGGGAAATGTCAGCCTTTTGATAAAATCTGGTTTATGCCTTATCTTACTACTACTTATTTATGTGTTTCTACTTTTGATCCCTCCTGGAATAATGCAAAAAGGTGTGAGAAAGTGAGAACTTAATAGGTAGCTGAATGGAACAAAAAAAATGAAAAGACCTAGGAAGGTGTAAGCAAATGTATTTTGGTTCTTGTGACTTGATATGACTTCTGCCATTAGGGCTCCATGGTCCATAGTTGCCTCTGGAACCCATCTCTGTCACTAGAATTTGATGCTGCAATTTCCAGTTAACTGCAGGAGTTTGCAATGGCAACAGAAGTAGTAGAAGATGAATTCTAAGTAGCAAAAGTGAAGCAAGATATAGAAGGAAGTAAAAACACAAACCAACTTTAGGTGAGGCAGGAAGTCAGGTAGTTTCATGCTATCTCATCTTCACAGTTGTGTGATATATGAGGGGACTTCAAAAAGTTCACAGAGGCCCCGGGCATGGTGGCTCACGCCTATAATCCCAGCACATTGGGAGACCAAGGCAGGCAGATTGCTTCAGCTCAAGAGTTTGAGACCAGCCCGGGCAACATGGCAAAACCCTGTCTCTACCAAAAATACAAAAAAATTAGCCAGGCATGGTGGTGCACGCCTGTGGGGTGGAGGTTGCAGTGAGCCAAGATCACTCCACTTCCACTTCACTCCAACCTGGGTGACAGAGCAAGACCCCATCTCAAAAAAAAAAAGAAAGAAAGAAAGAAAAGTTCATGGAAAAATGGAATGGAAAGATAAATTTTTTGATGGAATTAAAAGATAAACATAAAAACATAAACTTTATTTCCCAACATAAACTTCCTCAAGTTCAGGACACTTTTGTAAGCGCTAATGCCAACCATTTTGTCCATCCCTAAAAAGAAGATTGAAGATTCTGGGAATTTAACCATGTCAATACAGTCTCTTTTACATTATTAACTGAAGAAAAATGGTTGCCCTTTAATTTTTTTTTTATAATTAGAAAACAAAAAAAAAGTCAGAAGGAGCCAAGTCAAGACTGTAAGTGGATGCCTAATGATCTGCCATCAAAACTCCCAAAGAATTGCCCTGGTTTAATGAGAGGGATGAGCAGGAGCATTGTTGTGATGGAGAAGGTCTCCTTAGTGAAGCTTTCCTGGTTGTTTTTCTGCAAAAGCTTTGGCTAACTTTCTCAAAACAGTCCCATAATAAGCAGATGTTATTGTTCTTTGACCCTCTACAAACTCAACAAGAAAAATGCCTTGAGCGTCCTAAAAAACTGTTGCCATGACCTTTGTTTTTGTTTTTTTTTGAGACAGAGTCTCGCTTTGTCACCCAGGCTGGAGTACAGTGGTGCAATCTCGACTCACTGTAACCTCCACCTCCCAGGTTCAAGCAATTCTACTGCCTCAGCCTCCCAAGTAACTGGGATAACAGGTGTGTGCCATCATGCCCGGCTAATTTTTGTATTTTTAGTAGAGATGAGGTTTCACCATGTTGGCCAGGCATGTCTTGAACTCCTGACCTCAAGTGATCCACCTGCCTCGACCTCCCAAAGTGGTGGGATTACAGGTGTGAGCCACCATGCCCAGCCTTTTTTTTTTTTTAATGGCAATAGAGTCTTGCTATATTGCCCGGGCTGGTTTCAAACCACTGGCCTTAAATGATCTTCCTGCCTCAGCCTCCCAAGGTGCTAGGATTACAGGCATGAGCCACTGTGCTTGGCCAACCTTTGCTCTTGACTGATTTGGTTTTGCTTTGACTGGACCACACTTCCACCTCTTGGTAGCCATTGTTTTGATTGTGCTTTGTCTTCAGGATGATACTGGGAAGCCATGTTTCATTTCCTAGTAACAGTTTTTCAAAGAAATGCTTCAGGGTCTTGATCCCACTTATTTAACATTTCATTGAAAGTTTTGCTCTTGTCTGCAGCTGATCTGGGTGCAATGGTTTTGCCATCCATCTAGTGGAAAGTTTGCTCAACTTTAATTTTTCAGTCAGAATTGTGTAAGCTGAGCCAGTTGAGATATCTGTGGTGTTGGCTCTTGTTTCTGTTGTTAATCATCAGTCCTCTTCAGTTAGGGCAGGAATGAGATTAATTTTTTCCTCAGAAATTGATGATGATGGTCTGCTGCCATTGGCTTTATCTTCCATATCATCTGATCCCTTGTTAAAATGAGTTATCAATTTGTAAACAGCTGATTTCTTTGGGGCATTGTCCCCATAAACTTTTCATAAAGTATTAGTGATTTCACCATTCTTCTACCCAAGCATCATCATGAATTTGATATTTGTTCTTGCTTCAATATTAGCAGAATTCGTGTTCTTCTGATAGGGATTCTTTACAAACTGATGTGTTATCCTTCTTAGTATCTCAAACTAGGTACCGTTCAGACATGTTATAATAAGTTAGTATGAGTTTATTTTGATGGAAAAAAATGAAAGTCATGCATAGTTATTTCATAATAGACATTTGCCATGCACTTTTTGAAAACCCCTCATAGATCTTATTCTCATTTTACAAAGGAAAATAGTGAGATTCCAAGGGGTTAAATAAGTTTTTCAAGGCTGCATAGCTAGATATTGGCACAGTTGAGATTTTAACTCAAGTTTTCTTATCTGAGTTCTGTGTTTTTTATTCAATTACTCCTGCCAGAACTTGAAAAATGGGACAGAGGTCAGGGTGGGAGACGATAGGAATTTTCTCCAAAGATTTTTAAAGCACCAGCGTAGAGGTTGATCATTTAGTATAGGAAGGGGAAAAAATGATCTTTTTTTTTTCTGAAGCATATAGCATACTATGTTTCATAAATTGTGTTCCCAGTAAATGTTTGTAAAATTTATATAGATATTTTCAAAGAGAAGTTTAAGTTCGTATGTTTTAGGAGTAAAATGTGATTTTCACATACAATTTCAAGAATTTTATGTCTGCAGTGCTGAAAAGAGACTTACTTATATTCCAATTCATTTTAAAATTAAGCCAGTCAAATCCAGAAGATTCTACCAGAATGATACAGGCTGTCATTGCAGACTGAAAGACTGCACGCTTAAGAACTGTATGCTTAAGAACTAATAAGACTAATAAGGTAGCTCTAAGTCACAGAAACAAAATGCTGTCTATGCAAATTTGTGACATTAATTATGTTTGCTTTTCTCAGCCTAGGAAATCAACTTTCTCCTTAAAATCTCCTGGAATAAGGCCTAACACGGGCCGACATGGCTCTACCTCAGGTACTTTACGAGGTCACCCAACACCGTTAGAAAGAGAACCATGTAAAATAAGCTTTAGTCGGATTGCTGAAACTGAGCTGGAATCAACAGTGTCAGCACCAACCTCTCCAAATACACCATCTACTCCACCAGTATCTGCTTCTTCAGACCTTAGTGTATTTTTAGATGTGGATCTCAACAGCTCTTGTGGTAAGTATTTGATGTAAACCATTTGGTAAAAAAGGAATCCTGTGTCTCAGATAATTCTTATCATTTTAATTAGGGAACTATAGAATTGCAAACTATATTAATGTGAAAAGCGACATCTAAATGTGAAAATAATGATTAATACAAGAAGTAGAGCATAATTTGTGCATTGTTGATGCATATTATCTTCTGATTTACTCATTCAACAAAGATTTGTTTAGTACCTTTGGGTCCCACTACCAGTCTAAAGGGAGCAATAGATGATGAATAAGAAAACAAATAGATAAGTTCTGTGATAGAGGGGAACCACTTAATGCTAAGAAGGAAAACTATTCTAGTACAGAAGGTTCTGGGTTAATTTTTTAAAAAACTAACATGGCAAAAGATGATGATAAAATTCTGCACTGTGTATTATGTATTATTTATGGAAACATTTAAAAAATAATGCCATACATGTTACCTTCCTTTTCAAATTAATTTTTCTTATTCCAACAGGCAGCAATAGCATCTTTGCTCCAGTGCTTTTGCCACATTCAAGTAAGTAAGATTTAAGTTGATTCTAATGAAATGACTGTAAAGATAATAATCTGGTTGATTATATTTGAGTATTTTGGGTTTTGGCAATATTAAAGAATAAGAAAAGTTATAAATAAATTTAATTATTTGCTTACAATTGTGTACTACTTAAGCTTCACTATAGTTTATTTTCATCAGTTTTTATGATCGTTCTAAGGGCTGTATGGCCTTGAAGAAATTACTTACCTTCCCCACACTTGTTAAGGATCAAATGAAATAACTGTATAGAACACCAAGCCGGGCGCAGTGGCTCACGCCTTTAATCCCAGCACTTTGGGAGGCCAAGGCAGGTGGATCACGAGGTCAGGAGTTCAAGACCAGCCTGGCCAACGTAGTGAAACCCTGTCTCTACTAAAAAATTACAAAAATTAGCCGGATATGGTGGTGCACGCCTGTAGTCCCAGCTACTCAGGAGGCTGAGGCAGGAGAATCGTTTGAACCCGGGACGCAGAGGTTGTGGTGAGCTGAGATCAGGCCACTGCACTCCAGCCTGGGCAATGGAGTGAGACTCCAATCTCAAAAAAAAAAAAAAACAAAAAACAAACAAACAAAAAAACCTAAAATATTGCTTGGCATAGAATGAATAGTAATTTCATGTCAGTTGTCTTTCTTCCTTACCCTTTTCAAATCATTTTCCCATGGCAATAATATACTAAATGTTTATCAGGTTCCCAGGATATCCTCAATCACTTATTTTTTTTACATCATCTTATTTAATTAAAGCAGTATTTTAAGTAAAGCACTATTCTATCATTCCTAATTATTTCATAATTTATAACTTTTAATGCTGTTAACTTTCTCTCTGTGGTCATTTGTTTAAAACAAAATAACTCAAAAATGAACACAGCACCTTTGGGTATAATTTTCCCAATCTGGAGAACATCTGCTTCAAGCATAGTAAAATATATAGTAGCAAGTTTCCCTATCTTAGGAGAAAAATAAACTTAGTCTTTTAAATGTTTAATTTTATATTTAATTTTAGGTTAAAAAATTTTTATCTGGCCAGGGACAGTGGCTCATACCTGTAATCCTAGCACTTTGGGAGGCTGAGGCAGGAGGATCACTTGAGGCCAGGGCAACATAGCAGTTCAAGACTAGCCTGGGCAACATAGCAAGACCCTGTCCTCCCTACCAAAAACAAATTTATCAAAGTGGCATATTAATAGAATTTAAAAGGGAAATAGTGCTAAAACACTTAAAATGAAATTAACAGTGGTTCTCTACCTCACGTTTTCACCACTCCTTTTCTTGTTGTCCAAGGACACTTCCACAGTTGTAAATGATGTTTTTATAGTCTCTCTTGAGTCATTAATTTTAGACAGTGTTTACTGATCTCCTCTTATGGTGGATGAGAATTTCATGTCTACCCTGCCTATACTTACCACATTTGGTGCAAATATTATTCACTGCTATGCGTCCTTTCTTGTATAGCCCTGTTTCCTGGAGTTAATAATTGCCTCACTAATGTTTAGGTTTGTTTGTTTGTATGTTTGTTTAGCACCTTTCCATGCCCTTTCATAGCAGTTTTCCATAAAGTCAGGCCAATCAGGGAACCTAGCAAGGTTTTCCTTTTTCTTTTCTTTTCCTTTTCCTTTCCCTTTCCCTTCTTCTCTCCTGGAATCTTCCTTCCTGGTGCCTTTTTGTCCCCCTGTTCCAGTTTGGACTGGTTGATATTCAGGTATTGACCCTGCTGTCATCCTAGAACTTTCTTTCATTGTCATCCTAGAAATTCCCTTTGCCTCCCTCCTGTGTTGGATCCTTGTTTTTGGATTCCTCATCTTCTTTCTTGATATGCTCCCTGATTTTAATAGGAGTAGCTCCTTTAGTAGCTACGTGAGAAAAGATAATACATAAGACCTAAACTTTTTAAGTGCTTGCATATATGGAAACCTATTATACCTTTTTTTGTTTGTTTTATTTTGTGGAAGCCTATTATACATTTAATTGTTAATAGTTTAGCTGGAAATAGAAAGTAAAAATAATTTGACTCAGAATATTGAAGTCATTTTCCTCCACAGTCTTCTACCTTTCATAATTCCTGCTGAAAAGTCTAATACCATTCATTTACTTACTCAGTACATAATTTTTAAATGCCTGATATATGCAGGCACTATTCTAGGTGTGAGAGTGATAGTAGTGAATGAAATAGACAAATATTTTTCTCTCAATGATCCTACAGTTTCAATCTTTTTTTAAACTTAGAGCATATTTAACAGTAGCAGAGGACCCAGTGTCATACAGAGGGACCCAAATATACAGAGCCTTAAATGAAATAGAATTTTATTCCTCACAATAGCCAGAGCAAATAGGCAACTGTGCTCCACTGGGTTTTCCAGCTAAGCAGGGCAATTCAGAATTCTCAAGATGTGACTTCCATCTCTGTCTTGAGTACCTGCTGTAGTTGTTACCATTTTTTGGCTAGCAGGAAGATGGAGGGCAAGGAGCTTTGTTATAAAAATATGATCTGGGCCAGGTGCGGTGGCTCACGCCTGTAATCCCAGCACTTTGGGAGGCCGAGGCAGACAGATCACCTGAGGTCAGGAGTTCGAGACCAGCCTGACCAACATGATGAAACCCCATCTCTACTAAAAATACAAAAATTAGCTGGGCATAGTGGCGTGCGCCTGTAGTCCCAGCTACTCGGGAGGCTGAGACAGGAGAATTGCTTGAACCTGGGAGGTGGAGGTTGCAGTGATCCAAGATCGTGTCATGCACTCCAGCCTGGGGCGACAGAGTGAGACTCGGTCTCAAAAAAAAAAAAAAAAAAAATGGAGGCCTTCTTAGCTACAAAGGAAGCTAAGAAACGTCTCTAACTAGGTAGCCATTTGCCTTACCAAAATTCGTGGGATCCTGTTACTAAAAGGAAAAAGGGAAAGGTGTACTGGGAAGCAGCAGGCTCTGCCACGATATGTTGAAGAAACCTTTAAGGCATTCTCTTTATTCTTAATAATCTACAGCTTCACAATGAACTGCTTTGATGTGGGTATTTTTTTTTTCATTTTGCCATCTACTTAATGAGCCCATTAAATTTAGAGATTCAAGTGTTTGATTTCCAGAAAATGCTTCCTATGGCTTTGGTAATAATTTTCCCCCAGCGTGTTCTCTGACTCCTTTTGTGGAGCTCCTTTTTCTTATTCTCATATATCCTAGATTGATCCTCCAATTTTCTTGTCTTTTATCACCTCTTGTCCATCTCTTTGTCTTCTTGTTCTGTTTTCTGGAAGATTTCCTTACTTTATCTTTGAGCTCTTCTACTTATTTTCTTCATCTGTCATAATTTTGAATTTCTAAGAATTCTTCTCAGTTCCCTCTGATTGTGCCTTTTTTTAATAGCATCCTATTCTAATTTCATGGATGCACTGTCTTATCTCTCTTAGGATAATAATTATAGTATTTTTAAATTTTATTTTTAATTGACAGATAATTGTATATGTTTATGGGGTATAATCTGATGTTTTGATACATGTGTACATTGTGGAATGATCAGCTAAGTCGCATATCCAGTGGCTGGGCAGGGTTGGACCGGGAAAGGGGAGACTTTGGTCAATGGATGCGAAGTTTCAGTGACTATAGTTAATAATAATGTATATCTCTGGATAGATAAAAGAGAAGATTTTAAATGTTCTCACCACAAAGAAATTATGAATATTTGAGATGATGGATAATTATAGTATTTTTGAAAAAAAAATTTGTTTTGTTTCTGGTGTTGTCTCTTTTCTGACCTCCTTTCTTATATTAGTTGTAGTCTCTTGTCTTTCATATTGGAGGCTTTCCTTTCTTGTCCAGTAGTATTTGTGTTCATATTTTAGAATGAGGGGAAACTGATGGGAAGTGCTATATCTATCTCCATGGTCACTTATTGACTTGTGGGTTTCACTGTAGAGTGATGGAATGATAACTTTTTACTTAGGAAATCCCCAAATGTTAGAATCTATAGGCATTTTCTCTAAGAATGTTTAGTTTCTCTAAAGAAGGATCTTTGAATCTGCCTGGGGCAGTCTCTCCATGTAGTATGGATATCTGTGTTTTCAGCTCAGACTAGTATCCCAAGTCTGGGGTTTAGATTCTCCAGAGAATAAAACTGCCAGTCTCCTACAGAGGTGGGAATGAGGTCATTGCCTGGCCTCACTAAGTAGGGGAGAGGAGAATGGGGTTCTAACTGTCCCTTATCCAGACTTAACCAAGTCTTCTGTTTTCATGTCCATGCCTTCCTTTGTACCAAATGCCTTTAGCTCCTGAATCCTTATTTGGTTCTGTGGGGCAGATTTGCTGCTGCTTGTCAGTATTACTCTCTGTAGACATTTGGGTTTCATCTTCCTCCATCTGTCTCCATATACATTATAATCTACCTTCATGAATTAAAGCTTCAGCTTCATATATTTCCTGGCTTTATTGAAGTTTGTTGATATTTCTTATTTTTCTTGTTGTTCCGTGGTGGAAATATCATTACACTATTAGTTTCTTAGTACCGCCATAACAAAGCACCACAAACTGAGTGGCTTAAAAGAGCAAAAATATATTGTCTCACAGTTCTGAAGGCCAGAAATCCAAAATCAAGATGTTGGCAGGGCCACATTTACTCTGAAACTTGGAGAAGAGAATCCTTCCTTGCTTCTTCTAGCTTCTGGCATTTGCTGGCAATCCTTGGCATCTCCTGATTTGTAGATGCATCACTTCAATCTTTGTCTCCATTATCATATGGCTGTCTTCTCGTGGTATGTTTCTTTATTTCTTCTCTTCTTATAAAGACACTGGTCATGTCATACTGGATTTGGACCCATTTTAATGACCTCATTCTAACTTCATTACATCTGCAAAGACTATATTCCAAATAAGGTCACAATTATAGGTACTAGGTTATGGGACTTCATCATATCTTTGGGGGAACACAATTCAACCCATAACACTGTGCCATTGTAGAAGTAGGAATTCTAGACATTATTTTGAATGGTAGTAAAATACATTTTCCATATAAGAAAATTTTACATTTTGAAATTTAATAGAAAATTGAGAATAACTGCATTAAATTCTGAATATTCTAAAATAAATCTCCAAAGAAAATAAAATATTCATAGCAAGTATGAAAAGTACTCAGATGAAATGAGAAAAACGGCAAGACTCCATTCACAGTGAACGTGGGTACTTCACATCAAAGGAAGTATATCTTGTAAAGAAACATAGATAATTACAGATAGTTCAGCATCATTAGAAATCTGAGGAATTCTACACAATAGTGAGTTGCCATTTTAGTCTTTTGAATTAATGTGTTTTTTTTGTTGTTTTAGTGTGAGCAAGCCTATGGTAAAAGGTACATTACTTATCCCTACGTAAACTGGTATATTAGTATAACCCTTTTGGAAAGCAATCTGAATACAACATATCAAACCATAAAAATGTTCACACCCTTTGATATTACTGATTCAGTAGATAATTGAATACTTAGTTTGTACCAGTTACTCTGCTAAGCACAAGACATTCAGTGGCAAACAAGAAAGACAAAGCCTCTGCCTTTATTTATACAAAATACCCAATAAATGTTTGGAAAAAGTCACATGCATGAAGATTCATCCCACTCTCTCGTCTTTTCTTCCACTTCACTTGTCACTGCTTGGTCTCTCTTGCTGGTTCCTCCTCACCTTCCCAAACTATTGACATTGGAAGGCCTTAGGACTCAGTTTCTGGACCTCTTCTCACTCAGTTGGTTGTTCAGTCTTGTATCATTAACATGATGATAATTCCCAAGTTTATATCTAGCCAGAACCTCTCTTCTGACTTCTAGACTCATATATTTAATTACCCATTTAACATCTCCAGTTGGATATCTAATAGGAATCTCAAACTTAACCTCTCTGAAACTTAGCTTCTTATTATCCCCTCCAAAGTTGTTCCTCTCACTGCCTCCTCATCTCAATTCTAATTACAAGCATCCAGTTACTTAGGCTAAAAATACTGTAATAGAAGTATCTTTTACGTCTCTCCCTTTCTCACACCCCAAATGTGACCTATCAACAAATCTTGACTACTCTCAAAATATATCCAGAACCTAACAATTTTTTGCCGTCTCCACTGCTGCCACCCTGGTCCAAGCCACCATAACTTTTACCTTGTTTATTACAGTAAGCATCCTAACTTCTTATCTTCTCCACTTCAGTATGTTTTTAGTATAGCAGCCAGAATGATCCTTTTAGAATCTGAGTTAGACCTTGTTTTACTTGTGCTTAAAGCCCTCTGGTGGGCCGGGTACGGTGGCTCACCCCTGTAATCCCAGCACTTTGGGAGGCTGAGGCGATGGATCACCTGAGGTCAGGAGTTCAAGACCAGCCTGGCCAACATGGTGAAATCCCGTCTCTACTGAAAATACAAAAATTAGCTGGGCCTGGTTGCAGGCGCCTGTAATCCCAGCTACTCAGGAGGCTGAAGCAGGAGAATTGCTTGAACCCAGGAGGCAGAGGTTGCAGTGAGCCGAGATCACACCATTGCTCTCCAGCCTGGTCGACAAGAGTGAAACTCCATCTCAAAAAAAAAACGAACAAACAAACAAACAAAAAAACCCTCTGGTGGCTTTCCATCTCACTCAGAGTGAAAGCCGGTTCCTTTAAAGAACCCACAGGCCCTACACAGTTTGGGCTTGTTTGATCTGTCAGACCTCATCACTTATTCTCCCCCTTCACTCAGTCTGCCTCAACATAATGGACACATTATTGCATCAGTGATTTGCTCTTGCCATTCCTGCTGTTTATAATACTTTTCAGCCATTTAGCCTCACAGCCTGCTCCCTTACCTCCTTCAGGCTGTTACCTTAATGAAGCCTTCCCTAATCACCCTATTTATGTTGCTCCCCTCCCACCTCTTTCTATACTCCTTTCCAACCAAGTATTTCTTCTCATAACTTATAGGCATCATACTTTTACTTATCTTTCCCTAACCTAGATTATAAGTTCCATAAGGACATGAATTTTTGAGTTTTGTTCACGGTTATATTGTTAGTGCTTCAGACAGTGCCTGACAGTATTAGCAGGTGCCCAATAACTGTTGAATGAATGAATGAATGGCAGAAAATTAGAAGTAACTTAGATAGCTAACTAACATTACAGAAATTGTTTAGTAAATTCTACTGTATTCACCACTTTGGAATAACTGCAGGCACTAAAAAAGTTCATAAAAACTGTAGTCTTGTAGGGAAATGCTCTTGATAGACAATTAAATTGCATTCAGACTTCAGCAAGGGTTATTGATTACTATGGAGAAATATACTGGTTAAGTGGTGACTGTAGAGTCAGAC
This sequence comes from Nomascus leucogenys, assembly GCF_006542625.1. NCBI lineage: Eukaryota > Metazoa > Chordata > Mammalia > Primates > Hylobatidae > Nomascus > Nomascus leucogenys. The sequence continues at coordinate 66,911,294 of NC_044381.1, read as the reverse complement.
TCAGGTTCAAAACTCATAGCTTTCCCATCATTCACATATCATCTGCTTCCATGAGTGTGTGTGTCTGTTACCATCTAAGACTGGCTTAAACAATAAGAAAACACTCAGACATACTTGGAAGCTTAGAGGAAGGCTGCTTTAAGACTGGTTGATTCAGTGACTCGATGATGTAATTGAAGACCAGGGTTCCTGTACTCCAGCCTGGGCAACAGAGCGAGACACCGTCTCAAAAAAAAAAAAGACCAGGGTTCTTTCTGACTCTTCATTGTTTTGTCCAGATTATCAGCTTGATTTAAAGCTGTTTTCCCTCAAAATCATAACTGGCAAGAGCAGTAAAGGTTGTGTGCTTCTTTGTTCAGTCAAATTATATATAGAGAGAAGTACAGACAAGACAGTATGACAGAATGCTTTTCCAAAAAAGAGCAAGGAACTTCCTTTCCATTAGCCCCCAGAAAATCTCCTTTTAAATTTCACTGGTCTGAATTAGGTCACATGCCTACAGTTAAACTCATCACTCTGGCTAAAGGAATGGGATTACTCTGGTTGATTTATACTAATTAGGCCCCATCCCTGGAGCTAAGGGGTCAGGTTCACTTTCCCTAAAAAAATGGCTACTTGCATGAAAGAGAGGTAGATAAAAATCTGATCATGTTAAGAAAGTGAGTCCCATGCCTATTCCTTGGCTTGAATTGGGGTGCCCTGGGCAGGATTGGCCAACTAAGCCAAATGGGGCAGATTTACCACCACCGAGAGGAGTTCTCCCAAAGACGGGACAAACAATGCTGGCAGGTCTGAGGAACATCCTCTGCCTAACCTCCCCACACCATCTGCCAACCTCATAGGCATACCTTTTGTATCAGCTATTTCCCGCTGGGCCAACAGGACCCCCCCAGAAGTAACTGCAGAGCCACATGATCGGGATAGCAATTTTTGACGTCGAATAATTAGTTTGACATATCTACTTGGATGTCTCATAAGCAGTTCAGTTAGAGTGTTTAAGGTTAAACTTATCAACTTCTTTCCCAGTTAGCTCCTGTGTTCCCAATCTCAGTATAATGACAAATAAGATATACTTGCTGCCTTTGTAACAACTGTGTGAATATAGAGAGATCAAATGGGAAGTTGAACTATAGAAAAAATTAAAATGAAGATAGTAATTATTATATGTCTGGTTGATCTGTTTAGGAGTATTTTCCTGTCATTTATCATTTTGTAAATTTCCTTTAATGTAGTTATATAACATGTACATTATCAATGAGAGACTTGCAAAGACAAAGAGTTATGTGATATAACACTACCTTATGGGCTCCTATATGGAGGGTTTTATTACCTGTGTAGTGATGTGCCCAATCTTAGATGCTTCAAAAATATATGGTCTCTCAGGGTGCAGTGGCTCATGCCTGTAATCCCAGCACTTTGGGAGGCCGAGGTGGGCGGATCACAAAGTCAGGAGTTCCAGACCAGCCTGACCAACATGGTGAAACCCTGTCTTTACTAAAAATACAAAAATTAGCTGGGCGTGGTAGTGGGTACCTGTAATCCCAGCTACTCAGGAGGCTGAGGCAGGAGAATTGCTTGAACCCGGGAGGTGGAGGTTGCAGTGAGCCGAGATCGTGCCATTGCACTCCAGCCTGGGTGACAGAGTGGGACTCCGTCTCAAAAAAAAAAAAAAAAAAAAAAAAATATGGTCTCTGATTAGGATGGTCTTTCTTTGGAAGTTACTACAGTATATTTAGACATGTTTTGTTTTGATTTGTGGAAGGCTTTTCAGGGAGCAGAATCTCATTAATCATAATTAAAAAGTATACCTTCATTTAGCTGAAGTACCCATCATGCCCCAGGCACTGTGGTAGGTGCTAGAGACACAGAAATAAGTACACACTGCCCTCAGAAAGCTTACAATTTAATGGGGAAGATAGATAAACCAGTAGTTGATACAGTCTGACAAATGCCATGGTAGAAGTATCGATCACAAGCTGTGATAAAGGTTTGTCTTATACTGTGAATTGTGGTTAAACTAGTCTTTTTCTCCCCCAGAGTCTTTCTTTAGTTCATGTGGTAGTTTACATAAACTAAGTGAAGAGCCCCTGATTCCTCCTCCTCTTCCTCCTCGAAAAAAGTTTGATCAGGATGCTTCAAATTCCAAGGTAATCAATAGGACTTTACTCCAACTTATTCAAAGTTGTGAATCTTCAAAATAATGCCCAGTGTTATAAAGAATCTCTGAATTATACTTTGGCTACCATTTATGGTTTTTCAGCATTTGAGTTGTTGCATTTGAAAAATGCTTTTAGTTGTTTAATCCTTACAAAAACCTTTTCTAAATAAGAGGCTGGGCCGGGTGCGGTGGCTCATGCCTGTAATCCCAGCACTTTGGGAGGACGAGGCAGGCAGATCACCTGAGATCAGGAGTTCGAGACCAGCCTGGTCAACATGATGAAACCCCATCTCTACTAAAAATACAAAAAATTAGCTGGGTATGGTGGCAGGTGCCTGTGATTCCAGCTACTGGGGAGGCTGAGGCAGGAGAAGCGCTTGAACCTGGGAGGTGGAGTTTGCAGTGAGCCAGGATCGTGCCACTGCACTCCAGCCTGGGCAACAATTGCAAAACTCTGTCTCAAAAAAAAAGGCTGGTTGGGAGGCTGAGGCATGCGGATCACCTGAAGTCAGGAGTTCAAGACCAGCCTGACCAACATGGTGAAACCCTGTCTCTACTAAAAAATACAAAAATTAGCTGGGCATGGTGGTGGGCACCTGTAATCCCAGCTACTCAAGAGGCTAAGGCAGGAGAATCACTTGAACCCGGGAGGTGAAGGTAGGTTGCAGTGAGCCAAGATCGCACCATTGCACTCCAGCCTGGGCAACAGAGCAAGACTCCATCTCAAAAACTAAAACTAAAAATAAAAAAATAAAAAAGAGGCTGGAAGTACATTTTCTTTCTGGTACAGGTGGAAAAAAACTTTAGTAGTATTCTAAGTATTCTTCAAACTTTCAACTAATGCTTCTCAAAATTTTAAGGGTGCATCAGAATTACCTGAAAGGCTTGGTAAAATCAGATTGTGGAGCCGCACCTCCAGAGTTTCTGATTCAGTAGTCTAGGATGGGGCCCAAGAATTTGCTTTTCTAACAAGTTCCCTACTGATGCTGATGCTGTTGGTCCCTGGATCACACTTTGAGATCTACTGCTGTAAGCCTCATTGGAGAAAGTAGCAGTGGATGCCCAGTAAGCAGAAGCTAGACATTAAAGTCCTCTTGACATCGTGTCCTTTCATGTCTATAAAGCAATAAATTATTGTCACTTACCTACTATTATAATTAAAATACATAAATTTCTGAAATGTATACACAAAGCAAGATAAGGAGTTAGGGTCTAAGACTTAAATTAAAACATCTCATATATAAAAATATTAAACCCAGCCCTGAATTAAACTAGGAGTACTCATAATCTGATAATTAACCCAGATTAGTTTATTTTGAGCCTCTGAATTTAACTTGACACATAAAAATTTTTGAGACTTAAAAAAATTTTTTTTTAATTTTTCAGGAGAATAGAGTTATAATTTAATTACTTTTTTTTTTGAGGGAAATATGAAATCTGATGATGATCCTCCTGCTATTCCACCGAGACAGCCTCCTCCTCCAAAGGTAAAACCCAGAGTTCCTGTTCCTACTGGTGCATTTGATGGGCCTCTGCATAGTCCACCTCCGCCACCACCAAGAGATCCTCTTCCTGATACCCCTCCACCGGTTCCCCTTCGGCCTCCAGAACACTTTATAAACTGTCCATTTAATCTTCAGCCACCTCCACTGGGGCATCTTCACAGAGATTCAGACTGGCTCAGAGACATTAGTACGTGTCCAAATTCGCCAAGCACTCCTCCTAGCACACCCTCTCCAAGGGTACCGCGTCGATGCTATGTGCTCAGTTCTAGTCAGAATAATCTTGCTCATCCTCCAGCTCCCCCTGTTCCACCAAGGCAGAATTCAAGCCCTCATCTGCCAAAACTGCCACCAAAGACTTACAAACGGGAGCTTTCGCACCCCCCATTGTACAGACTGCCTTTGCTAGAAAATGCAGAAACTCCCCAATGACCTTAGCAATATGTAGTCATTGACACTGGAATGGTATTTGTAAAGTTTTTTTTAATTTATTCAAAAAAAGACATAGTATTTTAGTACTTTTTACAAATAATGCTCTTACAAAAATGCTACTGATCAAATAAGCTTTTAAGAATTGGAAAAATAAAAATACAGAAGTCCTTCACCATTATCCTCAGGTGATCAGTAGCATTGCCTTGTCTTGGATCCTCAGTGCTGCCAAAAGGCCAGTATAAAGAATTTATATTTGCACTGTAAACCCTGCAAAAATATGGTTTAAAGTGATATGATTGCACTGAAAAGGGATAGTGCTTTTGTGAAATTTTTCAAAGTTGAGTAATAGATGCCTTTTTAAGGCAGTGAATTTACACAAATATGGGAGGGGTATATGGTGTTACTGATTTTTAAACCTCTTTGACCATCTTCTAGTTTTTACTTCTAGTTTTTACATCTAGGAGAATTGTGAATAACACCAACTGTTCTTAAACTCTTTAATGCCATGTCTTAAATGCCGGTATTTGCTGCTGAAGACAAAAATGAAAAGTAGGATGAAAATAATAGAATGGCACTGTAAGTGTTTATTATTTTGTCAAAATGTAAACAAAGACTACATAACCCAATAATGGAGGGAAAAAGGGCATGTATCTCATTCAGATGTGCCTTTTGTTTTTGCAGACTATGATATCTTTAGCTAATGAATTGCCTATTGTTATGGAAAACAGTTAATATGCCATGTATGTACAGTTTTGTTTATATTGTATATTTAAAGATACTGCTAATAACCTATATAAATTTAAGTGACTTGAGGCCTATAATACAGTCTGCTACTTTACTAATTCATAAATTCAAAAAAAATTCTATGGCATAGGAACCAACTGCCTTGCCTTCAAGACCTAGTAACTTTCTCTATAAATCTCGTGTTAACTGAAATTTTTTTTAAATATATTTTTTAGATTGGTAATATTTAAACCAGCAAATACTTAAAGCTTTATTAAACGTTTCAATCAGATAAGTGAGTAATTTTATTTGCCATTTGGATGCCTTCGTTCAAAGTGATAGTGTTTTGCTGATAGTGCTGTAGCAGCAGTTGTAAAGTAGCCAAAAGCCACATTGTTTATTTACTGGTCTGTGGCCTTTTACTGTGCTTTGTATCAGAGTTCTTAACAAGATTAATAAATCACCCCAGTCTTAATTTTTAAAAGACTCTTAAAATATGTGTTTTCATTATAAGGAACAAAGGGAGAGATTGTTGAGTCCTGTAGACACACACACACACACACACACACACACACACACACACCATTTTGTCTTCACTGTTAAATGTGAGCTGCTGGCTTCTAGCAACCACCTTTATGAATTCATACAAAAAACTAGGAGCATACTAGGAACTTGAAAAGGAAGATTGTAAGAGTATTGCCATCTTTGGTAGGATCTTGAGAGTTGATTGCATTTAAGCCTTGTAACTGTGTGAATCAAGTCTCCAACTTGGTAAACCCTAAGGTTGGCTTTGTTTTTTAAAGAGTAGATTATAATAGTAGTTTTGTCTGGGAAAGTGATTTAAACGGCCTCTTCGTTAAGCCAAACGTGTGATTTAGGGTAGAGAGAGGGTGCCAAGCGCGGGGGAAGCTGGGGCCCCACGCTCGGCCCCGCCCAGGTAACGCTGCCTTCCGGGCTTTGTTAACGCGCAGGCTGCGGTGCCAACTCAGCCGCGGGCGGGGGGCGGAGCCGCAGGGCGGGGCGGTGCGCGTTGATGTGACGTCCCTGCGCGCGCCGTTTTATGTTGCCGGGCGCGATGGCCGCTACGCTGGAGTCCCCGCTGGAGGACCCACTGCGGAGCTTTGTGCGAGTTTTGGAGAAGCGGGATGGTACAGTGCTACGACTACAGCAGTATGGCTCCGGTGGCGTGGGTTGCGTTGTTTGGGACGCTGCCATTGTCCTTTCTAAATATCTGGAAACGCCCGAGTTTTCTGGCGACGGGGCCCACGCGCTGAGCCGGCGGTCGGTGCTGGAGCTGGGTTCGGGCACCGGGGCCGTGGGGCTCATGGCTGCTACCCTCGGGTAAGAGCTGGCGGGCGGGCGGGATGTGGGGACGCCTTCTTGCTGGGGAAATCCGGATTACAGGCTTTCCCCCCTGTGCCTACACCTCAGTCGACGTTATTTTATAGGGCTGATGTTGTAGTCACCGATCTTGAGGAATTGCAAGACTTGCTGAAGATGAATATTAATATGAACAAGCATCTTGTCACTGGTTCTGTTCAAGCCAAGGTACTGAAATGGTTTGTATGGCCTTTCAGCTTGTTTTAAGATATTGATTTGTAGTTTGTTTTAAATTGCGTTTCATTAAAAGGATGGAAGGGGACTTTCCGGTTCTTTATAAAACAAGATTATTTTGAATTATTAAAACAATTGAGATATTTGTTTGACATTTTTAAGGGGGGAAGAAATAGAAGGCTTTCCTTCTCCACCCGACTACATACTGATGGCCGACTGCATATACTATGAAGAGGTAAGTATCCAGTGAGTGAAGTCTCTTCATTTAGAAGATGAATCTTATTCCATGGATTCTAAAGCACACGTTTCTTCACATTTTAACATTTTTGAATCCGGGATTTGCCTTATAGTTGATGCAGTAAAAAGATAAAAGTCACCAGGGACCATATGTATATACGCTCATCATTATCATACCGACCTGGTGAAGTATGTTGAGAAAAGTGTTATATGCATTTTACTAGAGGCTTCTGTAAAAAATTTAAAGGATTTTGCCAATTGGATGTTATGAAAAGCCAAAATCCTCTCTTTTTCTCTTGGTTTGTTCCCACGGAACATGTTAACCATGACATTGAGAATTAAGTTGTAAATAATTCATTGTTCTTTTCTTTAAATATCAGTTTGGGCCGGGCGCGGTGGCTCACGCCTGTAATCCCAGCACTTGGGAGGCCACGGCGGGTGGGTCACCTGAGGTCGGGAGTTCGAGACCAGCCTGACCTACATGGCAAAACCCTGTCTCTACTAAAAATACAAAATCAGCCAGGCGTGGTGGTGCATGTCTGTAATCCCAGCTATTTGGGAGTCTGAGGCAGGAGAATCGCTTGAAACCCGGGAGGCGGAGGTTGCAGTGAGCTGAAATCACGCCATTGCATTCCAGCCTGGGCAACAAGAGCAAAACTCCGTCTCAAAAAAAAAAAAAAAAAAAAAATACATCAGTTTGTATAGTGTGGGCATCGATTATTTTAAAAATAATTAGCATTGAACCAAGTTAGGGTCAGATTTAACTTTGGTAGGGTAATTTGTTGATTATTTAAATCCCAAATTAGACTAAATAAAATTAAACTTTTAAGAGTAAAGTTGATTCCATTTGTTTTCCCATGAGAACTCCAAAATGCAGTCATCTGAATCCTTTTTCTGGAAACCAAAATCAGTACATGGTTTAGTTAACAGGAGCTTACCCAATCATCAGTTACAGAGGGGTTTTTGTTTTTTAAGATAGGGGTCTTGCTCTGTCACACATGTTGTAGTGCAGTGGAGTGATCATAGCTCACTGTAACCTCGAGCTCCTGAGGCTCAAGTAATCCTCCCATTCAGCCTCCTCAATAGCTAGGACTATAGGTGTGCAGCAGCATGCTGGCTAATCTTTAAGTTTTTTGTAAGGTGTCAGGGGGGTGGGGGTTGTCTCTCGCTATGTTCTCCAGGCTGGTCTTCAACTCCTGGTTTCAAGCGATCTTTCCACCTCTGCCTTCCAAAGTGTTGATATTATAGTTGTGAGCCACTACACCTAGCCTAGAGCTTTAATTACATGTGCTTTGTTGGATTGATTCAAAGATGGATAAATTGTAGGGGAGCTATAAATACCCCTGTACCTCCTCAACCTACTTTTAGAGTAGAAAAATTTTTAAATCATAAACAAAAAGTATATTCTTTTTTAAATAGTCTTTGGAGCCATTGCTGAAAACTCTAAAAGATGTCAGTGGATTTGAAACTCGTATTATATGTTGTTATGAACAACGAACAATGGGGAAAAATCCAGAAATTGAGAAAAAATATTTTGAGGTAAGTATTAAGTACTCTATTATCTTTGTAGTGATTTCCCTTCAGGGAGGCTGTATGTGTGTCTCTTCAAGTATATTATGGTAATTTTGGGTGGGGAAAATATTCTATTTGTGTGAAGCTGAGGAAAGGATCTTCACAGCCCATGATTCTACTGAGCTCCCCTTTTTCATCTTTTCTGATACTTGATTTCATTTCTAATTAGTTGATCTGTGGCTACAGAAGAATGTTAAATAATACTGGTGCCACTCCTTTTTAAGAACAGTTTTCAGTGTTTATTAAACATGATGCTGCCTTTGGGGAACATATTAATGATGTATGTGTTACCTTTGGATAATACATGATAGAAACGTGCAGGTGATAAGTTGTTTTTTTTTGTTTTTGTCTTTGTTTTGAGACAGTTTCACCCTGTAGCCCATGCCGGAGTGCAGTGGCACAGTCAGGGCTCACTGCGTCCTCAACCTCCTGGGCTCAAGTGATCCTCCTCCCTCAGCACCCCCCAAGTAACTGGGACTACAGGCGTGTACCACCACACCCGGCTAACTTTTTGTATTTTTTTGTAGAGATGGGGTTTTCCCATGTTGCCAAGTGATAAGTTTTTACTTCTGTGTTTTTCTCTACATATTTATGAAACCTCCAACCTAGATACCTGTCTATTTTTAGGGTCTTTTTTTTTTTTTTAACTTTTTGTTCTGAAGTAGTTAGAAAAGACTTACAGGAAGTTGCAGATATAGTATATAGGGTTTTATGTATCTGTCACCCTTCTTCCCCTAGTGATAACCCAAACCCTTTTTATGGGCACAAATCTATCACATTGTGAGTGACTCCTTTTGAGGGTACATCTATATAGGCCTGCAGTTTTGTCTGCTGAAAGGACTACTTTGGTTTAATGAGAAAGCAGGTATATGACTGCCTCAGGTAACATATACTAAAATGTTTATTTTCATGTTTTTCTCGAATATGAAAAATGTTCATGAACTTTTGAAATGATGCATAATGAAAATTTCGTACTGTTAAACAGCTTTTATTGGGGTAAAGCATATGTAAAATGCATATGTATCAGTCAAGTGCTGAGCTTAATTTTTCATATGTATACACCCAAGTAACTACTTACCAACATAAAGATAGAGGACATTTTCAGGATGTTGGAAGGTTTGCACACTGCCCTTTCCCAGGCAATACTCCTCAAAAGGTAACCACTGGCCAGGCGCGGTGGCTCACGCCTGTAATCCCAGCACTTTGGGAGGCCTAGATGGGAAGATCACGAGGTCAGGAGTTTGAGACCAGCCTGGCCAACATGGTGAAACCCTTTCTTTACTAAAAATACAAAAATTAGCTGGGTGTGGTGTTGTGCACCTGTAATCCCAGCTACTTAGGAGGCTGAGGCAAGAGAATCACTTGAACCCAGGGAGGCAGAGGTTGCAGTGAGCCAAGATCGTACCACTGTACTCCAGCCTGGGTGACTGAGTGAGACTCTGTCTTAAAAAAAAAAAAAAGTAACCACCATTCTGACTTCTGTCACCCACAGGTCAGTTCATATTATTGAATTTGAAGTATGTCTGTTTTAAATTTATAGCTCCTTCAGCTAGATTTTGACTTTGAAAAAATTCCTTTGGAAAAACATGATGAAGAGTATCGAAGTGAAGATATTCATATTATATACATCAGAAAGAAAAAATCGGTAAATAACATTCTCAGTTCTTCATTCTCCAAGGAGGTTTCATCAGCTGGACACTATTTCAGGGCATATGTGTGGTATGGGCGTTGATTTTGATGTGGAGAAACAGCCAGAATGATTCACTGGACTCAGGCAGTAACTTTAGTGTCAAGATAGTTTAATCTATCTTGCCTTGGGTTTTTGCTCTAAAGCCAGGCTTTTTTTTTTTTAATTGTATTTTTTAAGTAGAGACACGTTTCACCGTGTTGCCTGGACTGGTGTCGAACACCTGGGCTCAAGTGATCCGCCCACGTCGGCCTCCTGAAGTTCTGGGATTACAGGCATCAGCCACCATACCTGGCCAGGCTTCTCTTTTAAAGGCCTTTTCCAGCTTCTCCGTAGACGTAAATTGTATAGCTCTATAATTGGGTATTACCTCAGACAAGTGATTAGCTATTTATAAGTTTCTTTTATCTCTGTGAGATTTTAAAATGCCTTCTCTTACCTTTGTGAACTTTTCCTTATTAAAAATTGTTTACAGAAAATGAAATATAACAAGGCAGATGAGTCCATAAAAGATAAATGCACTCAGTTAAGTAGAATTTATGTATCTTCCCCCTTCTTGGTGCATGTTTTATCCTGTATAACAATCACATTTTATGCAGGTTGCCTCAGTGGCGCCTAGGGTTTGACCTGTAGAAAGAGGGAAGAATTGTACTTCATCCTTTTTTTTTTTTTTGAAACAGGGTCTCACTCTGTCATCCAGGCTGGAGTACAGTGGTGCAATCTCGGCTTGCTGCAACCTCTGCCTCGTGGGCTCGAGAAGTGATCCTCCCACCTCAGCCTCCTGAGTACCTAGGACCATAGGCATGCACCACCATGCCCAGCTAATTTTTGTATTTTTTTTTTTGTAGAGACGGGGTTTCGCCATGTTGTCCAGGCTAATTTTGCACTCCTGGACTCCAGTGACCTGCCCGCCTTGGCCTCCCAAATTGTTGGGATTACAGGTGTGAGCTGCTGCGCCTGGCCTTTCATCTATTTTTGTATTCCCAGCACCTTTGGTATATGTGACTAGCGTAAGGCGCAGGAAGGTGATTACTTTTATGAATTAAGGATGCTAGATTCAATAAGCCCACATTTTTCTATCATCTTTGCTTTGATTATGTTTGTGATAAAGTTTTCTGATTATATGAATTCTAGTCAAAAGCAAATAAAACTTAGTTTTAGGGAACAGAAGTAGGTGTTAGGACTAAATCTAAGTAAAAAGGCAGCAGTGGGATTATTCAGATTAACATTTATGTGGCATGGTGCCACAGATAAAAAAAACTGTTTTGTTTTTTAAGGGATCCGGTTTTAACTGAAGCTGTTGTGCAGTTTTAAAAGTAGAATTTTTTGGAGGCATAAAGATTTTGTGTTTCCTGAATATAAAGGCTTTTGTTTTTTGGCCAAAAAAAAAAAAAAAAAAAAAATTATTTTTTAGTTGATGTAATTCACATACCATAAAATTCACGCTTTTAAGGTGTACAATTTGGTGATTTTTAGTATATTCACATAGTTGTGTAAATCACCGCTTTCTAATTTTAAACGATTTCAACCCCCAGAGAAGCCTCTTACCCATTAGCAGTCACTCCCTGTTAACCCCATCCCCAGCTGCTGGCAACCACTAATCTCTTTATGGATTTGCCTATTCTGCACATGTCATATGTAACAAGTCACATATTGTGTGGCCTCTTGTGCCTGTCTTCTTTCACTCAGCACAGTATTCTCAAGCCTCATCTACATTGTAGCACACATTGGCACCTAACTCCTTTTTGTGGCTGAATAGTATTCCTTTATATGGCTATACCACACCTTATCCATCCATTGACGAGATGAATAATGCTGCTATGAACATTCATCTACAAATTTATGTGAGAACATGTTTTCAGACCTCTTGAGTATATACCTAGAGGAATTGCAAGGTTATATGGGAACTCTGTTTAACTTTTTGAAGACTTGCCAAACTGTGTTCCAAATCTACCATACCATTATACATTCTCACCAGCAGTGGATGAGGGTTCCAGTTTTCTCCACATTTTTACCAACATTTGTTAATTATACCCATCTCACTGGGTATGAGATAGTCTCTAAACTGTGGTTTTCATTTCTCTAATGACTAATGATGTTGGGTATCTTTTCTGTATTTAGAAGAAATGCTTGGCCCATTTTCAGATTGATTTATTTGTCTTTTTACTTTTGAGTTGTGAGAGTTCCTTATACATTCTGAATACTAGACACTTACAGATGCATTATTTGTGAATATTTTCTCCCATTCTGTGGGTCATCTTTTCATTTTCTTGATAGTGTGTCTTTTATTTTCTTAATTTATTATTTTCTTATTTTTCTTTTGAGACAGAGTCTCGCACTGTCATCCAGTCTGGAGTGCAGTGGCATGATCTTGTCTCAGTGCAACCTCTGCCTCCCAGGTTCAAGTGATTCTCCTGTGTGAGCCTCCCAAGTAGCTGGGACTACAGGCATGTGCCACGACGCCCGGCTAATTTTTTTGTATTTTTAGTAGAGATTGGGTTTCACTATGTTGGCCAGGCTTGTGTCGAACTCCTGGCCTCAAGTGCTCTGCCGCCTCAGCCTCCCAAAGTGCTGGGATTACAGGTGTGAGCCACCACACCCGGCCTATGGTGTGTCTTTTGAAGCACAAGTATTTTAATTTTGATAATGTCCAATGCATCTGTTCTTTCTTCAGTTGCTTGTTAGGTGTCAGCAAAGAACCATTATAAACATGCATGGTTGTTCACTTGAATTGCATGTAGCCACTGTTAGGCATACTAGGCATTATGAGGCATATTAGGCATTATTAAATACCCAGTAAATAGTTTGTGGTAAATCAATCTTTTAAGTTTCCTTTTTTTTCTTATAGAAATTTCCATCGTGAATCCTTTAATCATCTTACCCAAGCCTCTAACAACCTGGGTAAACTAAAGATGTGAATAGAGCATGTGAATATGGCATGGGAAGATTGTGTTCACAGATTTTTTTCCGGCACGTCCTTAGAAATCCGACGTATAGATGACGACCACCAGGGGCGGCCTGCAATAACGAAAAATGCCTGCTTGCCTGCCTGCCTGCCAATGGCCCTGAATCCAGCTTAGGTTACTTAGTTCAGCATCAAGTTCTACTTAAATGTTGGGAATCAGTTATTCAAATAAAAATTGGTATTGAGGCGAGGCTAAAATCTGCCAAAAACAGTGAACCAACATGATTGACTTGACCTTTTATAGGAAACTAGACATAAATTTCTGAAGAGAACTATCTGCTATTATATAATGTTTTAAATTCAAACTAGTAAATTTTAGTTTATCTTCAAAGTTTAAAAGGTTTTCATTTTGTACATAATTATATAATATTTATCATTTGTATTTTCCACTTCATTTCTTTTAAAATATCTTTAATACTTAAATGTTCTTTTAATTTTAAAAAGAACTGAGATATTGTCTTGTGTACTTACATTGGCTAAAGTTTTCTTTTCTTCCACCATACATACCTATGTGATTTAATCAGTAAATTGTACTGTAATGAGTTGCTAAGAAGACAAATCAGAAGATTGGAGGAGCAAAAGATATCTTTACAGATTTTTCATTTGAGAATGGAGTGAGAATAGAAAGACCAGTTTCAGGCTTATGCACTTATGTGGCTCATGCACTTTTCTTTATGTATATGTTCCAGGAAAATCTGGCTTAAAAATACTGGTATTAACTTGTTTACATGAAGCAGTGAAAGGTTTTTGAATAACTACAAATGTAGTTCTATATGTATATACCAAATGAATTTTTGTTCTGTCTCTCTGTTTTATGTTATGAAGCCATTCACTCATATACAATAATCTGTCAAGGACTTTAATCATACTTGTTCCAAAGAGTAGTAACCAGATGGAATTCTGGTGTTTACAGGCATTGGTGCTAGATGGTACATTTTATGTGTTAAAATAAACATTGTTTTTGAGACCTTGTGACTGAATATCAGAAATACCTTTGAAGAAAGTGAACATCTAAACAGTTAACAAAGAGCAAAAGCAGCCCTATTTAGAGACATTAAGGGTACAAGTCAAGAAATCAGTTCATTCCTTTCAGGTTTATTTCAGTCTTAAAAGTTTCTTTGCTAGTTTTTGGTTTGTTTTTTTCTTTCCCCCAAAATACTTTGTTCATACTGTCCTTAGCATTTCATTAAGCAGTTTGCAAGGCAGTGTAACCTAAATGTATGGTGCTTTGTGAGGTACAGATAGTGATAGCTGTTATTAATGATGTCTTAGGACAAATGACCACTTTTTAGCTTGTTTTATAGCATTATGAAATTTGTAAAAATAAGTTTGACCTTGACTATACTAGTCCACCCAGGTTCCTTAAATGTCTTTTCACCCTCCGGTTTTTAGGCCCTCCTGCTTTCTCTTTTTTTTTTTTTATTTTTTTTATTTTTTTGAGACAGGGTTTTGTTCTGTTGCCCAGGCTGGAGTGCAGTAGTGGCACAATCTTGGCTCACTGCAGCCTACCCCCAGGCTCAGACGATCCTCCTACCTCAACCTCCTTAGTAGCTGGAACTACAGGTGTGCCACCATGGCTGGCTAGCTTTGTTGTATATTTTGTAGAGCCAGGGTTTCATCATGTTGCCCAGACTGGTCTGTAATTCCTGGAGCCAAGTGATCCACCCTCCTTAGCCCCCCAAAGTGATGGGATTACTAGCCATGAGCCACTGCACCTGGCCCTCTCTTTTAATACACACTATCTATGGGTCTTTGGCCTGAAGTGCCCCTTGATTTTACTCTATGAAAACCCAGCTCTTTTAGTTCAGAAAAATGAAACTTCACTAATTTCCTGGAGGAGTTGGGCTGAAGTCGGCCTCTATGCAACTTTGCCAAAATCACTCTTGCTTGACTCCCTCCTCCTTCCTGTTCGGCCATTCCCATTCCTTTACTTAACTTTGATAAATCATTTGCATACATTCCTCTCTATCTGCTTCTGGAGAACTCACCTAAATACTGACTGTAGAGGAAATTTGTAATTGAAAGTCAAATAGGCCCCATGCGCGGTGGCTCACGCCTGTACGCCGAGGCAGGCAGATCTCCTGAGGTCGGGAGTTGGAGACCAGCCTGGCCAACATGGTGAAACCCTGTCTCCACTAAAAATACAAAAATTAGCCTGGCATGGTGGCGTGTGCTGTAATCCCAGCTACTTGGGAGACTGAGGCAGGAGAATAGCTTGACCCCGGAGGTGGAGGCTACCGTGAGCTGAGATGGAGCCACTGCACTCCAGCCTGGGTGACAGAGCAAGACTCCGTCTCAAAAAAAAAAAAAAAAAAAAAAAGTCAAATAGGATATCTTTCCTGTTCTGGAATAAGGCCAAAACTGAAGTCAAGGTGCCAATCCTCACATTGTAAGATTCGACCAGTGGTGGTTAGGACCAGTGAGTGCTACAGGGCTTACTGAAGGTGGCCAGTTCAGAGAACATGCTCCATCACCAACCACTATTCCACAGACATCTGGGGAGCTTTGGAAGAGGTCTCCTTTTGGAGGAGTCCATTGTTAGGGAATGTAATTTAGTCTTTTGGGCTTTCGAATGTGGAGAGGTAACAGGTTGTACCTGCACTCACAAACCACAGGAGGAGGCTGGGTGATGTGGCTCATGCCTGTAATCCCAGCACTTGGGGAGGCCAAGGCAGGCAGATCACTTGAGCCCAGGAGCTTGAGACCAGGCTGGGCAACATAGCAAGACCTTGTTTCTATAAAACATACAAAAAATTACCTGGGTGTGGTGGTGTACACCTGTAGTCCCATCCATACTAGGGAGGCTGATGTGGGAGGTTCATCTGAGCCCAGGGAGGTTGAGACTGCAGTGAGCCATGATTGCACCACTGCACTCCAGCCTGGGTGACAGTGAGACCGTATCTCAAAAAAACAA
This sequence comes from Nomascus leucogenys, assembly GCF_006542625.1. Lineage (NCBI taxonomy): Eukaryota > Metazoa > Chordata > Mammalia > Primates > Hylobatidae > Nomascus > Nomascus leucogenys. The sequence continues at coordinate 66,895,550 of NC_044381.1, read as the reverse complement.
AACCACAGGAGGAAGGCCTGAGGAAGTAACTCGAGATTCGAGATGCTTGCATGTATGGGAGACCAGTATTTCTCTTTCTGGTTAGATTTGTGTTTACCCACCAGCAGCAGATTCCAAAGCATGGAGATAGAATTGGAGGAGTGATGTGGGAACTGTAAGGCCGAGGGGTATTGAAGATGCACCCTGCCAGCCTGAGAAATGATGCATGAATTGAGGGTTAGAAGACTTCTGCAACAACATGAAGGAGGGGATGACGTGGTTTAAAAGGCAAGTGCAACGGATGAGGTGATGCCACTAGCTGGGGCTCAGCCAGGACACAGCTAATTCCCAAATCCCAAGGGACTGCCAATGCCTTGGCCTCTGGGCGAGTGTGGGTTGCCTCTGCACAATGCAGCTCGTAAACCACTTATCAGAATGCAGTTATAGCCAATGAGGGAAAGGGTTGCAACCCCACAGTAAGGCAGTGTTTCTCAAACCAGGCTGCACGTGGAAAATTAAAAGCACACAAAACGCATGTCCAGGCCCTATCCCAGTCCAGTTTAATCAGAGGCATAGTATTTTTATTAAGGGGTTCCAGATGGTCTTAATGTTTGCCTTAAATTGAGAACCACTGCAACAAGGAAACCTCTTTTAGCATCTACTTCCCAAGGAGAAGAGAGCAAAGAAAGAAGAAAGTATATAAAAAGCAAACCATCTGTGAATAGAGTGGGCCTGTAGTACATATGGACAAAAAACCACTTGGAATCGGATGTGGAACCTTGTATGAAATAGGAGGTTTTAAAATAAACAGGACTGAGCTTTGGAAACGGAAATAGACTGTAAATATAATCTGAAAATTTAGAGAATCTGGCCAAGAAGGCAGAGGTGATGGATGCTACTCAAGAAGGAAGGGGGATTCGACAGTTAAAAATTGTTGCAGGTCCAGTCTCCAATGACTTGAGTCTCTTCTGTACACCAGTTATAACTTTAAATGTCTTTGAGGTTGCATAACTTTGCATTTTAATCTGCCACAGTTTATAACCAAGGGTCCATGGATCATATGTTAGGTGAAGTTGGAAATGAAATTAGTTTTTTGTTGTTTTGTTCTGTTTTGAGACAGACTCTCACTCTGTCACCCAGGCTGGATTGCAATGGTGCGATCTTGGCTCACTGCAACCTCCGCCTCCCAGGTTCAAGCGATTCTCCTGCCTCAGCCTCCGAAATAGCTGGGATTGCAGGCACCTGCCACCACACCCAGCTAATTTTTGTATTTTTAGTAGAGATGGGGTTTCACCTGTTGGTAAAGCTGGTCTCGAGCTCCTGACCTCAAGCAATCCACCCACCTCAGCCTCCCAAAGTGTTGGGATTACGTGCGTGAGCCACTGCACCTGGCCTAGGTTATTTTAAAGTAAGAACTATTAATCCAGAATGTTAGTGGGAATTTTTTTATACACAGCGTATCTTTTAATTTTTTTCTTACCTTTCTTGAAAAATTCCTTGTTAAATTATGCGAAATATGATGTGACAGATTATAGGTATTTTAATTTAAAGGAGAGTATGGGTTATAGAAACATCTGTTGTTCTAAAGGCCCCCTGTAGATGGCATTGCTTGACTTTGTCTTTTAATGTTTTATAGCAAGGAAGTTGTTAAAATAGAATCTACTTTGAAATGCAATCACATTTTAAAGGTGAACGAAATTAGATTAAAAAGAATAAGTCTACCTTTTGAGTTACTTTCAGAAGATAACACAGGGTAAGTAAAACAAGTATTTTTCTTGTAAAATTGTATTTGGTTTATCTTTCCGTTTCTTTCTGATATGCCTTTTGAATATCATTCATAAGGCTACGTTATTACAATTTATAAAACATTTTCTCTGCTATCGATACCTTCTGTGAAAAGAAGACAGATATTTAAGAGGCTAAATTAATTCAAGTGACGTTCTGAAAATTAAAATTCATCTTGAAAGCAGCTTTCACATAATCATGATTTTACATCTGAGACACTTAAAACTTCTCATTTTAATTAGTTTTTCAAAGCAGTTTTTTTTGTTTTTTTTTTTGTTTTGTTTTGTTTTCAATAGAGTAAGTGGTAGTTCTTACTTCTGAAGGCTGAAGTTCTGTCTTTGGTTCCCACAGTCCTGTAGGCACAGGCCAGGTATTTGACTTTTGGGTTTTCTTTTTTCTCAGGAAACATCAGGATTTGAAAGAGTTTTGATTCATTGATAACAAACATCGTTAGAGGAGAATATTCAGTTTTCATACCATAAAGACCTTCACTCTAATAGAAATACAGAAAAAGAAGACTGTTGCAACAATATCTTACTGAAAATTAATGGAAAAGCTAAGTTTTTACTTTCCATAATATTGGGTAGGAAAGCAATAAATTCTCAAGGCGTTTTCACCAGTTAAAGTTTAAACCATTAGATATTTGAGGTTGTTCAAGACATTGAAGTTCTTACGTGTTGGTGAAGTTCTGTGAGTCCCCATCAACTGTGAGATACATTCTAAGTCATTGATTATTAATAACAAGATGCTATCATTTGCAAATGATAAACCTAAAATATGGTAGAGCAAATTATCTCCATGATAATGTTTTGCTCACGTGCATTCTGAAAACAGTGTCAGCACAGAGGCTCTGAGACCAGATTATCTGGGTTTGAATCCCAGTGCTACCACTTACTAGCTGTGTGACCTTGAAGTTACTTAAACTCTGTGTGCCTCAGTTTCCTCATATGTAAGGTAAAGATCATAATATCTTATAGGTTGCTGTGAAGATTAAATTAGTCACATACATGTAATGTACTTAGGTACCAGGTACATAGTAAGTGTTCAATAAATGTGACTGTAGTTGGGATGGAATTACAGGTGGGCACTTGGAAAATATGCATAATGCAAGTCAGTTTTGTCTGTTGCAGTGTGAAATCTGGGCACCTTTTTGAGAGTATAGGATGCATGTAAACATTGCTGCCCAGTCACAGTGGGAATGGCAGCTGGGATGGGAGGAGGTTGAGAACATTGTTATACAACATGTACTATTATTTAAACAAATAACAATCTTAGAAAAATAAAGAAGATAGGGGGAAGAAAATTTTTGTTCACTGTTCATTTTTACAGTTTGAAAGCAACTGCCACGAGCATTCAAAGGCCAATAGGGACAGAGCAAATCCTCGTTTCTAAATATGGGAGCCTGGGTTTGCTGGCTGGAGCTCCAAGATTAACATTCCACCGCCCTGGACCCTTACTCAATTCTTCCTTCCACGGTTGTTTGCTAAACCTGAGACCAGATAGGTAGCAGGCCATTAAAGAACAGCAGAAAGTCATTTTTCTGAAGTCTGAGACTTGATCTGTCTGCATAACGATATTTTCAGAGTTTAGATTTATTAACTCTAAAAGAGCAATATGACTTTAAAATATGTTTGTAGCGGTTGTTTCTTGCCTAAATAATCTTTCACTGTGTAATGAGTGCGTGTGTGGGATGCAGGACTTAACTAATTCCTCAGGCTAACTGACCATGTCTTTTACTAACAGACAAGAATGACAAAACCTTGGATTGTGTCTGTTTCTCCATCAGCCAGTGTAAAGTGGCACATAAGCTTTACTTCAGAAGGGGTGTCCAATCTTCCCTGGGCCACACTGGAAGGAGAAGAATTGCCTTTGGGCCACACATAAAATACACTAGTGATAGCTGATGAGTTTAAAAAAAAATTGCAAAAGGTTTATGAATTTGTGTTAGTCCACATTCAAAGATGTCCTGGGCCATATGCAGCCCATGAGCAGTGGGCTGGACAAACTTGCTTTCTGCTTCTGCATTATATTAAACTTGCAAGGCCTTTCTGCTTGCAATTAATGGAAAATATTGTCGTGAATACTAAATAGGTGGTCTTAATTTTTAGAAACCTTTATACATTACCTATAATACAGTAACATTTTGTTGAATTAATTCACATTTTTTAATTTTCACAGGTTGAAAACAAGGATATTTCCTCCTTGCAAAGCACAATTAAAATGTTTGTAAAAGGGCTGGCCCAGATGCAGTTTTTATCGGCTTAAACGTTTGAGTAGTTAACAAATTCCTTTCAGGTTATTAGTTCTAATGAGGTACCACTGACAGTCTTTTGATGGGTCAGTGCTGTTAAATACTTTTGGGTTTTTTGTTGTTGTTTGTTTGTTTGAGACAGAGTCTCACTGTCACCCAGGCTGGAGTGTAGTAGTGCAATCTTGGCTCACTGCAACCTCCACCTCCCAGGTTTAAGCTATCTTCCTACTTCAGCCTCCTGAGTAGCTGGGATTACGGGCACGTGCCACCATGACCGGCTAAGTTTTATATTTTTTGTAGTGATGGGGTTTGGCCGTGTTGCCTAGGCTGATCTCAAACTCCTGAGCTCAAGCAATCTGCCTGCTTTGGCCTCCCAAGTTGCAGGGATGAGCTACCACACCTGGCCTTGAGTAATTTTTTAAAAGTTACCTTTAACTCAGATTTGTTAATCTGCTGAAGTCCAGGCATTAACGATGTGAGTTCCAGGTGCTTGTGTTGGTTCGTGATTGTTTGACAAATCATTGCCAGAGTTTTATGTATACAGTACAAACAATCTCATGTATCTACATTCAGTACTCAACCTTGTTCTTTTAAGGAATGTGTCCTGATAACCTGCTTGTGCCTCATGCACAGTACAGCAATGTACTGAGGTGCTACATATACAAATTACTTTTTTTTTTTTTTTTTTGAGATGGAGTTTCACTCTTGTTGCCCACGCTGGAGTGCAATGGCGCAATCTTGGCTTACCGCAACCTCCGCCTCCCAGGTTGAAGCGATTCTCCTGCCTCAGCCTCCCTAGTAGATGGGATTACAGGCACCACGCCCAGCTAATTTTGTATTTTTAGTAGAGACAGGGTTTCTCCATGTTGGTCAGGCTGGTCTCAATCTCCCAACCTCAGGTGATCTGCCCGCCTCGGCCTCCCAAAGTGCCGGGATTACAGGCATGAGCCACCGCGCCCGGCCACAAATTACTATTTTTTTTATACAAAGCTTAGATGAGAAGCTTTACACTTGTGTTTAGAATGAGTGTAAATAATCTCATGGCATATAATTCACGTGAACAAAGGACTGGCTTCTTAAAACCAAAAAACAGGAAAAACAGTTTCACACTCCCACAAATAATAAATGTTTAACCAGAGAATATCTTTGGATTTCAGTGACATGTATGAATGTAGGTACAGTAGTGTGCTTTTAAAATAACTATTTTCTTTCTAAACCTTGTTACAAGGATTTTTTTTTTTTTTTTTTTTTTTGAGACAGTGTTTCACTCTGTTGCCCAGGCTAGAGCGCAGTGGCATGATCATAGCTCACTGCAGTCTCGACCTCCTGGGCTCAAGTGGTCCTCCTGTCTCAGCCTCCCAGTAGCTGGGACTATAGGCAACATACCACTATGCCTGGCTAACTAAAAAAATATTTCTTTCTGTAGAGACAGGGTCTCGCTGTGTTGCCCAGGCTGGTTTTGAACTCCTGGGCTCAAGCAGTCATCCTACCTCGGCCTTTCAAAGTGCCATGATTATAGGTGTGAGCCACTGCAGTGGATAGATTTTTTAAAAAAATTCTGTTGTTCAAAACTCTTCATTCTCCAGCATGTATCTGACACCCACAGTCAGTCTGTTACTCTTGTTCCCTGTGAAATGTCTGCTTGTTAACCTGAGAGTCCAAAGAACAGGAGAGGCATAGTTTGGCTGGTAGGAACAATATTCCCAGTTAGCCCTGGAAGACAGCTCCAGTTCAGTTCTAAATCCAATCACCTTCCCTTTATGTTCCCAAGCTTTATGAGAAAACAGCTCACTTGATTACCACCTAATCTACCTGTATGTCCTTGGGCAAGTTAAACTCTGCATGTTACTTTCCCTTTCTGTAAAATGAGAATATCTATTGGCTAACATTGTGGTGATGGTTAAACTAGATGATGTATGGGGACCATACTTAAGGAAGCAGTCTCCTCAGTTTAAACCAAAACTGTTTGTTCTGACAATCCAGACTGGTAAACTCTTGCAAACTAGAGAGGTGTACAAGAAACCATCCCAAGTAAATGACACATAAGTGGTCCAGGAAAAACAATCCCCAGTTGTTAGGAAGGATTCCAAGTTTAGCAGTGTGCCTGTCGTTTACCATTATGTTCCAACCAGACATCTTCACCATGTCTTTTAGACCCTACCTTCATCATAGGAAGAGAGAAGCCACAGGGGAAAATAATTGAGAGGTTGGTTGCTCTTATCAAAAAAAAAAAAAAAAAAATCCCGTAAGGCTTTAATGAGGCATAGGGCATCACTGGTTTGATACTTCCCAGCAGAATGCAATACCAAAAGTAAAACCAATGAAATAGTCCCCTTTTGAAAACACGAAGGTCCCAATGCAGCAGACTAGTACAGGCCGCAGAGGGTGGGAACAGAACTTAGCAAAGAAGTTCCCCGAGACTCCGCGAAATACTGTAAAGTGGACAGCAAATGAAATATGGCTTGTTACTGTTAGAGTTTCTCCACAGTTAACTCAAAACTGAGGACCTATGTGTAAAGAGTCTGGAACAACGCCTGACATAAAAGATCCTCAACAGTGGGGAGGGAGAGCATCAGGATAAATAGCTTAATGCATGCTGGACTTAATACCTAGGCAATGGGTTGATGGGTGCAGCAAACCACCATGGCACATGTTTACCTATGTAACAAACCTGCACATCCCGCACATGTATCCCGGAACTTAAAATCCTCAAGACATTTTAATTCTCTTCCCTTCTCTCATTTTCAAATCTACCCTCAATGACTTTTCTCAACATTCAACACATTTATTTACTCCTTCAATTCGGCAGACAGGCACTGTGCTAGGTATCAAGGGTACCCATCAGTACTCTTTTAAATATTAGGGACAAATAATAAGATGCATTCCATACCCGTAAGCAGCTCTCACATCTGTAATGAGAGGCATAAGCTAGCTACAGCGGCAGTGCAAAGGAGGGTGTGGTCGCCTCTGCCTCAGTTGGTCAGGGAAGATTTCATGAAGGGACCATTAAGCTGATTTTTGAAGGATGAATGGAAATCCACTGGACAGCTTGTCAGGTGTTCTAGGCAAACACATGCAGCAGCATCAAATGTGGTTTTGATGTGGCTCGAGCATAGGGCATGTGTGGGAGATGACTAATGGGTAGGCAGGAGGGCAGGGCAAGGACGTGCAGAGTCCATGTGGCGTATTCAGGAGTGCAGATGGGTTCTGGAGGCAATGAGAAGATATTTAAATACTTTAAGCAGGGACGCCACTTGGCCAAATCATTTTAGAAAGATTATTCTGACAGCAAATTTGGAGAGTGGGCGGGAGAGGGGCAAGACATGAGGCAAAGAGATCAGGAAGGAAGAATGAACAGGTAAGAGATGTTGAGGAGTGGGGTCTGAACTCCGGCAGTAGCAGTAGGAATGAAGAGGAAGGGATCTGAGAACCGCTGTGGAGCTAGACTAAGGCAGATACAGTAAGTTGTGTAGGTGCCCGCGGAGCATCCTGTTGGGGTCAAGGCCTCCACGGTCCTCATACTGCCTTTCTGCAGGTCAGAGTCCCTTTTCTTTAAAACACTTTTATTTTGAAAGGAATTGTAATAACATTAATTTTATTAGAACTAGAGACTTTACTGTCATCTGCCAGAAAATTGGCCTGTATATAAATCATGTAAGTTTGGAATCAACGGTTTTAATTTTTGGTTTTAAATTCAGAACAATAATGATGTCTACAATGTGAATGGTGTCCCCTTCCAATGTTGCTCTTTGCTGTACCCAGCCTGAGTGGCCACACACTGTGACCCTGGTTACATGTATGTAATAGGCAGCTAAACACAAGCGGTCCTCTGTATATGTGAGTTCCATGGGTTTCAACCAAACGCAGATTGAAAATATTCGGGGAAAAAAAAATGGATGGTTGTGTCTGTACTGAACATGTACAGACAGAGTTTTTCTTGTCATTATTCCCTACACAAGACAGTGTAACAACTATTTACATAACATTTACATTGTATTAGGTATTATAAGTAATCTAGAGATGATTTAAGCTATATGGGGGTAGGGGATGGGTGCGGAGGGCAAACACATAGCAAATGGATGCTGGGCTTAATAACTAGGTGATGGGTGGATCTGTGCAGCAAACCACCATGGCACACGTTTACCTATGCAACAAACCTGCACATCCTGCACGTGTACCCCTGAACTTAAAAGCTAAAGGTAAAAAAAATAAATTCAGTCCAATAAAAAAGTAATAAGGTATGTGGGAGGATGTGTGTAAGTTATATGAAAATACTATACTATTTTATACAAAGGACTTGAACATCTGTGGATTTTGATGTCTGCGGGGGGTCCTGGAATCAATTCCCCATGGATACTGAGGGATGACCGTATATAGGTTTGAGGGCAGAAGAGAGGGTGGATTGAGAAAGATGATGTCTTTTTTTTTTTGGCGAGACAGAGTCTCATTCTGTGGCCCAGGCTGGAGTGCAGTGGTGCTATCTTGGCTCACTGCAACCTCTGTCTCCCAGATTCAAGCAGTTCTCCTGCCTCACCCTGCTGAGTAGCTGGGATTACAGGCGCGTGCCACCACACCCGGCTAATTTTTGTATTTTTAGTAGAGACGAGGTTTCGCCATGTTGGCCAGGCTGGTCTCGAACTCCTGACCTCAGGCGATCCACCTGCCTCAGCCTCTCAAAGTGCTGGGATTACAGACGTGAGCCACCGTGCCCGGCCAAGTTGAGGTCTTATAGATCACCCCAAATGTATGGATTGGGGAAAAGCCTAGGTTAAGGCCCTCGGAAGTACCAAAATTCAAGGAATAATTGGAAAAAAACAGAACACTTAAAGGTGAAATATTGAAATGTCTTCTGCCTTGACTCCAGGGACAGTCAGTTCTCAAACAGGTTGATGCTCATATAGCTCCCATTTTTGTACTTCATACACTGAGACTTCCAACGTACCTTTCATTTGCCAGGATTAGATTTTATACATCTGCCCCCAAGTCAACATAATGATGCTGCCTGCTTAGCAGCTTAGCTATCTGCAGCAGTGCCATCTTTGCATCTCGGTACTTGGGCAGCTGTTTTAATACCTGGTCCCTGTTCTAAAAAAATGAGAGAAGACCCCAAAATTAATATGTTGTTACTAATGATAAGGAACTCAGGTCTCAAATGAATACAACTTAGGATGGAAGCCACTGGTATTCAGAAAGCAATAAATCTTTTAGCCTCAATAGCTGCTCATTGGACTTAGTTTGATTGTGAGTTCACTTATGAAAAGGAATGAGGAAAATATGAGTATAGAACCAATATTGGAAATATTGTTGAACATGGGGATCTATTTCTTTTTCTTTTTGATACTGGAACTTTCCTCCTATTTGACTTAAGTAGGTCTGACTTTCTCCGCCCAGCGTCTGGTTGCTCCTCCGTCACCATCCTTCGTTCCTTTTCCTTCTCTGTTGCTTAACTCACAATTCCCTGGGGCTCTGTCTTTTGACCGCTCACCTCTGCACACATAGATCTTGCAATTTTCATGATTCCAACTACGAGCTTATTGTTGAGGCCCCCTCTCTAGACCTCTGGCTCCGACCCCTCTCTTAAGTCTGACCTCTCCCCTTCAGCTGCCTGCCTGATGTCTTCCTTTGCTTGCCCAACCAAGAGTATGTCTTAGCAAAATTTCTGCAGAAATAGACTCTTCTGCCTCATATTCTTGTTTTACTAATGGCATCCCCATTCTTTTAGCATTTCTAATTTCTTCTGCCTCACATGAACTCAGCGTGTCATACATTGATCTACCTGTGATGGGTTCTCTCACAGTCTTCCCCCACTTTCCATCTTCACTGCCATCACCTCAGGTTGGGCCTCACTCCTCTAATAGTCTCCCCACCTTCAATATCTCTCTACACTTACATGTGCAGGCGGTGGTGGCACAGCATACTCCTAACCTGGGGTTCCAGACTTTTCATCCTGCTACTCCCAATAGCCTGCCAAGTTCAGGAGAGACTTGGATTTCCTGACCCAGGCTAACCCACAGGATCCCCCCTGGATAAGAGGCCCTTCTTGTCTGCCAAAGATAAAGTTTTGAGCTGCCCAAGAGTAAAAGTCAAGATAGAGGAAAGCAGAGTCTAGAAGCAAATAGAGAAATTAGAACATTTTTCCGATGATTCTGTTTGAGTCTCTGAAGCTAGCTATGTCTAAAGCCACCGCAGCCCCTGGACTTCCCAGTTACCTCACCTAGTTAACTGTTCTGCTGGTTTGGGGCTGGGTTTCTCTCCCTTGCAGTGGATCAGATCCTGACTGGTAGAGCATTCAAACCTTTCAGGCCATTAAACCCTATTCTTAAGATCCTTCTCAATCATTACCTTCCCAGAAAGTAATCTGCTTTTTAAGTTTGCATTTTGTCCATAATACCCACCAGATCATCTTAACAGTTGATTTAGAAGCCTTCTAGAATAGTGTTGGTTGCTGATCATACTGTGGAGATCTTATCAAACTACAAAAGTAAGCACTATGAAACTCATCAGAAAGTAAAATGGAGGAAACAAAAACCTGTTGTGGGAGTGGTTTGATTTAAATGTAACAAAAGAGGAAATCTACTTCTTTGCACCCAGAAAGTGTTCAAGCTTGCACCTCTCCATGCCCGCATCAAGGGATCATTATTTAGTGAGAATAACTCAAGAGATGAGAAAATGAGTAGCTTACATAAAGAGGTAGATTCTGGGGCTTGGTTCTAACCCCCGTGATTATGGGGGTTCCTGAGAAGTGGAGGGAGAATTGCAACATGTATTAGGAGAGGTACTTGGGCAATGAGGTTTGCCATCTGGAGAGCAAGTGTCTTTTTTTTGTTTTGTTTTGTTTTTTGTTTTTGTTTTTTCTGAGATGGAGTTTCGCTCTTGTTGCCCAGGCTGGAGTGCAATGGCACAATCTTGGCTCACTGCAACCTCCGCCTCCTGGGTTCAAATGATTCTCCTGCCTCAGCCTCCCGAGTAGCTGGGATTATAGGCATGTGCCACGATGCCCAGCTAGTTTTGTATTTTTAGTAGAGACGGAGTTTCTGCATGTTGTTATCAGGCTGGTCTGGAACTCCCAACCTCAGGTGATCTGCCTGCCTTGGCCTATCCACCTGCCTTGGCCTCCCAAAGTGCTTGGATTACAGGTGTAAGCCACTGCACCCAGCCTTTTTTCTTTTTTCTTTTTCAAAACTTATTAAAACAAGCAAATAAACAACAACAACAAAAAAACGAGGTCTTGCTACTTTGCCCAGGCTAGTCTTGAACTCCTGGGCTCAAGCAATTCTCCTGCCTCAGCCTCCCAAAGTGTCGAGATTACAGGCATGAGCCACTGCACCTGGCCAGGAGAGCAAGTTTTAAAACTGGCCAGGTCACTAGTCACAATAGCAAAGACTTGGAACCAACCCAAATGTCCAACAATGATAGACTGGATTAAGAAAATGTGGCACATATACACCATGGAATACTATGCAGTCATAAAAAATGATGAGTTCATGTCCTTTGTAGGGACATGGATGAAGCTGGAAACCATCATTCTCAGCAAACTATCGCAAGGACAAAAAAACAAACACCACATGTTCTCACTCATAGGTGGGAATTGAACAATGAGAACACATGGACACAGGAAGGGGAACATCACACACCAGGGCCTGTCGTGGGATTGGGGGAGGGGGAAGGGATAGCATTAGGAGATACACCTAATGTTAAATGACGAGCTAATGGGTGCAGCACACCAACATGACACATGTATACATATGTAACAAACCTATACGTTGTGCACATGTACCCTAAAACTTAAAAGTATAATAAAAAGAAAATGGTTGTGAATATTTTGAATCTAATAATAAATTTTGCCTTTCTTTTTTTTTTTTTTTTTGAGACGGAGTCTCGCTCTGTCGCCCAGGCTGGAGTGCAGTGGCGCGATCTCGGCTCACTGCAAGCTCCACCTCCCGGGTTCACGCCATTCTCCTGCCTCAGCCTCTCCGAGTAGCTGGGACTACAGGCGCCCGCCACCACGCCTGGCTAATTTTTTGTATTTTTAGTAGAGACGGGGTTTCACTGTGGTCTCGATCTCCTGACCTCGTGATCCCCCCCGCCCCCGCCTCGGCCTCCTAAAGTGCTGGGATTACAAGCGTGAGCCACCGCACCCGGCCAAATTTTGCCTTTCTTAAAAAAAAAAAAAAATCTGGCCAGGTGTTGTAACTCATGCTTGTTGTAATCCCAGTACTTTGGGAGGCCGAGGCAGGAGGATCATTTGAGACCAGCCTGGATAATGTAGTGGGACCTTGTCTTTACTAAAAATAAATTTCAAAAAATTAACCTGGCGTGGTGGCATATACCTGGAGTTCCAGCTACTGGACAGGCTGAGGTGGGGGCAGTGCTTGAGCCCAGGAGATGAGCCAGCAGTCAGCTATGATAGTGCCACTGCACTCCAACCTGGGCAACAGAGCACGAACTTAGCTTTAAAAAAAATAGTTTTAAAACTGAAGGTGCTTTCTTGTTGCTTTTCTCTTGGATTATGGGGAAAGTCACTTTCAGAGTGGAGTTTCAATTTTTTTCCTTTTCCGTTGTATTTCCCTTTAGTTACCCAGCCTTCAGGAAAATCTAACGCTTGGGTACTGCCTATATGTGGTGGCAGAAAGTGAAGAGAGAGGCCAGTATAGGACACAGACCTGCCCCACATCTACTGTTCCCATGGTAGAGTCCTAGGTTGATCTTAAAGGCAGCTTTGATGATTCACAGATGATTGGCTGCAGTTGTAGCAGAATTAACCAGCTTACCAGGTTAAATGTTGGGGTTGCATATGGGTGGGCTTCAGACTCAAAAATTGATGGAAGTGCCAGCCGGGCATGGTGCTCATGCATGTAATCCCAGCACTTTGAAAGGCCGAGGCAGGTGGATCGCTTGAGGTCAAGAGTTCGAGACCAGCCTGGCCAACATGGTGAAACCATGTCTGTACTAAAAACAAAAATTAGCCAGGCATGGTGGCGTGCGCCTGTAATCTCACCTACTAGGGAGGTTAAAGCAGGAGAATTACTTGAACCCGGGAGGCAGAGTTTGCAGTGAGACGAGATCTTGCCGCTGCACACCAGCCTGGGCAACAGAGTGACATTCCATCTCAAAAAAAAAAAAAAAAAAAAATTCTGATAGAAGTTCTGCCTCATTGATATGCCTAATGTGATCAGGGATAACATAGGATCCAAGCTAATCCTGCCACTTAGCAATTCAGAGCTATGCATTTAGATAAAGATCTCTGTCCAGCCCTGTGAAATATGAGCAGAGGAGCAGAGGTAGGGGTGTGTGTGTGTGTGTGTGTGTGTGTGTGTGTGTGTGAGAGAGAGAGAGGGAATGAGAGACAGGGTGAAAGCTGTTAGTAGGTTTGTAATTCTTGGTAAAAGACTGGAGGGGAATCTATTACTTTATTTTTTTACTAGTGTCTCCGGAGGACAGATGTAACTTTCCAGATAGCCTTGAAAAATGTGACTCTTATTCTGCAGCAAAAAACAAAAACAAAACAAAAAAAAACCATCATTTTTCGTACTCCCCTGAGGTTCCTGGTTAAGAAGCGTGAGATTCTATAAAGAGAGAGCCCAGGGTTTTGCCTGTTCAGCTGCCCCTGGTCAGGAGCTTATGTGTGAATCTCCCCAGAAACACTTCCCAACCAGAGGACATTTCCCTTGACTCTGATTCATCCATGAGTCCCCAGAGTATTTTGCTACCATCTTTCCAAACAATCCATGCCAATCGTTGATTATGATTAGGAACATGGCCACGCAGACTCCCTCAGGTCACCCTGTCCCTCTCGTGATTGAAGATTTTCCCCAGCATCACTTGGTGGGAATTTTCTGGACTAACAGAAGCCAGAGGGAAAAGGCTGCACTTCTGCCTCTGCTGCTGACTGGCTGTGAGTTCTGAGGCAGGTCCCTCAGTCTGAGTTTGTTTTTTCACCTGTGAGACAGGGATGATAATAGTGGTGGTGGTGACATGGGTTTTTTTGTTTTTTTTTTTGAGACAGAGTTTCCCCTCTGTCGCCCAGGCTGGAGTACAGTGGTGTGATCTCGGCTCACTGCCACCTCGGCCTCCTGGATTCAAGTGATTCTTGTGCCTCAGCCTCCTGAGTAGCTGGGATTACAGGTGCGCGGCACCACACCTGACTGATTTTTGTATTTTTAGTACAGTCAGGGTTTTGCCATGTTGGCCAGGCTGGTCTAGAACCCCTGACCTTAAGTGATCCACCTGCCTCGGCCTCCCAAAGTGCTGGGATTACATGCGTGAGCCACCACGCCCGGCCTGGTGGTGACATTTGTTATGTTCACCCATGGAGGTCTTAGCATTCTCGAACAGTAAGATGGATGTCAGAGCCAAACGTCAACCTGAAATCTGGATGGAAATGTGAGTTCCTGTGGGTATTTCTCACGGTTTACAAATGGCTTGATTCCTTCTTTCCCCTTCTCAGCTGCGTACCACATTTGAAATGAACAAACGGGGCACCTGGACTTCCAGCTCCCTTTGCTCACAGCAGCTGTCTGCAGATCTACTGCATCTCTGCATGAGCAGGGTCCTCAGCCCTCGCTGCATGGCAGGGGTTGGAGATGGACTATGGATCCGCTCCCCTTGGTCTCCCAGGCTGGCCTCCTTTCAGGCCCTACCTGATCCTGGACCAGATCTTATCAATCTTCTCCTCTCACGCTTTCTCTTCACAGAAGGTGACCCAAGACAAGGAGTCATCATCTCTCCTTATCTGCATCTGGCCGCCCAGGCCATGCGGCAGGTGCTCTGGGTACCAGCTGCCCATCGTTATGTAGAGGAGCAAGTTCCTGAAGGGAGTGGCTACTACAGGACAGAACCTGGGACACGCCAAGTATTTGATACCAATTATTATTACTCTTCTTACTGGAGCATAGTGGAGTGACCTGGTTTTGCAAATGTGTTTCCTTTAATTCCTCCAACCTATCAAATGAAACAACTCCTCAGCTCAATACTCTGATTTCATTGTTCCTAGAAGAATTTAGGGTTGTAGACCTTCCCAGGCAGGCTGTAAATGCTATTTTGGTCTGTGGGACCTCCAGGGCCTGACTGAAAGCAGCCTAGCCTGTGAGAAGCTCTGCTGTGGAGGATCAGGCAGCACTGGGACCTTGGGCTTCCAGGGTGCCAAGGTCTCACAAAGCCTGGCCCCTGGGACAGGGCTCCCTCCAAGCCCGAACCTCAGGGGAAGGCTCAGCAGTCACAGCCCACCAGTGTTTCAGCTGCCAATGCTACTCAGAGAGGGAAGTGCTGCTGCTGTCTGGAGGGGCGCAGCCCTGAAGGTTACGGAAGACAGTGGGCAGAGAATGTGGAAAATCACCCAGAGGTTGCTGCTCACACTTCATGTCTTCAGAGCATCACCCCTCATTTTATAGCTGGAGAGATGGGGTGCACAGCCAGGGAAAGCCAGGAACAGGTTCCGGCTTCCATCACTCAGATACTCAGGAATCCCTGGGTACCCCACACTGATTCACACTGCACTGAGCTGTCCATGGCACCGAACCATTTGTCCACTGATGCTTCTTCCCTCCAGGGACACTGTCCGTTTTCAACAAGGGAGGATCCCAGATACTCACCATGGGCATTCACTTTATAAACGTCCCAACTGTGGCTCAGGGGTTGGTCCTTGCACCTTATTAGGATTTACCTATGACTTTATCTGCACTCACATAAGCACTAGGGGGACAGGAAGCTGTTACTCCAGTCCCGGGGGCCTCTCTCCCGATGCCTCCATTTTAAAGACTTTGTTTTGTTTGTTTACAGTGTAGATCTACTGACTTGTTTTTTTTTTTTTTTTTTTTTTTTTTTTTTTTTTTTTTGAGACGGAGTCTCGCTCTGTCGCCAGGCTGGAGTGCAGTGGCACAATCTCGGCTCACTGCAAGCTCCGCCTCCCGGTTCACGCCATTCTCCTGCCTCGCCTCTCCGTGTAGCTGGGACTACAGGCGCCCACCACGCCGGCTAATTTTTTTTTGTATTTTAGTAGAGACGGGGTTTCACCGTGGTCTCGATCTCCTGACCTCGTGATCCGCCCGCCTCGGCCTCCCAAAGTGCTGGGATTACAAGCGTGAGCCACCGCGCCCGGCCTACTGACTTGTTTTGTGTGTCTGTTTTAACTCACGAATTCCACGGCTGCCTCAGTGAAGACAAGAACAGCATCTTCTTTGCATCTTGCACCATCCTCGCACTAATTGCTCAGGAATAGTTGATTATCAAGTTCCATAATTAATCTATCTGTCTTTCCTTGAGCACCTACGATAGAGTTCTAGGTTCTGCAGGGAATACAAAAATGAGTAGACATGAATGGAGAGCAGGGCAAAAGAGTGGAGAAAGTCAGGGTAGTAGCTTATTTCATAAAGTTTGGTTGGAAACAGGAGAGAGACCGGGTTGAGAGGATTGTAGAAGTGCACGGGGAGGGAGGTTGTGGTTGAAGATAAACGGAGGTGACTAGTGGGTAGATAATTGATGGAGCGAAGGGTGGAAGAGCCTGGAGGGAAGGAATGGGCCAGGCAGCGTGCTGAGCACGGGCAGATTGATTCCTGAAAAAAGGAGTCACCTCTTCAGCAAGACTAACAGAAGAGGGAGGGAAGTGAAGGTGGGGAGGGAAGGGAGAACAGAAGGAGATGTAGCTAAATTTGGACACGGATGTGAAAGAGAAAATGGCTCACCCTAATGTCCTCAGGTTTTCACTGTTGAATGAAGGAAGGGACGTAAGCCCCAACATTAAAGTGCCAAACTTGACAAGGTTCCATTTCTGGGATGATTGGGGTGGCATATGTGACTCAGAAATGGCCCTGTGGCCTGATTGAGGGAGGTCAAGGGAAAAGGAGGGGAAAGGAGAGCAAAGTTGGGGAAATAGGAATTATCTCTAGGGCCATCTTTTCTTTCCTTTCCCACTCACACCCCATGTATCAGGATCCTGAGGCCCATCTGGCCTTCCTCAAGTTCTGAAGTTCTCTCTCCTTCCCTCGTGGTGTACTTTGCTGGCTAAGTAACTACTTGCTGTTACTGGTTCAGTAGGTGCTCCTGGCTTTGTGTGCTCTCCTCTCTCAGGTACCAGTGTGATATTCTTAGAAGATGGGAGAGGCACAGTTAGATTTTGGTTCACATAGTCTGTGATACTTTGTTATGGCAGCCCCAACAAACTAATACAATAACCTTACAGCTATGTTTTAAAAGTATGAGATATTAGGTGGGTGTGGTGGCATATACCTGTAATCCCAGCTACTCCGGAGGCTGAGGCGCAAGAATCTCTTAAACCTGGGAGGCAAAGGTTACAGTGAGCCAAGATCACGCCACTGAATTCCAACCTGGGCAACAGAGAGAGACTGTGTCTCAAATAAATAAATAAATAAAATTTAAAAATTAAAAGTATGAAATATATTTCATCAGCATTTTAAGGATTATTTGATATGTCAGAAACTGAGTTATAGAGTAGTTTAGACTCTATAAATAAACCAATCATAAATATATTCAAGAAGAAGGTATTTACTTAACAAAAGACTTAACATTAAACATTTGTTCAAATTCATCTACTCTTTTCATGAAAAATATTTCTTAAAACAAGGTTTTGTTAACTATGGCAGAGTAGTCATTAATTTCCAGCAAACCTGGCTGCTTCCCCTGTTAGCACATGGGATTAAATTATCCCCTGTGAAGGGACTGGTGTTTTGGGACATGGGACATTGTCTTAACCCAGGCAGCTATAACACATATACTGCAGACTGGGTGGCTTAGACCAGGGGTCCTCAGTCCTTGGGCCATGGACTGCTACTGGTCCATGGCCTGTTAGGACCTGAGGTGCAGAGCAGGAGGTGAGCAGCACTCCAGTGAGCCCCACCTCCTGCCAGATCAGCAGTGGCATCAGATTCTCACAGGACTGCAAACCCTGCTGTGAACTGTCATGTGAGGGATCGAGGTTGTGTGCTCCTTATGAGACTTTAATGCCTCCCACCACTGGTCTGTGGACAAATTGTCTTCCACAAAATGAGTCCCTGGTGTCAAAAAGGTTGGGGACCGCTGGCTTAGACAACAGAAATTTTGTTGTTTAATTTTTTCACAGTTCTCGAGGCTGGACAGTCCAAGATCAAGGTGCCTGCATCTGGCATCTAGTGCAGACCCTATTCCTGGTTTGCAGGTGGGTGTCTTCTTGCTGTGTCCTCACTTGGCAGAGAGAAAAGAGAGAGCAAGCTCTGTGTCTTTTTATAAGAGCACTAATACCATTCATGAGCCTGCCATCCTCATAACCCAGTCACCTCCCAAAGGCCCTGCCTCCTAATACCATCACGTTGGAAGTTAGGATTTCAACATAGGAATTTGGGGTCCACAAACATTCAGTACATAACAAGTGCCTATAATAGAAATTCTTCTCACACTCTTTGAGTGCACACCATGCAGTGTGCTAGATGTCACTCCCAAATGTCATTCCCTGAATTCTCACAACAGGCCTAGGAGATGGGCAGGTATCCCATGGCACATACAACAATATCAGAACTTCAAGTGGTTAAATAACCATCTGCAGTTACAGAGCTAATCATTAGGGAGAATGTTCCCTAGTTCTGATAGGCCAGGGGTAGATCCCAGCTCTGCTGCATCCCAGCAATATGACCTTGGCAGGCAGCTCAACTTCTCTCTACCTCAGTTTCTTCGTTTGTGAAGTGGAGACATGGTACTATGCACATCATGGAGTTATTGGACAGATTAAATGAGATAATATATCTTCTTGGCACAAAGCCTGGCACATATAAAGTCCTCTAATATTAACTATTATTATTGCTTTAAGAAATATGGTAAGTAAAAATAATATCAGACACTCTATAGCAGTGTTTACAAAGAGCTTTCTGTTTTGTCAGATGAGGAAACTGAGCTGAGAGAAGTTAAATGACTCAATTGTGGCCCCCTAGCCAGTAAGCTGTGGGAAGGGGACTCAAACCAGCCTTTTGACTCCCAGCAGGGCAGAGCTGCAAAATTCTGACAGCCACTCCACTAGTCAGTGTCCTTGAAATAATCAAAGCTCCTATCTCAGCTTAAAAGTCATGTCTCTGTGTGTGTGAATTTACTGTGGAAGAGGGAAAGGGCTCAGACTCTTATCCTGTTGTGTAAAGTTCTTCTTGCTTTACATCTCTGCTAGTCAGGGTTCTCCAAAGAAACAGAAACAATAGGATGTGCATAGAGAGAGAGAGATTGGTTTTAAGGAATTGGCTCATGTGATGGAGGCTGGTCAGTCCAAAATTTACAGGGTGGGCCAGCAGCTAAAGATCCAGTTAAGAGCTAATGTTGCAGTTGAGGTCTGAAGGCTGTTTGCTAGCAGACTCCTTGCTCAGGAGAGGCCAGCCTTCTGTTCCATTCAGGCCTTCAGGTGATTGGTGAGGCTTATCAGACGTTATGGAGGGCCATCTGCTTTACTGAAAGTCAACCAATTTAAATGTCAGTGTCGTCTAAAAACACCCTCACCAGGAACACCCACAATAATATTTGACCAAATATCTGGGCACTTTGGCCCAGCCAAATTGACATGTAAAACTAACCATCACAACATCTTTGCCTAGCTCCATCAAGAATTGGCTGAGAGATCTTATGCAAGGTACTGACCTTAACTCCCACTCACCATATTCCCTGGAAAGATGAAAAAGCGCTGTAGGATAAGGTTGAGTCTTTGAACCCTACCCTCCCATCCTTTTTCTTTCAGAAGAAGAATGCTGTTAATGAAGCAATTCACTTTGTTTCATTTTCAGTCTATCCACTTGTGGTATCAGGCTGGTAGGTGAACCTTTTTTTTTTTTTAGTTTCCTCTTTTCTTTTGACATGGTGGTAATGTTTTATTTTTATGTTAACTACAAGCTTGCATGCAACTAAAGGAACCAGGGAGGGAAGCTGTGTTTATAATCTCTTCAATTATGGTACTTGTTTAAGATTAGCCAAGCCTGGCTCATTTTTTAAAAGTCAATTTTATCGAGGTAGAACTGCTGATTGCAAAAGTAGGTTTTAAAAACATTCCATATCTGTATAGAAATGGTATGAAACTAAAAGTTAAATTCTGTGTAAACTGAAATAGCACCATCTTGAATGTCAGGGAAAGGACATACTTTGTAAACTGGTCTTGATGGTGGTGTGCCTAAAATGCAGGGGCAAAATTTAGCCTTTTTTTTTTTTTTTTTTTTTAGGCTAGTCAAGTGAAGCAGTGGGAGTGGAGAGGGAATAAAGAAATCTGTAACTGGTTGTGATCAATTAGTTGTAAACACCACTGCACTCAGACCAGCCAAAAATTAGCCTCTTAAGTGTTAAAACTATAAAACAAAAAGCATGAGGCAGCAGATTTTTGAAACTTTTAAAATAACTTCCAGTAATTTAAATTTAAATAATTTAATTAAATTATTAGGTAAACTTGCCAAGGCCAGTAAACAGAAATTCTCACCCAGTAACCAGTGCAAGTAATAATTCTAATGGAATACTCAGCTGGCAAGATATCTGAAGTACGGCAATGGAAGGACTCTGATGAATAAACTAACCACCTTTTATTTATATGGCACTCTAAGGTTTTGAAAGGACTTTCATTAATATTAATCTTGTTTATTTCATCCTTACAACCACCTGATGCCATAGGACAGCCAGATCTCTTTCTCCCCGTTGAGACCAAGAGAGGTCCAAGGTCATATAGCTGCAAAGTGGCAGGGAACAGAACAGACTGAGATCATCTTTCCTCTGCATTATCATCAGTCCAAGGTCTTTGTTGGGTGCCTGAGACTCACATCTAGGCCCAGGGGTGGGTGTAGGAGAGCGATGGACAGAATCATTATAGAAGAGAATTATGGCCATTCTTGCAATTGACCCATCTCAAGAAAAATAGAGTTCATTCAAAATGGTATTGCCATTTTGAATTAGAGACTTCGGGTCATATAAATGTGCAAGCCTACAGTAACCAAAACAGCATGGTACTGGTACCACAACAGAGACATAGATCAATGGAACAGAACAGAGCCCTCAGAAATGATGCCGCGTAGCTACAACTATCTGATCTTTGACAAACCTGACAAAAACAAGAAATGGGGAAAGGATTCCCTATTTAATAAATGGTGCTGGGAAAACTGGCTAGCCATATGTAGAAAGCTGAAACTGGATCCCTTCCTTACACCTTATACAAAAATTAATTCAAGATGGATTAAAGACTTATATGTTAGACCTAAAACCATTAAAATCCTACAAGAAAACCTAGGCAATACCATTCAGGACATAGGCATGGGAAAGGACTTCATGTCTAAAACACCAAAAGCAATGGCAACAAAAGCCAAAATCGACAAATGGGATCTCATTAAACTAAAGAGCTTCTGCACAGCAAAAGAAACTATCATCAGAGTGAACAGGCAACCTACAGAATGGGAGAAAATTTTTGCAACCTACTCATCTGACAAAGGGTTAATATCAAGAATCTACAATGAACTCAAACAAATTTACAAGAAAAAAACAAACAACCCCATCAAAAAGTGGGCAGAGGACATGAACAGACACTTCTCAAAAGAAGACATTTATGCAGCCAAAAAACACATGAAGAAATGCTCATCATCACTGGCCATCAGAGAAATGCAAATCAAAACCACAGTGAGATACCATCTCACACCAGTTAGAATGGCCATCATTAAAAAATCAGGAAACAACAGGTGCTGGAGAGGATGTGGAGAAATAGGAACACTTTTACACTGTTGGTGGGACTGTAAACTAGTTCAACCATTGTGGAAGTCAGTGTGGCGATTCCTCAGGGATCTCGAACTAGAAATACCATTTGACCCAGCCATCCCATTACTGGGTATACACCCAAAGGACTATAAATCATGCTGCTATAAAGACACATGCACACGTATGTTTATTGCGGCACTATTCACAATAGCAAAGAGTTGGAACCAACCCAAATGTCCAACAACGATAGACTGGATTAAGAAAATGTGGCACATATACACCATGGAATACTATGCAGCCATAAAAAATGATGAGTTCGTGTCCTTTGTAGGGACATGGATGAAACTGGAAAACATCATTCTCAGTAAACTATCGCAAGGACAAAAAACCAAACACCGCATGTTCTCACTCATAGGTGGGAATTGAACAATGAGAACTCATGGACACAGGATGGGGATCATCACACTCCGGGGACTGTTATGGGGTGGGGGGAGGGGGGAGGGACAGCATTAGGAGATACACCTAATGCTAAATGACGAGTTAATGGGTGCAGGAAATCAACATTGCACATGGATACATATGTAACAAACCTGCACATTGTGCACATGTACCCTAAAACCCTAAAGTATAATTAAAAAAAAAATAATAATAAAAAAAATAAATGTGCAAGCCTGCACATTTACTCCCCAGAATGAGACAACACAGAAGAAAAAAAAAAAGAGAGGGAATGAGCACTTCAACAGAATTTAAATATTACTGCCTTTTTCACTCCCAAACTTTGAGGAATGGCAGTGGAGGAGGACAAGGGAAAGAGTGCTGCTGGGGACAGTTCTCTCCCCAAGAGGAGAGAGTCACACCGCCAGAGCTGTGAAAGATGAATCACATCTATTACATCAGGACTTGGTACACATTTCCTGGGAAACTTGTCACTGAGGATATAATAGAGATGACTGTTCTTTTGGGGAGATTAGCATTTTCTGGAGGGAATAGTATAAATCAATTTGGGGTTAAATGGCAAATTAAGATGAAAATTAAACGAGTGTAATATGGCTTTTGTGGGCTGTGTTCACCTCTCCAGGAGGTCAGCATGGCCAGACTATGTGAAAGAGAAAATGTCAGACTTGGTCGCAAAAGTGAAAAGGGGTAATATTTTTTATCTCACCTTCCTTGACAGGAGGGGCTCTTTTTAAAATCGAGATGACACCTCTCAGTTTACAAGGCACTCCCCTGTGTATCATTTACGCTCTACCAAGCAGATGCATGGTTCCTGTTTTTTAGATGAGATAGCTTAAGGCCACAGCTAAAGGCACATACTGGGCCTGCAGCTCAAAGCCCGTTTCCTCTCCACACCATCACAAGGCCGACCCCCTCAGTCTCTAGATGGGGGCAGAGTGGCTGATGCAATGACATATTGGATCCTTGTTATAAAGGTAACCAACAATATTGTTCTGCCCAGACATGGAACAGTCCTGGTCAAACTAAGACAATTGGTCACCCTGCTTCTATATTTTCATTAGTACTCACAGGAGATTCTCCAAGAACCACACTGAATGCTAAGACATTTTAGGACACAGCTATATATGCATGGGATTTTCATATAGTTTCATTCTACCCAAACAGTATTTGCCAGCATTTTAAAATTCACTCTTAGCCTCCTAAGATTGCTATTTTGATTTCTTTTTCTTCTTCACTTCTTCATAGTTCCTCATTGTTACTGTCTCAGATCACCAAAAAGTGGACAGGGAGGAGGAGTGGAAGCAAGGAAAAATAGGGAAAGAAATGCACTGGATCCCATTGTTTACAGTGCGTTGAGGACCGATCTATAGCAGGAATTCCCAAACTTGAACATGGTGGTGGAGAGCCTCTAAGACAGCCCCCAGGATTCCCGCCTCTTGCCATTCATGCTCTTGGGTAATTCTCTTCCCTTGAGTAGATTTGTCTTGAGGGCTCACTTTTGTGTTTGTGCTTCACCTCCACCTCTCACTTCTCTCTTTCTCTCCCTCTCTCCCTCTCTCCCCTTCCCTTTCTCCCTCCCTCCATCTCCTTTCTAACCCTGGGAAAGGCCAGACGCCGTGCTGTGAACAGCCCTATAGACAGGTCCCTGTGGTGAGGAACTGATGTTTCCAGGACCCGAGGCCTGCTGAGGGCCAGTTAGGTGAGCTTGGAAGCAGACTCCCTAGCGCCAGCAAAGGCTTGAGATGACAAACATCTTGACTGCAGCGCCATGAAAGACCACGAGCCAGGATCATAAGGCCAGGTCAGTCCCAAAGTCCTCACCCATATAAACTACAAGATGATAAATATTGGTGGTTTTCAGCCTTGATTTTTAGGGTAATTTGTTCAGAAGCAATAGATAACTAATACAAACGTGTATCAGAACCACTTAGATAACAACTTAATAAAATGTGTATTCTGGGTCACACCCCCAGAGATATTATTCAACAGATGTGGCCTGAGATCTTTGCCTTTTCACCAGGAATCCCAGGAGAATCTGAACTGAACAAATTTCTGCTTGAGAGCACATAGAATTAACTCTCACCTGGGAAGGCCTGGCCAGAGGGAAGACCATAAGGAAGGGAGAATTGTCAGATAAAAACAAGATGCCCAGTTATATTTAAATTTCAGATAAGTAACAAATAATGTTTTAGTCTTAAGTATACCCCATGCAGTATGTGGGACATATTTACATAGAAACAGGATTTGCCGATTGTCTGAAATTCAGATGTAACTGAGTGTTCCATATTTCTGTTTGCTAAATCCAGAGGTCCCACAGGAAGTGAAGGCCCAATGGGAAGTAAAGTGGTGCCTCCTTTTCCTGGATGGCAGGATTTTTCTCCTTAAGGACATGGAGGCCTAGGCTCTTCCTTCCTGTGGGGAGGTGGCCTCCAATGGCCTCGAAGTCTTGGTGTTCTTCTCCCCGAGGAGCTGCAGGTTGCCCAGGATGGGTCCTGCCCCTCCCACTCCAAAGACTCCTGCCAGACTGAGTCACTCCTGGATGTTCTGGTGGGAGGGTTTTGGGGAGTCCCCCACACAGCCCCACCTCGCCTCCAAGAGGCTGGAGGCCCCACAGGTGGGTACGGTGTTGGTGGCCAGCCCCTTGGTGGCCGTGGCCGGTGGGTGGGCGAGGAGACTGGTCCAGTCGGTGGACCTCATGCCTGGTGGGCGCCACCCACGGCACTGGGAACTTCCTTGCTCCTTTTGGTGCTGTTGGCACAGCCTTTCCAGAGCAGCGAATGAATGCCAGTCTCCTCCCACACCCCTCCAGGAACACAGACTAACACAGCTGCTCTATTAAATGTGTGCACTTCTTATTCTGAGTATGTCTGAATCTCTGATGAGCTCTATTTATTGCAGCCCTCAGTCCTGTAAAGAGGAGGATGGTTCCAAAGAGCCCTGAATGCGGGCGGTTTTATGAAATCAGCCTCTCACTTCTTTGTATATACTTTCTTGTCACAGGAACAGCCTTAATTTTGATGTTTATTTTGAACTATGAAATATAAGATGAATGAGAGTATGAGTGTATGTATGAGTGTGTGTGTATGAGCGAGAGAGAGAAAGACAGAGAGATTGGCTGGATAGACTGAAATGCTTAAGGTGGGGATGGAAGATGAAGACTGAGAAAATGTGTGGCTGTGGTAGAATCAGAAACTTTAATACGTGCTTTGAAAGCAGACCTGAAAGTGAGGTAACATCACTCTGCTGTGGTTCGGCCTCACTCAGTGGCCTGATGCAAGCCAAACCCACAGGAGGGGAACTCCGCTCAGTCTCTCTCCTGAGAGAAACTCTGGAGGTGTCTGACCTTTTGAGAGCAAGGAGGAGGTTTGGAATCAAGTGTACAGAAGCTCTGTTTGTCCTGGGGGCTCTTAAAGGCTCTAGGAGAACACTTTGGGTGCTGCTTTATATTAATAAAACCAGCATAGCTAAAACAAAACATATTCAAAAAGTAGAATCCAAGGATGATGGTGCCACTGCACATCTTGTACGTCAGGAAGAATCCCACGTTCCTGGACCCACACCCCTGGTGTAGCTGACTTGGAAAGCTGAAGAAGACCATGAAGCTAGATTTATGGGATGTTACAGAGCCAGAAGGTACTTTAATAATCTAGGCTAGGGCCCAGTGCAGTGGCTCCTGCCTGTAATCTCAGCACTTTCAGGGGCCAAGGCGGGAGGATTGCTTGAGCCCAGGAATTCAAGACCAGCCTTGACAACATAGCGAGCTTCTGTCTCTAGAAAAAGTAAAAAACTAGCAGGGCATGGTGGTGCAGGCCTGTAGTTACAGTACTCAGGAAGCTGAGGTAGGAGGATCGCTTGAGCTCAGGAGATCAAGGCTGCAGTGAGCACTCCAGCCTGGGCGACAGAGCGAGACCCTATCTCCAACAAACAAACACAAAACATCCAGGCCAGGTTCCTGTCTAACAGAGAAGAAGCAAGGCTCCCACTTTGGCCTTCAGTTTGACTTCTCTGAGCATCTGAAAAATAGTAGCAACCTCACAGATTTATTGTGAAGATTAAGTGCAATGATGTATATAAAGCCCTTGGCACTTTGCACTCAGTACGTGGGAGCTGTTATTGTTTCACCGGTTCTGTGTGCTTGAGTGCGTGGTGGCAAGGTTGGGGTGGGCGGGGGGCGCTGTTTCAGTATAGTACAAAAAAGAGCTCAGCTTCCTGAGACAGGGTTCTTATATATTTAGAGTCTTTTTAATTGGAAAGGACAAAATAGGCCATTTAATTCAATCCCTTTGTTTTAGAACTGATGAAACTGAGCTCCAGACAAGTGAGGGCTTGCTCTGGATCCCACGATGGCCTCCTGTTCGGGAATCCTGTATCGTGCCTACACAGTAGGGAAACTGCTGTGCTTTTAGCCTAGAAACTCCGCTGCGAGTCATTTACACAGCAGCAGATGGGAGTTCCTGTACACCAGACCAAGTGCTTGGTTGGATCTTTTCAGAGACCACCGGCGCCCTCATGGTGGGCCCCTGAACTTTTGTAAATGAATGAAAGTGCTACATAGAATTACATACAAAGGCAAGTCTGGATTTGAAATTAATGACCGTGGGATTCAGAAATGATTTTGAGATAAAATGAATAGTTCAAGAAAATTTGCATCGCAGTAGACAACATTGCTTAGGAAAACTCCTCTGTAGAATTTCAGAGACAAAGATCATGTCTGTTGTTTTAATTCATAGCCTCAGGGGGCTTGGAGAGAGGAGGAAGAGTGAGAGTTCTGAAGCTCTTTTTTTTTTTTTTTGAGACAGAGTCTCGCTCTGTCACCCAGGCTGGAGTGCAGCGGTGTGATCTCAGCTCACTGCAACCTCCGCCTTCCGGGGTCAAGCGATTCTCCTGCCTCAGCCTCGTAAGTAGCTGGGACTACAGGTATGTGCCACCACACCCAGCTAATTTTTGTATTTTTAGTAGAGACAGGGTTTCACCATGTTGGCCAGGATGGTCTCGATCTCCTGACCTCATGATCTGCCTGCCTCGGCCTCCCAAAGTGCTGGGATTACAGGCGTGAGCCACAGCTGTGCAGAAATAGGACTATTTTCTCTTTCTGAAATAGACTAGCTTTTAAATATATAGTAATGTCTAGCATTGGTCAAGCGCTTGGCATGTATTTTACTTATTTGTTTAATCTTCACAACAACCTTAGGAGATAGGTGCTAGAATTATCCCATTTACAGATAAGAACACTGAGACCAAAGAGTAGCTTATTCATGGTCAAATAGCTAGTAAACAGCAATATCGGGACCAAATCTCTGATTCTGGCTTCAGAGCCATTCTCTATCCTTTTGAGAGAGTCCAGATACCAAACCTATGAGACTAAGAACTATTAAACCTTCCCTGTGCACGTGTGCATTTCCTCACGTCACTTTCCCAAGGTTAAGTGTATGCAGCTGAATCCTCTTGGTGCTTAACACCCTAGTCTACCCCTATCATACTGTTGGTCTGGAAATTCTGCAGAAACATAGGTGGGATATTTTATTTTCTAATCTCCAGTGCTCAGCCCTTACTTTATGGCTGCTGGAAGAAAAGCCAGACCTAGCTCTGCTCTTTAGTCTATAAATAGCATAAGGAGCCAGCACCAGGCTTAGTATTAATAGTTTTTTGTTGTTGTTGTTTGTTTTTGAGACAGAGTCTCGCTCTTTCACCCAGAGCTGGAGTGCAATGGAGCCATCTCGGCTCACTGCAACCTCTGCCTCCCGGGTTCAAGCAGTTCTCCTGCCTTAGCCTCCCAAGTAGCTGGGATTACAGGTACCTGCCACCATGCAGGGCTAATTTTTTTTTTTTTTTTTGTATTTTTAGTAGAGACAGGGTTTTGCCATGTTGGCCAGGCTGGGCTTGAACTCCTGACCTCAGGTGATCTGCCTGCCTCAGGTGATCCACCGCACCTGGCCTGGATGTATACGAATTTATCATATATTAAAGAATATTTCAGGCCAGGTGTGGTGCCTCACGCCTGTAATCCCAGCACTATGGGAGGCTGAGGCAGGCGGATCACTTGAGGTCAGGAGTTCAAGATCAGCCTGGCCAACATGGTGAAACCCCGTCTGTACTAAAAATATAAAAATTACCCGGGTGTGGTGGCAGGTGCCTATAATCTCAATTATTTGAGAGGCTGCAGCAGGAAAATTGCTTGAACCCAGGATGCGGAGGTTGCAGTTAGCAGAGATTACGCCACTGCACTCCAGCCTGGGCAACAGAGTAAGACTCCATCTCAAAAGAAAAAAAAAAAGAATATTTCTATTGTGTCTCATCTTACAGATAATGCTGAAATAAATATTTACACACGTGTATTTTTGTCTTGGACTGGTTTATTATTTATGAAAAAAATCCTAGAAGTGGAATTGTTAGGTCAAAGAATATTTGTATTCTAAATTTTAATTGATGTTTGCATATGCCACAAAGAGGTTGCACCAATTTGCTCTCAGTGAGAAGGAATTTTTTCTTTTTCTTTTTTTAAATATTTTTATTATACTTTAAGTTCTAGGGTACATGTGCACAATGTGCAGGTTTGTTACATATGTATACATGTGCCATGTTGGTGTGCTGCACCCATTAACTCGTCATTTACATTAGGTATATCTCCTAATGCTATCCCTCCCCCCTCTCCCCACCCCACAACAGGCCCCAGTGTGTGATGTTCCCCTTCCTGTGTCCAAGTGTTCTCACTGTTCAATTCCCACCTATGAGTGAGAACATGCGGTGTTTGGTTTTTTGTCCTTGCGTTAGTTTGCTGAGAATGATGGTTTCCAGCTTCATCCATGTCCCTACAAAGGACATGAACTCATCCTTTTTATGGCTGCATAGTATTCCATGGTGTATATGTGCCACATTTTCTTAATCCAGTCTATCATTGTTGGACAGTTGGGTTGGTTCCAAGTCTTTGCTATTGTGAATAATGCCGCAGTAAACATATGTGTGCATGTGTCTTTATAGCAGCATGATTTATAATCCTTTAGGTATATACCCAGTAATGGGATGGCTGGGTCAAATGGTATTTCTAGTTCTAGATCCCTGAGGAGTCACCACACTGTCTTCCACAATGGTTAAACTAGTTTACAGTCCCACCAACAGTGTAAAAGTGTTCCTATTTCTCCACATCCTCTCCAGCACCTGTTGTTTCCTGACTTTTTAATGATGGCCATTCTAACTGGTGTGAGATGGTATCTCATTGTGGTTTTGATTTGCATTTCTCTGATGGCCAGTGATGATGAGCATTTTTTCATGTGTCTGTTGGCTGCATAAATGTCTTCTTTTGAGAAGTGTCTGTTCATATCCTTCACCCACTTGTTGATGGGGTTGCTTGTTTTTTTCTTGTAAATTTGTTTGAGTTCATTGTAGATTCTGGATATTAGCCCTTTGTCAGATGAGTAGATTGCAAAAATTTTCTCCCATTCTGTAGGTTGCCTGTTCACTCTGATGGTAGTTTCCTTTGCTGTGCAGAAGCTCTTTAGTTTAATTAGATCCCATTTGTCAATTTTGGCTTTTGTTGCCATTGCTTTTGGTGTTTTAGACGTGAAGCCCTTGCCCATGCCTATGTCCTGAATGGTATTGCCTAGGTTTTCTTCAAGGGTTTTTCTGGTTTTAGGTCTAACATGTAAGTCTTTAATCCATCGTGAATTAATTTTTGTATAAGGTGTAAGGAAGGGATCCAGTTTCAGCCTTCTACATATGGCTAGCCAGTTTTCCCAGCACCATTTGTTAAATAGGGAATCCTTTCCCCATTTGTTGTTTTTGTCAGGTTTGTCAAAGATCAGATAGTTGTAGATGTGTAGTATTATTTCTAAGGGCTCTGTTCTGTTCCATTGGTCTGTATCTCTCTTTTGGTACCAGTACCATGCTGTTTTGGTTACTGTAGCCTTGTAGTATAGTTTGAAGTCAGGTAGCGTGATGCCTCCAGCTTTGTTCTTTTGGCTTAGGATTGACTTGGCGATGCGGGCTCTTTTTTGGTTCCATATGAACTTTAAAGTAGTTTTTTCCAATTCTGTGAAGAAAGTCATTGGTAGCTTGATGGGGATGGCACTGAATCTATAAATTACCTTGGGGAGTATGGCCATTTTCATGATATTGATTCTTCCTACCCATGAGCATGGAAGGTTCTTCCATTTGTTTGTATCCTCTTTTATTTCATTGAGCAGTGGTTTGTAGTTCTCCTTGAAGAGGTCCTTCACATCCCTTGTAAGTTGGATTCCTAGGTATTTTATTCTCTTTGAAACAATTGTGAATGGGAGTTCACTCATGATTTGACACTCTGTTTGTCTGTGATTGGTGTACAAGAATGCTTGTGATTTTTGCAGATTGATTTTGTATCCTGAGACTTTGCTGAAGTTGCCTATCAGCTTAAGGAGATTTTGGGCTGAGACTATGGGGTTTTCTAGATATAAAATCATGTTATCTGCAAACAGGGACAATTTGACTTCCTCTTTTCCTAATCGAATACTCTTTATTTCTTTCTCTTGTCTGATTGCCCTGGCCAGAACTTCCAACACTATGTTGAATAGGAGTGGTGAGAGAGGGTATCCCTGTCTTGTGCCAGTTTTCAAAGGGAATGCTTCCAGTTTTTGCCCATTCAGTATGATATTGGCTGTGGGTTTGTCATAAATAGCTCTTATTATTTTGAGATACATCCCATCAATACCTAATTTATTGAGAGTTTTTGCATGAAGGCTGTTGAATTTTGTCAAAGGCCTTTTCTGCATCTATTGAGATAATCATGTGGTTTTTGTCTTTGGTTCTGTTTATATGCTGGATTACATTTATTGATTTGCATATATTGAACCAGCCTTGCATCCCAGGGATGAAGCCCACTTGATCATGGTGGATAAACTTTTTGATGTGCTGCTGGATTTGGTTTGCCAGTATTTTATCGAGGATTTTTGCATCGATGTTCATCAGGGATATTGGTCTAAAATTCTCTTTTTTTGTTGTGTCTCTGCCAGGCTTTAGTATCAGGATGATGCTGGCCTCATACAATGAGTTAGGGAGGATCCCGCTTTTTCTATTGATTGGAATAGTTTCAGAAGGAATGGTACCAGCTCCTCCCTGTACCTCTGGTAGAATTTGGCTGTGAATCCATCTGGTCCTGGACTTTTTTGGTTGGTAAGCTATTAATTATTGCCTCAATTTCAGAGCCTGTTATTGGTCTATTCAGAGATTCAACGTCTTCCTGGTTTAGTCTTGGGAGGGTGTATATGTCCAGGAATTTATCCATTTCTTCTAGATTTTCTAGTTTATTTGCGTAGAGGTGTTTATAGTATTCTCTGATGGTAGATTGTATTTCTGTGAGGTGGTGATATCCCCTTTGTCATTTTTTATTGTGTCTATTTGATTCTTCTCTCTTTTCCTCTTTATTAGTCTTGCTAGCAGTCTATCAATTTTGTTGATCTTTTCAAAAAACCAGCTCCTGGATTCATTGATTTTTTGAAGGGCTTTTTGTGTCTCTGTTTCCTTCAGTTCTGCTCTGATCTTAGTTATTTCTTGCCTTCTGCTAGCTTTTGAATGTGTTTGCTCTTGCTTCTCTAGTTCTTTTAATTGTGATGTTAGGGTGTTAATTTTAGATCTTTCCTGCTTTCTCTTGTGGGCATTTAGTGCTATAAATTTCCCTCTACACACTGCTTTAAATGTGTCCCAGAGATTCTGGTACGTTGTGTCTTTGTTCTCGTTGGTTTCAAAGAACATCTTTATGTCTGCCTTCATTTTGCTACGTACCCAGTAGTCATTCAGGAGCAGATTGTTCAGTTTCCATGTAGTTGAGCAGTTTTGAGTGAGTTTCTTAATCCTGAGTTCTAGTTTGATTGCACTGTGGTCTGAGAGACAGTTTGTTATAATTTCTGTTCTTTTACATTTGCTGAAAAGTGCTTTACTTCCAACTCTGTGGTCAATTTTGGAATAAGTGCGATGTGGTGCTGAGAAGAATGTATATTCTGTTGATTTGGGGTGGAGAGTTCTGTAGATGTCTATTAGGTCTGCTTGGTGCAGAGCTGAGTTCAATTCCTGGATATCCTTGTTAGCCTTCTGTCTCAATCTGTCTATACTGACAGTGGGGTGTTAAAGTCTCCCATTGTTATTGTGTGGGAGTTTAAGTCTCTTTGTAGGTCTCTAAGGACTTGCTTTATGAATCTGGGTGCTCCCGTATTGGGTGCATATATATTTAGAATAGTTAGCTCTTCTTGTTGAATTGATCCCTTTACCATTATGTGATGGCCTTCTTTGTCTCTTTTGATCTTTGTTGGTTTAAAGTCTGTTTTATCAGAGACTAGGATTGCAATCCTTGCCTTTTTTTGTTTTGAATTTGCTTGGTAGATCTTCCTCCATCCCTTTATTTTGAGCCTATGTGTGTCTCTGCATGTGAGATGGGTTTCCTGAATACAGCACACTGATAGGTCTTGACTCTATCCAATTTGCCAGTCTGTGTCTTTTAATTGGAGCATTTAGCCCATTTACATTTAAGGTTAATATTGTTATGTGTTAATTTGATCCTGTCGTTGTGATGTTAGCTGGTTATTTTGCTCGTTAGTTGATGCAGTTTCTTCCTAGCATCGATGGTCTTTACAACTTGGCATGTTTTTGCAGTGGCTGGTACCAGTTTTTCCTTTCCATGTTTAGTGCTTCCTTCAGGAGCTCTTTTAGGGCAGGCCTGGTGGTGACAAAATCTCTCAGCATTTGTTTGTCTGTAAAGTATTTTATTTCTCCTTCACTTATGAAGCTTAGTTTGGCTGGATATGAAATTCTGGGTTGAAAATTCTTTTCTTTAAGAATGTTGAATAGGCTGGGTGTGGTGGCTCACGCCTGTAATTCCAGCACTTTGGGAGGCCAAGGTGGGCGGATCACAAGGTCAGGAGATCAAGACCATCCTGGCTAACACGGTGAAACCCCATATCTACTAAAAATACAAAAAATTAGCTGGGCATGGTGGCGGGCGCCCGTAGTCCCAGCTACTCAGGAGGCTGAGGCAGGAGAATGGCATGAACCTGGGAGGTGGAGGTTGCAGTGAGCCGAGATTGCGCCATTGCACTCCAGCCTGGGCAACAGAGCG
Source organism: Nomascus leucogenys (assembly GCF_006542625.1). Taxonomy (NCBI): domain Eukaryota; kingdom Metazoa; phylum Chordata; class Mammalia; order Primates; family Hylobatidae; genus Nomascus; species Nomascus leucogenys. The sequence continues at coordinate 66,862,320 of NC_044381.1, read as the reverse complement.
AGACTCCATCTCAAAAAAAAAAAAAAAAAAAAAAAAAGAATGTTGAATATTGGCTCCCACTCTCATCTGGCTTGTAGAGTTTCTGCCAAGAGATCAGCTGTTAGTCTGATGGGCTTCCCTTTGTGGGTAACCCGACCTTTCTCTCTGGCTGCCCTTAACATTTTTTCCTTCATTTCAACTTTAGTGAATCTCCCAATTATGTGTCTTGGAGTTGCTCTCCTCAAGGAGTTTCTTTGTGGCATTCTCTGTATTCCCTGAATTTGAATGTTGGCCTGCCTTGCTAGGTTGGGGAAGCTCTCGTGGATAATATCCTGCAGAGTGTTTTCCAACTGGGTTCCATTCTCCCCGTCACTTTCAGGTATACCAATCAGACATAGATTTGGTCTTTTCACATAGTCACATATTTCTTGGAGGCTTTGTTCGTTTCTTTTTATTCCTTTTTCTCTAAACTTCTCTTCTCGCTTCATTTCATTCATTTGATCTTCAATCACTGATACTGTTTCTTCCAGTTGATCAAATCGGCTACTGAAGCTTGTGCATTCGTGATGTAGTTCTCGTGCCATGGTTTTCAGCTCCATCAGTCATTTAAGGCCTTCTCTACATTGGTTATTCTAGTTAGCCATTTGTCTAATCTTTTTTCAAGGTTTTTAACTTCTTTGTGATGGGTTCGAACTTCCTCCTTTAGCTCAGAGAGGTTTGATCGTCTGAAGCCTTCTTCTCTCAACTTGTCAAAGTCATTCTCCATCCAGCTTTGTTCCGTTGCTGGTGAGGAGCTGTGTTCCTTTGGAGGAGGAGAGGCGCGCTGATTTTTAGAATTTTCAGTTTTTCTGCTCTGTTTTTTCCCCATCTTTGTGGTTTTATCTACCTTTGGTCTTTGATGATGGTGATGTACAGATGGGGTTTTGGTGTGGATGTCCTTTCTGTTTGTTAGTTTTCCTTCTAACAGTCAGGACCCTCAGCTGCAGTTCTGTTGGAGTTTGCTGGAGGTCCACTCCAGACCCTGTTTGCCTGGGTATCAGCAGCGGAGGCTGCAGAACAGCGAATATTGCTGAATAGCAAATGTTACTGTCTGATCGTTCCTCTGGAAGTTTCATCTCAGAGGGGTACCTGGCCGTGTAAGGTGTCAGTCTGCCCCTCCTTGGGGATGCCTCCCAGTTAGGCTACTCGGGGGTCAGGGACTGCCACTTGAGGAGGCAGTCTATCCTTTCTCAGATCTCAAACTCCGTGCTGGGAGAGCCACTACTCTCTTCAAAGCTCAGTTGGAAATGCAGAAATCACCCGTCTTCTGCGTCTCTCATGGTGGGAGCTGTAGACTAAAGCCGTTCCTATTTGGCCATATTGGAACCGCCCCCCCTCTGAGAAGAAATTTTCAGTGCCGAGTCTAACCATCCTTGTTATCTAACTAGAGTTTTATATAACATACAGCTTTGTTGTGTGCTATGACAGGTAAATCAGATGATAACTATATTAAACAAATGGACACATTTGTCAAAATGTTTTGAATTGCTTAATGGGAAAGAGTGTGAGAGCCTAATGAATCTCTGGCAATGACACTCTTGTGGCAGAGAAGAATCGGGTGTGGTTTTCATGTCTGGTAACTTGCAAATGGTCACTTGTGCAAGATATTTACCATATTTCACTGGGACCTCCTAACATCATCTTCTTTTGATCTAAACCCAGGTTGGTAAAGAAAATGCATATGATATGAACTCGTACACCTCCCTGAATGCTACATCAGAGAAGCATATAGAATTCAACTCTATAAAATCCACCTTCCCCTCTGAAATGTACATCTCTAGATGTGTGTTCCTGAATCAGGTTAGTCTAAACTTACTTGACTTTCTTCATTGAAGCCACCTGAGAATTCAGTAATTCCTTTGCATTTGTGGCCTTTAAAGATTCCCACCTCAGCTGGAGGGTTTAGTGTGTAGATCATTAACACCTGAGACTTTTGGGCCCCACCTGAAGTTGTACAGTGGTAGAGAAACACAACTGGCTGCAAACGTATCAGCTTGAGCTTTTAGATTAAAGCTGTTAGCCACAGCAAGCTTTGTAGATTAGCTATGAACTCCATGTGAGTTCTGTCCTCATCCATCATTACCAAGGATGGTAAAAAGTCAACTATCTTATAAACCTAGCCTGTATCTGGTATGACTTTACTGCTCCCCATCCTAACAAGGCACAGATGAGTAGGTGACACCTAGCCTAATGAAAAATCATTTTTAGATGCTAGAGAATAAATTTCCTGCTGAGTTAGGCCCAGATCATTCTATTAACAAAATGTGCTGAAATATGAAAAAGTATACAGCAGCAGGGCACAGGCAAATTGGAGCAGAAAAGAGTAGACAAAGAGACTAGCAGGCAAGCTGTTATAGCAATTTGGGAAGAAGATGGTGAAGGCCTAGACTAAGGTAGTCCTAGCAAAAGCAGAAGGGAAGTAGCCAATTTGAAGAGCCCGGCGCGGTGGCTCACGCCTGTAATCCCAGCACTTTGGGAGGCTGAGGCAGGTGGATCACTTGAGGTCAGGAGTTCAAAACCAGCCTGGCTAACATGGTGAAACCTTGACTCTACTAAAAATACAAAAAAATTAAAAAATAAGTAGCCGGGCATGGTGGTGCACACCTGTAATCCCAGCTACTCGAGAGACTGAGAGGCAGGAGAATCACTTGAACCTGGGAGGTGGAGGTTTCAGTGAGCCAAGATTGCACCACTGGACTCCAGCCTGGGCAACAGAGTGAGTGAGACTCCATCTCAAAACAAAAAAGAGAAGTAGCAAATTTGGGAGCCACCAAAGGAAGGCTAAACCAGGATGAAGGTAAGAGTGTAGTGCGAAGAGCTCAGGCTGGATTCTGACCTCTACCTCACAGCTGAGTGACCTCAAGGCCCTGAATCATTCATTCTGAGTCTCTGTTTTTCCACCTGTAAAATTAGGAGAGGGTGGGCCGTAAATCCATTGAGTATCCTTAGAAGAGAAAGGAGAGGGAAATTTGAGACACACGGTCATGTGACGATGGAGGCAGAGATTGGGGTGATGGGTCCATAAGCCAGGGGACACAAGGGTTGCCAGCAGCCGCTGGAGGCTGGGGGGAGGCATGGCAGGGACGCCCCTTCTGAGCCTTCAGAAGGAACCAACCCTGCCGACACCTTGATTTCAGACTTCTGTCCTCCAGAGCAGGGAAAGGATACACCTCTGTTGTTTTAAGGCACTGAGTTTGTGGTAATTTGTCACAGAAGCCCTAGGAAATGAACACACCATCAGGTTGGGAAGCCCTGGCAGTCCAGGGTCACCATGGCTGTTCACCCGCGCCCGTCTGTCCTCAGGGACTGTGTTCTCCTGGAGGCATCCACGCTGGCTTTGGAAGCTCATGGTATAGTTACTCAGGGGCATCATCATGTTTTGATAATGCTGCTCTCCTTCTCAGAAGCTAGAGTGAGTTCCAGTTGATTCCAAATTACATTTAAACACTTTCTCATTTGCCTCAAGGTTTTTTTCTTGGGGAAAAGGCCTGAACACTCTCGTTCCCTGGGGCCATTAAATTTCACTTGTTTTATAATCAACATAGCAGTTATGTGGTAGTTGACAAAGCAAACCATGGCACACAATCTGTCTCTAGCTGTTGCTTAGAATGGTGAATCTCAAACTGGGCACACCAGAACCATGTAGAAGGCTTGTTAAAATACTGGCTCCCTTCCCTCTTCCCCTGCACTCCCACCCTGTCTCTGATTCAGTAGGCCATGGATTTCTCATTTCTAACAAGCTCTCACATGGTGGGTGGCGCCATTGATACTGGCCCCTGCTACACTCAAAACCAGAAGGAGTCTCAAACTTTATGGCACATTAGGATTACATAGGGAGCTCCCAAACATTCCATGCCAACATTGCACCCCATGCCTATTCAGTCAGAATCCCTGAGGGTGAAACTTAGGCATCAGTCATTTTTAAAACTCCTCACATGTTTTTTGTTTTGTTTTGTTTTGTTGGGATGGTCGGGTCTCACTCTGTTGCCCAGGCTGGAGTGCAGTGGCACAGTCTTGGCTCACTGCAGCCTTGACCTCCTGGGCTCAAGTGATCCTCCCACCTCAGTCTCCAAGTAGCTAGAACTACAGGCTTGCACTACCAGCTAATTTTATTTTATTCTATTTTTGTAGAGATGAGGTCTCACTATGCTGCCCAGGCTTGTCTTAAACTCCTGGGCTCAAGTGGTCCTCCCGTCTCGGTCTCTCAAAGTGTTGAGATGATGGGCATGAGCCACGGTGCCCGGCCATCAAATGATTTCAATAGCTGATCAAAAAAAAAAAAAAGAACAGTGGCTTAGTGTCCCTCCCTTCCTCCTCTCAGCCAATCCCAGAGAAGCTGGAGGTCTGGGAGATGCTCTGGCTAGGCTTGGGGCCCATCTATCAAATCCAGGATTGGGGCCCAGCCTTGGAGTGGGGAAAGAAGACAGAAACCAGGATTCCAAGGAGACAGCACCTTCCTGTGGCCACTGCCTACAGGTTCAGTCTGGGGGCCCAGCAAGAGAGGGATGCTAGAGCTTGGTCCAACGGCCTGGGTGCAACTCTCCCTGCTTTATGATTTTGATCTCTGTGGCTTCACTCCTCTTTGTTCTCCTTTCCTTATCTATAAAATGGGGATAATAAAAATGCCTATCACAAAGCAAAGCTGTAAAAGATTAGAGAAAGAAATGTACTTAAAGTACCTTGCCCAGGTGGTTTAAAAGGGAGAGCTCAGCAAATGCTAATTTCCCTTTCTCACCTGCCCTCCATGTGTTTTCGCCTCCTTCCTTCTGAACTGAGCAGAAGAAAGAGAGACGGGCCCACTCATCCTTTGCTTTTAGTTTCACAGCCAGAGTTTGGGGCCTGACATCTTAGTCTCATTATCTTTCCTGTTAAAAGAGATATTTAAGACTACCTTTTTTTGGTTTGTTTATTATTCCGAGATTCCTTTAAAATACACATACGTATCCCTCCTTTGTAAGTGGAAGTGTACTTTATACCTTTTTCTCCAGTTTGCCTTTTTTCACTAATCTTTTTTTTTCTTTTGTTTTTGAGATGGAGTTTTGCTCTTATTGCCCAGGCTGGAGTGCAATGGGGCAACTTGGCTCACTGCAACCTCCACCTCCTGGGTTCAAGCGATTCTCCTGCCTCAGCCTCCCGAGTAGCTGGGATTACAGGTGCTCGCCACCATGCCTGGCTAATTTTTGTATTTTTAGTAGAGAGGGGGTTTCGCCATGTTGGTCAGGCTGGTCTCGAACTCCTGACCTCAGGTGATCCACCTGCTTCAGTTCTCCAAAGTGTTGGAATTACAGGTGTGAGCCACCGTGCCCAGCTTTTTCACCAATCTTGAGAGCTTGTTTGGAGGTTCTGGCAGGGAAGCACAGCTACTCATATACCTTTGACCAAAGAAGACCAGTCCTCCTCTATCAGGGATGGTCGTCCTCTTTGACTGAGAGCACAGCTTCAGGAGGGAGGCACATAGAGCAGTGAGGGAGGAAGGGGACACCTGCCTAGCCAGCCAGTTCAACCGAATCAACCCTGGCAATCAATGGAGTGACAGATACCACAGCCAGATCACCTTGCATCCATTTTCACAAATCTTGACAATTACTCCATGGCATGTTATGAAAATATTATTTTTGCTCCTTTGGAGAGCTGCACAGCCTTCCATTATGTGTGTGGATAGGCCATAATTTATTCAACCAGTTCCCTATCTTGGGTTGCTGCCAGTCCTTATTACAACAGTGCAATGATCACGTTTCTGTGTGTTTTTGTGTTTTTGCTAGCATGTCTTTGGGAAGGACTCCTGGGCAGTCACTGCTGCTGCCCCATCTCAGCAAATGCTCGGTAAGCCCCTCAGGCTGCTTAAGAGACACCGAGTGCTAACCCTATCTTCCACAGCTTCTTTCCACACCGTTGACCAGGCTTTGTCCGCAGAGGCAGCAATAAGAAGGTGGCCTCTACCTCACTGTGGTCCTCCGGATCTCATCCCAGTGCATCTTGTTGGGAGCACCTAATGCCTAAGCAGAATTCTAGCTGCAGAGGAATCTGGAAACAGGTTTTAGTGTTCTTGTCTCTGTCATACAGGAAGGCTCACAGTGGGTGGGAGTGCCAGGCACCACATCCAGCTCACCAACTTCATTCCTTTCCTTTACAAATGAGAACACTGAGTCATGGAAGGGTTTTATTTGCTCAAGATCACAGAACTGGTTCACGGCCAACAGTCCCAGCTTTCGTCCTTCACTGTCTATGCAGTTTGTCCCTGGTGAGTTAGACTTTCATTGACCAAACACCTTACAAAAACAGGAGCCATTCCATACACTGTGAGCTTTTTGTTTTCTCCATATGACAAAACACACCCCTTCAAAGCCTCCCTTTGGATGTATTATAATCATTGAGTAACGTTGTGGGCTGAACCCTGTCCTGCCTCCCCTTCCCCAATTCATATGTTGAGGTTCTAACCCCCGGTACCTCAGAGTGTGACCGTGTGGGGAAATGGGGTCTTTACAGAAATAACCAAATTAAAATGAGGTCATCAGTGCAGGCCCTAATCCAATAGGACTGTTGTCCTTATAGGAAGAGGACACTGGAACACAAACAGTATGGAGGAAGATGACAAAAGGACACTGGAATAAGACGGTCATCTACAAACCTGGCAGACCAGGGACATGTCCTTCCCTCACAGCCCTCAGAAGAAACGAACACCACCAACACCTGGATCTCAGATTTCTAGCTTCTGAAACGAAAACATATATTTCCATTGTTTAAGCCACCCAGTCTGTGGTGCTTTGCTATGGGCCTGCTAGCAAACTAATACAGTAACTAAGATCTGGTAAGAAAGAAGAAACACGTATCCAGGAGACCAAAGTAGCCTACCTCTTTTATAAATTGCTGCGTTCAGTGTTTCTGTCCACATTCATTTCTGCAGCTGCCTCCCCTCTTGATGTTTCTGGCAGCAGACTCTGGTATCTTCCCCTAAGAGGGGCTGTCTTTCAGCAAATGCTTCCTGCATCTTGCATAGTTCAGAAGCCTCTGGAGTGGTGAACTGGCTGCAGCTTCCAATGGTGATAGCATCACCAGCCCTCACAGAAAGGCAATCTGAGCACCACAGAGCTTTTGCCTCATTGGGCACCCAGTGAGGATTGTCTCTCTCTTTTCAACCCTTCCTCTTGGGGAGCTGTGGCCATCCTACCCTAAATGTATTTTCCCTCATTTTCAGAGGAGGCAAATGTGGCATGCCAATGCATTTTTAATGACTGAGATCTGCATTTAAACATAATTTCCAACTTTGCTGGGTCATTACGTCGTTAAACCCCTTGATATTTTAATGATTTTTATGGTCAAATGATGCATAGATTTGTTCAAGTTATTATTCTCTACACGCTCCATTGCTCATAAGATGCTCCAGCAAGAGCCCACCGAAGGCTCATTTAATACATGGCATTGTTCTCAATGTGTCCTTTCTCGGCAGCCCAACCCTGGCACTGGCAATGGTCACAGCAGAGCATATCACGCCAGGCTTTGGGTGTAAAGACAGAGAGTACAGTTCAAATGATGCCTGCAAATCCCTTCAGAAATTGCCATGTTGGAGACCCTGACACCATTTCTCACTAAGCGTAGGATGGGCTCGCTCTCTGGTGTGGAAGCAGAGTGTTGTCTCTTCAGTAAAGCCCCAGGGCAGGACTGGCCTGTGTCTAGGGGCCATGCTAGTATTACACAAAGGCTTGCTAGTGCTCACGTACGAGAATGAGGCAGGAACCAACATCTATTGGGAACAGCAGATTCATATCCCCTCATTGAGTGAAATGGGAAGAATTGCCTACACTACTTAAATGGTCTCTCTCTCTCTCTCTCTCTCTCTCTCTCAGTTCAGCCTTGCTAAACATATAGCAGTGTACAGCATGACTGGATATAATATGGCAGACACAGACAGGACTGGACTGCGGTCCAGGATACCCAGGTTTCAAAGTCACAAGCCTTTCAGAGATTGCTAATGCAAAGGGACTTAAGAGGCAGTAGACTTAAAGCAGGTAGAAGTCATTACCTTCTCTGGGCTTCAGTTTCCTCACCTGTAAGATGCATGCTTTTGAGTAGGATGATCCCAAGGCTCCCATCTGCACCCCTTGACATTTGGTGAGTTCGCAGCAGAGAAAGACTGGCCACCTGGGACAGCCTCAATGACCCAGTGGCCTCCTAGAAAAGCACCAGCCCCCTCCTGTCTCCTCCTGGGAATGTCATAAGACAGAGTTTGGTAAGAGTAAGAACAAAGATGAGAAATGGCTTCTCTAGAGGACGTCTGGAAATCCATTCTACTTGCCTCCTGTGTCTCTTCAGTTGAGCAGATCTTAATCTAGCACCTGCTAAAGACAGAGTGCTGAGTTCTAACCCCTGGTACTTCAGAGTGTGACTGTGTGCGGAAATGGGGTCTTTACAGAGGTAATCAAATTAAGATGTCAGTAGGGTGGGCCCTAATCCAAGAGGACTGTCATCCTTATAGGAAGAGGAAAATGGGACACAAACAGTACAGAGGGAAGACAATAAGAAGAAATTTCTTATCATATAATAAAACAAACATATCAAGGGTGGAGTTTCACAATGTCAGGGACAGTTCTCAATGGGCTGTGTTTGTTAGGTACTGGAAAAGTAAAGAAGGTATATAAACTGTCCCCGACATTGTGGAACTCCCAGTCTTAGTACAAGTTTGAATGTTTTATTAAAATCGAGAAAACTGAGTGTTTGGTTTTGGTTGGGGGTGAAATCCATTGGGAGCAACTCTATGGCATATCAAGGCTTCTTTCTGAATGAATTTCTAGATTTACATCTCTTCGTGGCTGTGGTCATCATTAGTGCTCCTCACCAGATATTTCCAGTTCCCTTTCTACTGAGTAGATAGTAGATCCATTTGTCTTTGAGCCACTAAAATTAGGTGTGGCTATGTGGCTTGCTTTGCTGATGAAATGTGAACAGAAGTCATGGGTTTCACTTTCATGCAAAAGCCTGAGGAACCATCACATGCTCTCCCCATGGTTCCTTTTTGGTGCTACGGTAGTGAGTAATACTCCAGAGGGTGGAGGCTGGCTAGCCTGTGTCTCTGGATGAGGATGAAGTGGAGTAGAGACCTTGCTGATCCATGAGGGACATGGAAGATAAGCAAGAAATGAGCCTTCGTGGGTTTAAGCCGTGGAGATTTACAAAACCTTTTATTATGGAAAATTTCAAATATGTATGTATATATACAATATAATATATTTATGCATATATATAATATCAAACCTGTTATGCCCATTACTCAGCTTCAGCAATGATCAGTGCTCAAATATCAATGATCAATGCATAAAGCCTCTGTGATTTGGAAATTTTTTGTTGCTACAGCACAACCCAGACAGACCCCACCTAAAATGAGAAGAAAGAATGTGGTTTTATAGAAACACGAGATGAGTGACAAGGAGCTAAAGAGAGTGGCCACAAAATACTTGAGATTTGATTTGTATGCTCTATTTTTAAAAATGTGTATGCTTTTAGTAATTCAGGAGAGCTGAACATCTGCATGAATTAGTTGAAGTAAAAGTTGCTTGTCTTAGTCCATTTGGGTTGCTAGGACGGGAATCCACAGACTGGATTCCTTTATTTCCCACAGTTCTGGAGGCTGGGAGGTCTGAGATCAAGGCGCTGGCAGATTTGGTGTCTGGTGAGGGCCGGCTTTCTGGTTCATAGAGAGTGCCTTCTCCCAGAGTCCTCTCATGGCAGAAGGGGTTTCTTTCATAAGGGCTTTAATCCCCTCCATTAAAGGGCTTCAGGGCTCTGCCCCCAAGACCGAATCACCTCCCAAAGCCCCACCTCCAAACACTGTCACCCTGGGGGCTAGGATTTCCACCTGCGAATTTTACCTAGCATTGCTGGACACTCAGAGTGGGCCTGCTTTGTGGACTCCCGTCCCTTCGTCTCCACCTAAGGCCACCTCCTCCAGTTCACCCTCCAGCTCTCCTGGTAGCTGGCACTTAGCTTCTCATGAGCTCTGCAATGTGTTTTCTGTGGAGAGAGGTGGAAGCCCTGTGGCCTTGCGCAGGGACCTACCTCAGCTTTCTGGGCCCGGCTTTTCACATCTGGCCTCATGAAGGACATGTAGCTGCTGCCGACTTCAGGAGCAGCTCCAGAGAGTTAGGCCTGCTGAACGGTTAAGTCCTGTTCTCTCCACAGAGCCAGTTTGATGTGGTGCATTTTAAGTCACACAGGGACCTTGAGGCACATGTTTTGTTATCCCTTAGGTATACTTGTCGCAATGATAGTAGTGTAGCAAAATATCCCAGCAAAACCTCCACTGGTGGCTGAGCCCACTGAGGACCTGTGTTTGCTGGGTTAACTTTCTCTCTGTGTAGTTCCTAAAGGACCGGAGCATGTTGCCCAGCTACCCATGCTTTTCCGCTAGTCTACTGGACTGCCACGGAGCTGGCACTGCTACTGTTATTCTGATTTTGTAGGGTATGTAATTGGGCAAGTCTCCCCTCTACTCTTCTTTGTAAAAGTTAATTATTTCTTCATTGAGTTTCTCAAAAAGAAATCCAGCTGGAATTTTGATTAGCATTGCATTAAATTTATAGGTTCATTGTTAATATAATTAGGTCTTTATAAATGTCATCCAAAATAAGTCATCTTACGTGAGGTCATCCTACCCAAAATGTGGAATGTACTCTATTTATTCAGATCATTTTATGTTTCCTTATTGGAATTTAAAATATGTTTTTAGAAGTTTTGTGTATTCTTGGCTATTACCTAGATATATTTTGTAATTCTTGCTGCTGTTGTAAATGGTATCTTTTTAATAATATTTTCCAGCAGTTACTGTGGGTGAACAGAGATGCTATTGATTTTTGCAGGTAGATTTTGTGTCTGGTGAACTTGCTGAACCTTATGAGTTCTAATTGGTTTGAATCTGTTTTTTCTTTTTCTTTTTTTTTTTTTTTGAGACAGGGTCTCTGTCACCCAGGCTGTATGCAGTGGCATGATTTTGTCTCACTGCAACCTCTGCCTCCTGGGCTCAATTGATCCTCCCACTCAGCCTTTGGAGTAGCTGGAACCACAGGCATGTGCCATGGTGCCTGGCTAACTTTTTGTAGAGGTAGGGTTTTGTCATGTTGCCCAGGCTGGTCTTGAACTCCTGAGTTCAAAGCAATCTGCCCATATCGGCTTCCCACAGTGCTGGGATTACAGGCATGAGCCACTGCACTGGGCCTGAATCTGTTTTTTCTAAATTGACAGGTTATTTTGTTTTTTTACTGCTACCGTAAGAAGCACCCTCCCCCAACCCCAGTTAATCTCTGTGGTAGGTGGGGGTGGGGCTTAGGGGAAGGGTGACTCACTAGACAGGAGTTGAAAATGCCTGGGTTTTTGTGACACTAACATCTGTGTCCTCCATAGATGGAGTTCACATTGTGGAGCTCATGAGAAGCTGAGTGCCAGCTACCACACACATTCAGACATTTGCTGTTGGGCTATGGGCCACGCTGATGGAGAAAAGGTGGCCTAAATTCTCTGGTAATGGGGGTGAGAGAGAGAGAGGGATGTGGCGATGAAAAGAAAGACAGAATAAGGAAAGGAATAGGGACTTCAGGGGACTTTGCCTGGGTTGGGGGTCAGGCCGGGGCCTGGGAGGTATGAGAGACAGAGGGTGATAAAAAGGCATCAGGTGTTAGAGAGCAGCTGGACCAGAAGACCCACCATCCGGCAGCAACACCCAAAGACCTTTGGTCATGTAATGTGAGGACAGGGAGGGAGGAGCTCTGGCACTGGAGATAGCCTTGGGCACCTGGCAATGCCCTCCCATCCCACCCACGCTGACTGGTTCACAGAGGCCTTGCCCCATGCCACCGCACTGCCTTGACACTGACACCCAGCACTGCCGGCCCAGGGACTTCTCAGGGTCCAAACCTCCTACATTCCCAGGGCTCCCAGAAATCAGAGCTGAACCCACAAGGCACACAGAGCTGGGCCTCCGAGCTGGCTCCCAAAATGAAGTGTGTTGAGGGAAACATTCTCAGCAACATTGAGAATGTTTTCACTGGACCACTGTTTACCTTGTTTAACGAGAAGCTATCGCTAAGCATTAAGGTTTCTTTGATTTGGAGACTTCTCTGTACACCAGAGAAACAGTGGCACAGGGCTGCCTCCTGCCCTGCACAGTGTCTTCGGGGCTGCTGGCGGCAGGATGTGGCGGCCTGGTTCAACAGCTGTGATTAGTGACCCTGATTGTAGCTGCTGGCTGAGTGATTGTAAAATCAGGAAGTGAGGAGGGTTTTGTGTTCCCTCCCGGCCCCTCCTGCAGGAGCTCTGGATGGAAAGGTGAACATGCTAAGTGCAGTTGTGCTTTGCTGACGTCTGCTCCCGTTTTTGCCCCTTCACTGCTTTTAATGAATTCTGGGTTCAGGCACCCTGAGCCCTGAACCTATGGAATCTGTCCTGGGAGAATCTGTTTGTTTTATAGAGGTGGCGATGAGCAGAGGCATCCAGGCAGGTCTATGCATGTGGGAAAGCAGAGAGTTGCCGTGGATCCTACTTCAGGCCAGACCCTTCAGGTCTCCAGAGGAGACAGGCCTGGCACTGTCTATAAGCAACTCTCGAAGAAGCCAGACTTTTCCTGTAAATGTATAACCAAAAAAAAATAAGACTCTATTTTGGAGCAAAGAAGCCAGAAAAAGGGCTAATGGGGGATGAGAGTGTAAGTCTGGCCCAATGACCCAAATCCTGAGTTTGTGGAGATGTTGCCAGGGGCTGAACAGCCAGGCCCAGGCTGGCCCCAGGGAACCCCCAAAGCCCATGAGTGAGGCCTGCGTTTCGGGGTGTGCTCCTTGTTTCCTGTGCCGGCCTGTCTCCACATGCTGGGTGGTTGCGAAACAACGGCTTGCAGTGACTCAGCTTTATAAATAGGACATTTACAGTGAAAATTACAGGAAATTCCCAGAGTCTCCTGCCGGGGCTTATTTTAGGTGTGCGGCTTACACAAGTGAAACCCCAGACACCCTCTTCCAGCCTCTGCTCCCCGCAGCATCCTTGGGTATCTGATTTGAGGCAATTCCTTCTGTTCTGTGACAGGAAACCACCCCAGGAGGTCTGAGAGAAATGAGGAAAGGAGGCGTCCATCTCCAGCCCCATTCAGACACGCTCCTGGGAGAGAACAGCTCACATTTGGCTCACACTTCCCATGTGCCAAGCGCTCTGCTGTGTTACCTCAGTGACTTTCACTGACTCCCAAGGAAGTGATGGGGATGGGGAAACTGGAATTCAAACCCATCTCCAACTCCCTCCGGATCTCGAGGGATTAACCACAGACACAACTTTTCCTGAACACAGAACAAGAAGGCAAAAGAAAGCAGGGGGTCCCTGTTTTCAGGAGAGGACAGGAGAAAGGTGCCAGTACCCTGGCCTTTGGTTATATTTCCCTTTCCTTCTTCAGTAACACATTTCTTGGCAGGACATCTTTTCTGGAAAACCAGACTTGAGCTTGGAGTGGCTCAACAGCCCTTGCTGTAGCTAGGTTTGATGGAGAAGCTGAGAGAGCTGCCTGCACCCTGGTAGGAGGCTCTGTCATGGAGGGGCTCGGGCCATTGCAGGTTTAGGGCCTAAATGTTGTGCAAATATTTGTCCAACAACTCCCAGTGTGCCTTGGAACAAGCAGCAGGAGTGGCCCTGGCTGAGTCCCTGAAGAGAAATGTGGATGTGATGCCTTTGAATGGCTCCCAGCTTCTACTTCCTCATAATTTGCCGGGATCTCTGTTGCCAATGAGCCTGGTTACAAGGAGAGGGGGCTCCATGCTAGCCTGTCGGGCACGATGGAACCTTCCGCATTCTCCAGATGAAGCTGGCACACCCATGCCTTCATCAAGCAGCAGGCACTGCCAATGCGTTTTTGAGCTACAGAATTGTATTCCCAGCAATCTGTGAGATTCTCCCACTAGATCATCGCAAAGCTTCTGAATCTATCGTGTTCAAAACAGAACACCCAAACTGGTTTGTCTTGTATTCTCTTTCAGTTAAGGCTGCCTTCCCTAGTCCCCCTAGTTAGAAACTATTGGCTCATCCTTTAGCCCTCTGCTGCTCTGCCCTCTCCCTCCTGAGTCTGATTGATTCTCCCTCCCGAGTATGATTGATTCTCCCTCCTGGCTCTCCCCTCAGTGCCTGGAGTGCATGGGTCTGACCCAATGGGTGGTTGGCAGGGGTAGGAGTGGGAGTTGGGAGGGGCACATGACCCAAGCTGAGCTCATTAGATCCCAGGGTTTTTCTAGCTGCAGCAGGCTCTTTTCTCTCTAGATGCTTGCTGGAAGGCTAGGAATCCAGAGGGGCCTGTGGCCATGCATCTGCAGCCTGGCAAAGCCTGCCTGCAGCAGCGAGGGGACACAGTGCTGCAGGGAGAAGCCGTGATGAGTGTCAGAGGGAGACTTCCTGAGGGGACAGAGCTCCCAGTACAGCTGTCCCCAACCAGGTCCACCCACTGCCCCCATCCATCCTTCACAGGCCACCAGGATTCTTTTCTATGTTCTCCAACTTTTTGTTTTAAAAAAATCCAACTACAAAGAAGTTGACAGAATAATCCAGTGAATACCTACATACCCTTCACCTAGATTCACCAGTTATTAGCATTTAGTGACAGTTACATTCTCTTTTTCCCTATATATTCATGTATGTGTGTTTTTTCGGAACCATTTGAAAATAAGTTGCTGATGCCATGACACTTCTCCCCTACATATTTCTGCATGTATTGCCTAAGAATGCAAACATTTTCCCCATAGTCACAATACCGTGATCACATTCAAGAAATTTAACAGGGCTGGGCGCTGTGGGTCATGCCTATAATCCCAGCACTTTGGGAGGCCAAGGTGGGTGGATCACGAGGTCAGGAGTTCAAGACCATCCTGGCCAACGTGAAACCCCATCTCTACTAAAAATACAGAAAATTAGCCGGGTGTGGTGGCAGGCACCTGTAATCCCAGCTACTTTGGGAGGCTGAGGCAGGAGAATCGCTTGAAACCGGAAGGTGGAGGTTGCAGTGAGCCAAGATCACACCACTGCACTCCAGCCTGGTCAATAAGAGTGAAACTCTGTCTAAAAAAAAAAAACATAAAAATAAATAAAATAAATATTAATGATACAATAATATTATCTAATATTAATATATATCCACATTCAATTTTCCCAAGTGGAATTTGTATATGGATATAAGATATTATTATCGTTTTTTTTTCCATTTTCAATTCAAGAGCCAATTATGGATAACAAATTGCATTTAGTTGTCATATCTCTTTAGCCCCCTGTAACCTAGAATTGTTTTCCTGTCCTTTTTTATATTTCATGATATTAGCATTTTTTGTATCCTTCAATTTGGATTTGCTTTTTCCTCATGATTAGAGTCATGCTATGTATTTTTAACAGAGATAACACTGGATTCTTTTCAGTGTATCACATTAAGAGACACATGATGTCAGTTATTGGTGGTATTAAGTTTGATCACCTTGTTAAGGTGGTATCTGCCAGATCTTTTCACTGTAAAGGTACGATTTTCCCTTGATACGTGGAAATAATTATATATATATATATATATATATCTGTTCTTGTAAAGTGGAAATTAAATATATGTTCTTATGCTGGTTCCCTTGGCTCCAATTTCCACAGGTTAACATAAAGAAGGCCCAGTTGCACCTGCACACACAGTGGGTTGTGTTAGAGGGGAGGAATGCTGAGCTTAGAGAATCAGCATCTTTTATGATAGGCAATAAGTCTCTGACCTCTTCTGCAGAAGACATTATCTTTCTTATACTAGGCACTAAGCATGCCCATACTTTGCTCCAGAGGGAGTCTTGTCTTCCAAGGCTATTTGCTGTTCAAATGCCTTTGGAAAGAGATTCCAGAATAGAGGCAGTGAGTGGTCCTGCTCATAAGACACCCACAAATGCTAGAGACCCATGGAGAACAGTCTCTCAACAGATCCTGAAAAATGATCTTTCTACAACACAATCCAGTCACGTTATTCCCCTGTTGTGGCTGGTGGCCTCCCAATTCCTAGTCTCTGCACCTTCAATAGCGGATACCCCCACCTCCCCTCACCCAAAGCTGTGCTCATGGCTTTCCAGAATTCGGTCTGCGTTTCCCGTCTTCTCTCTCAGCAAGGTGTGGCCGTATGATTAAGTTCTGAGCAAGAGGCTTTAAGTATAAATAAGTGTGCACAACTTCTGTAACATACCGTTAAATGATAGTGTGCCTTAAAGGATAGGGAGCATGCCTTTCTCCTTCTCTTTCCTTCTTTGTACAACATGAAGTAGCAACCTCCCTCCTCCAAGGCACTTGCTAATTCTCTGTCTGCCTTGTTTGTTTCCACAGCAGATAACACCATTTGACACACTATTTATTTTGCTTATTTTGTATATTGTCTGTCTCTTCTCACTAGAATGTAAACTCCATGAACGGTGCTGGTACTAGCATTTTGGTATCTGTTGTTGAAATATTGAAACAGTTCTGCACCAGTGGGTGGCTGGTCACTCCCCAAGTCCCTGTGTGCTCCCCATGGCACCTCCCAGCTACCCAGTTGTCTTAGTCTTCTTGGGCTGCCATAATAAAATACCATCGACTGGGTGGCTCCAACAGCGGAAATGTATTTTCCCACAGTTCCAGGCCTAAGATCAGGGTCCGGTTCCTGGTGAAGTTTCTCTTCCTGGTTTGCAGGCAGCTGCCTTCCCGCCAAGTGCTCACGTGGGGAAGGGAGAGAGAGAGTGCGCATGCTCTCTGCTGTTCCTTCTTCTAAAGGACAGTAATCCCATCAGACCAAGGCCCCCCACGCTTGTGACCTCACCTAACTCATTACCTCCCAAAAAGCCCCATCTCCAAATACCATCGCCCTGAGGATTAGGACTTCAACATAAGAATTTTGGGAGAAACACAAACATTCAGTCAAGAACAATGAAACAGGCCTTGACTCAAATAGTAGGGGGCTCCCAGGACCCCACTTCTGCATGAAGACCAGTGATGCCCTGATCAATCAGTATGCTATACCCCTGAGGTGTTCAACAAATGCTTGTTGCATGAACGCATGATAGAGGCTAGGAAGGCGCCAAGCCATTCCATTGTCCCAAACTCAAGAAGAGCTGGAGTCAGGTTCTTCAGTGAGTAAAAATCAGGGAAATTACCAAGCAGCACTTCTCTGCTATTTTTAAACAAAAGACTTCTTTCCTCAAACCCTTCCTGTTCCTATCTCATCCCACCCCAGCAGAAGAGGAAATGACTGAGCAGAAACATAGAAGGGGAATCATTTTTTCCCCCTGAGACAAGCCATTGCCAGGCCCTTCCCTATATCAATTACAGGATCAGCAAGTGCAGGAGAAGCAACACTGCACGGGTGTGAGTGCAGGGACAGGAACATGCAGGCTACCGTCAGCTCAGAGCCACACACATCTTCTCACTGCCTGGTGTGAGTGCCAGATGGGAACACACGGTCCACCGGCCAGCTCAGAGCCACACACATCTTCTCACTGCCTGGTGTGAGTGCCGGGACAGGAACATGCAGGCTACCGTCAGCTCAGAGCCACACACATCTTCTCACTGCACGGTGTGAGTGCCGAGACAGAAACAGGCAGGCCACTGGCCAGCTCAGAGCCACTCACATCTTCTCACTGCACGGGTGTGAGTGCTGGGATGGGAACATACGGGCCACCGTCAGCTCAGAGCCACTCACATCTTCTCGCTGACCTCACCTCTCAGGAGTTCCATTCTGCACCAAGGCGATGGAGCAGTTTAAAAGCATGTATCTGTCACATTTTTAAATGTGCAAGCCTGGTGAACCAAGTGATTCCTCATTCTGGGATCTACCTTTGAGAAATGCTCACACGCATGCTCAGGGAGGCATTGCTTCCAACAGCAAAAGCAGTTTAAATAATCTAGATGTCTAGCAGCAGGGAAACAGCTAATGGATGTATCGCTAGAGAACACACTATGGGTGGGGAGACAGGAGGACTGAGGAGGAGAGAGAAGGAGAGGTTTTGGGGCTGAGAGCTTGGTGGGCACGGGCTGCCAGCTGTCCCGGCTTCTGGCAGGCTGCTTGCTGCAGACAAGTGGCCGTGGGGAAGTCATCACTCAACAGCATTCTTGCAGGCTTTGCTGATGCTGATGCACGTGCAGCATGGGAGGAGGTGCAGGCCTGGTTTGACCTAACCATGGGTCCGTCTTTAATCACTATTAAAAGCAGTCATTTCTGCCCTCCCTGGTGGCACTGGAGTACTGAAAGTGTAATGGAAAGAAATTAAACTAAAAGTAATGTCTTAAACCTATTAATTTAGAATGGCCAAAAGGAAAAGAAGCCCACAGGAGAGAACTCTTGCCTTTATTTCCCATTAAATGAGCCAAAGAAAACTCTCTCCTTCAAATGACTGAGCCGAGCCATTCTTCTAGCTCTCATTGTTCTCTGGTGTTTGCAAAGGGCACTATCTGGCTGCACTGCTGTGCCAAAGAGCTCTCAGGACAGTCGTTCAACTGAGGACAAACAGCATGGCGGACCCAGCTTTGCTCACAGTGTCTGCAGGGAGTTAATAAGAACTCCAAGAAAAAATAAGTCTGGGCCGAGCGCAGTGGCTCATGCCTGAATTCCCAGCACTTTGGGAGGCCGAGGCAGGTGGATCATTTGAGGTCAGGAGTTCGAGACCAGCCTGGCCAACATGGTGAAACCCTGAATCTACTAAAATACAAAAATTAGCCAGGCATGGTGGTGCACGCCTGTAATCCCAGCTACTCAGGAGGCTGAGGCGGGAGAATTGCTTGAACCCAGGAGGCAGAGGTTGCAGTGAGCTGAGATCCCACCACTGCACTCCAGCCTGCACTCCAGAGCAAGACTCTTGTCTCAAAAAAAAAAAAAAAAAAATGTCTGGGAAGCACTGGGTTAAAACAAGTAAAATACCGGCCAGGCACGGTGGCTCACACCTGTAATCCCAGCACTTTGGGAGGCCGAGGTGGGCAGATCACAAGGCCAGGAAATCGAGACCATCCTGGTTAACACAGTGAAACCCCGTCTCTACTAAAGAATTAAAAAAAATTAGCTGGGCGTGGTGGCGGGTGCCTGTAGTCCCAGCTACTCAGGAGGCTGAGGCAGGAGAATTCCATGAACCCGGGAGGTGGAGCTTGCAGTGAGCTGAGATCACAGCACTGCACTCCAGCCTAGGTGACAGAGTGAGACTCTGTCTCAAAAAAAAAAAGAAGTACCTTTCTTTACAATAGAGCCTTAAACATATTAATGTGCAATGCAAATCTTCAAGAAGGGTATGGAAAACCGTGTTGGTTTCCTGCTCAATATTCCCTGCCACATGCCTTTGCGATTTTGTTGGTTTATAGCACCTGTGTGTCTCATGGGCTCCTCCCTGGTCCCAGGACGAAATGTTCACAGGTCTGAGCCATTTTCCTTCAGTGACTGCTTTAGTTATGGCCATGTGCTGTGGTCCTGCATGTAACGAATGCAAAGACGATCAGCCCTGGGAACCTCTAGAAAGGATTTCTTGGCTCTTAAAATATGACACAGGATGAGTACTTGCCTCTTCCTGCCTTAGGACATTGTCATGTGAAAACATGGGCTTGGCACTACTGCAGTTCTGTTGGAATCATGAGGGAAAAGCCAAGAAAATAGAGAAACTGGTCTTGATCTTTGATGCTGTTAAGTTGCTGCATTAACCACCCCAGAATGGCCCTTTGGGTTTGTCACTTTGTAGTTTAGGCCTTAGGGTATCCTGTGATGTTCAGCTCATAGTATCCTGAAACCAAGGGGCACATAAAGTGCTGACAGGGCCCAATCAATTCATCTGACCACAGAAGGTCCCCCCAGACTAGGCCTCTACTGAGAATGCCTTGGGAAAGGCTGACAGAGTGAGGAAGATGGAGGTGAAGGTCAGATGCTCCAGGCTCTACCCTAGGTTCTAAAAATCACGTGAGCACCTGGGCCTCATTTTCAACTCTGTGAAAAGAACACCTGAGCACCTGGGCCTCATTTTCAACTCTTAAAAGAACAGAAGTCAAGCATCTAATACTGTGCATGGCGCATGGTAGGTGTGTCATACATAAAGAGCTGTCATTCATCAAATGGAAGTGGGGAGGAGAGGAGTAGTCCAGTTTCCAAGTCTCATTTATGCCCGAGAGATCTTTGTAACTATTCCAAAAATAATATGTGTTCCTTGACCCCATACCCATTTATAGAACTCTCTCACCTCATTTAGCAGGAAAAAAGAGAAAATAAAGATTCCATAGATGTCCTAGGCAAGCATGCTAACTTCCGGGCCCCAGTCCCTCACTCTTCTGCTAGAGTGAGCTGCGACCAACTCCCTGGATGGCCAGAGTACTTCTGTGCCTGCTAATGGCTCTGAAACACTCCTCAGTGAGAACGTCCACATGTACCAGATAACCAGTCTGCTGCAGAGGAGAAATCTCCACTCTAGGCACTCGTGGGGACGCCAAGGGGATTGAGTTCCTCCTCGTCCAGAGCTCTGGCTGAGACTCAGAGCAGCAGCCGGCAGACAACTGACCTGGGGCTTTGCTCGCTCTCTTTCTCTCTCTGTCTCTCTCTCGGTTTTGTTTATTGAGGGAAGCATTTAATTTGTAATCATTTATTTCATCCCCAGAAAAAGAATCCCAGGGTTTTCTCTCTTCTATGCCTTTCTCATGCTTCCTCGTGGTCCATGATGCCAGCTGCAGTCATCAGATCAACAAAACCAAACTGATGGGATGGAGACTAATCTGCCATTTTTCTAGGTCTTTGAGTTGCACAGTAAATCTGGAGATGATCACTGCACATTTATTTAGCCTGCCTGTGGGGGTCACAACAATTTTCTCAGTTCCAGGATCAACAATGATTTCAAATTTTCCGAAGTTACCAAGCTTCATCATCACAATTAGAAACCAGACGATGATATTTGAGCACAGCCTAATAAGAACCTGGTGTTGGCCGGGCACACTGGCTCATGCCTATAATCCCAGCACTTTGGGAGGCTGAGGTAGGTGGATCACTTGGGGTCAGGAGTTCGATACCAGCCTGGCCAACATGGTGAAACCCCGTCGCTACCAAAAATACAAAAATTAGCCAGGCTTGGTGGCGCATGCCTGTAATCCCAGCTA
Organism: Nomascus leucogenys; assembly: GCF_006542625.1. Lineage (NCBI taxonomy): Eukaryota > Metazoa > Chordata > Mammalia > Primates > Hylobatidae > Nomascus > Nomascus leucogenys. Next base: position 66,841,200 of record NC_044381.1, on the reverse strand, counting down.
CTTAGGAGGCTGAGGCAGGAGAATCGCTTGAACCCAGGAGGTGGAGATTGCAGTGAACTGAGAGCGCGCCACTGCACTCCAGCCTAGGTGACAGAGCAAGACTCTGTCTCAAAAAAAAAAAAAAGAAAGAAAGAAAAAAAAAGAACCTGGTGTCTGCTTCTCTTTTCAGCATTGTTGGTGCTCCTGACGGTGTCAGCCAGGCCACTCATGCAGACCATTGCGGCAGCACTGAAAATGGAAGAAAGATGGGATTCTGCTGTCTTTTGTTTTGGCTGATGAACAGCACCGAGGTGGAGTGGCTGTAAGTATAAGCGTGTGTGTGTGTGTGTGTGTGTGTGTGTGTGTGTGTGTGTGTGTGTGCACGCGCATGCATGTTTATACGTCATACCCAGGTACCGTCTTCACTTTGTAGAAACATCTTATGGGGCCAGGCACGGTGGCTCACACCTGTAATCCTAGCACTCTGGGACACCGTGGCAGGCAGATCACTTAAGGTCAGGAGTTCAAGACCAGCCTGGCCAACATGGTGAAACCCCATCTCTACTAAAAATACAAAAAAAAAAATTGCTGGGCCTGGTGGCCTGCACCTTTAATCCCAGCTAATCAGGAGGCTGAGGCAAAAGAATGGCTTGAACCTGAGAGGTGGAGGTTGCAGTGAGCCAAGATCGCGCCACTGCACTCCAGCCTGGATAGCAAGAACGAAATTCCATCTCAAAAAAAAAGAAAAGAAACATCTTATGGAAGGTGTGAGGCAGACCAGGCAAGTATTATCCCCCTTTAACAGACCAATAACTAGAGGTTCAGAGAGGTACAGGGGCCCACCCTGGGTGACATCCCTAGTCCGTGGCAGAGCCGGGTGTGAGAACAGGCCTCTGGCCTCTGGGCTGGTGCTCTTCCCACCATGTGAGGGACATGTTGGGTATCCAACAATGAACAGAAGTCTTGCTGTCCAAGGATGGGAGAGAGAGAAACATGAAGAGGCACTTCTTTTTTTTTTTTTTTTTTTTTGAGACGGAGTCTTGCTCCGTCGCCCAGGCTGGAGTGCAGTGGCGCAGTCTTGGCTCACTGCAAGCTCCGCCTTCCAGGTTCACGCCATTCTCCTGCCTCAGCCTCTCCGAGTAGCTGGGACTACAGGCGCCTGCCACCACGCCCGGCTAATTTTTTTTTTGTATTTTTAGTAGAGACGGGGTTTCATCATGGTCTCAATCTCCTGACCTGGTGATCCGCCCGCCTCGGCCTCCCAAAGTGCTGGGATTACAAGTGTGAGTCACCGCGCCCGGCCAAGAGGCACTTCTACGACAGCCCAGAACCCACTGAGAACACCAGGCACTGCCCACTTCACTCCTTCCGCCTGCCCCACTCTCTGAAAGGAGAAGAGATGGAGCCACCCAGCAAGATTCTCAGGAGAAAAACAGGGCCGGAGAAGAACCACGCCACAGAGGCCAGATGAGGCAGGGGGACCGGCCATGTCGGAAACACCTCCTGTGGGGCTGAACACCAGCAGAGAAGAAAGGGGGCAAGGTGCCAAGATGGGGCATGGGACTGCAAGAATGAGAAAGGGGTGTTCCCTGGGCTTTGGGGATAATGGGATTAGAATTCTTCTTTGGGCCACTCTTTAAATCTGACAGTTCTCTGGGACAGGACTATGAGATTCCTAACTTTTATTTATTTTTATGTTTTATTTTTGGAGTCTATAAATTTATTGAGTAAAAACAAAATCAATCTCAGATACATTATATTTGATTAGGTTCAAATTTGGCTGATATCCAAATGCAGCAGAGAAGAACAGAGGGGAGGGAAGGACATGGTGTTTCTGGCAAGGGAACACTGAACAAAACCGTTTTTCTTTAATTGTAAAAACGAGCATCACACAGCTGGTGTGAGTCAATTAACCAAGGCAGGGGACTCAATGTTTTACGAGCAGCGGGAAAACCAAAGTAAGCAGAGAACTTTCAAGAGAGGAGAGGGCCAGGACACTCAGAGAAAAAGCTGCAGCACGGGCCGGCTGGAGAACACTGGTCAGATCTGCCGGGTCACTTGGGGAACACGGTGACCACTTCGTAGCCCTCGAGTGGTGCGACTCATTCCCAGGCATGCTTCTCACAGTAGATTTGATCCTCCACAAAGAAATGGCCCCTCTGTTTCAGGTTGGTGCCACAGTCAGTGTGCACGTAACACTCGGGGTGGCGGTGATGGTCCTGCAGCTTCACGAACACACCGACAATTCCAGGGCCACATTTGTCACACGTGGGAAACTTCTGAGCATTTCCAATCAATGCAGCCACTTTAGTGACGGGAGCTTTAACACTTCTGAATCCTCAGGGCTTGTTGGGATCCTTTTTTTCTTCAGACTCCAGGATTTCCTGCAAAACCAGAAAAGACACGGACTGTTTTGGGGGCTCATTCAACTCCCGTTTCTCCTGAAGCATCTTGCAAACTTCAGATTCTTTGTCGATGACAAGGCTGGTTGGAGGCTGAGCATGGTCTAACCGTCTGCCGTTCGCCTCCACCCCACTGGCAGCAGTCTTTGACTCCAGGGCGTTGTTGAAGTTGGAGATATTTTCAGAAGAGTAGAGGCCAGCTGGGTGGTTGTACTGGTTTGTGATGACCCTGGCGTTAGTGCTGGAGGCAGGCGAGGTGGTAAAGGGCATGGAACTTTGGTTGTGGGCGCTTCCTATGTGCAGGGCCTCCTGGGGTTCAGAGGCTAAATTCATCTTGTATGGACGACACTTCTCTTCCTCCGTCACCAGAGGAGACCAGACTTTATGTTCGGATCTGGCTACAGTGAGAGTCATGTTGTCTTTGCAGCCTTTGATTCTGTTCTGAGCTTCCAAATGTGTCATATTGCTAGAATTTTCCCCATCAATGGCTGTGATTACGTCTCTGATACATAAATTAGCTAGAGCCACCTTGCTTCCAGGAGTGACCCGGGAAATGGTGAGAGGCTGCTCAAAGTCCTTGACACCCACGAAACGGAAGCCCCACGGGCCCGGGCCCTGGAGGACGAGCTGCTGGGTGGTCATGGCGCAGCTGTGACGGGCGACGACCCGCGGGGACAGACAGGCAGGACGTGGCATGGCGTGCAGGGCTCCCTGGCAGCTCAAGATTCCTAACTTTTAAATGTTACAAGCCCTGTGATTGTGATGCCCAGTGTCAGTTTGGAGGAATGGGTATTTGATGAGCCTGTGTCAGTCTAGGAAGGCTTCTTGGAACAGGTGACCATTGAGCCAAGTTATAAGGCTGTGCTTCTTGTTCTCTTATGTGCATAGGAATTACCAAGGCTCTGATTCAGTAGGGCTGGGGTGGGGCCTGCGATTCTGAAGTTCTAACAAGATCCCAGGTGATGCTGATGCTTTGAGTGGCAATGTTCCAAAGGATTATTGAGTTACCGGAATGAAAAGGGGGCTCAGTCTTTCGAAGAAGACATTCTTGGCACCAGGCAAAATAGAGCAAAGGTGGAAGGTAAGCAGTACCATGGAGAGTAGGGTGCGTGAGGAGGCAGTGGATGACACAGACCTTGCTTGAGGGGTCCCTGGCCTGAGAAGGGCCTGGTGGAGTGAATGATGGAGCTTGGAGTTGCCTGTGCATGACAGTGTTTCTCAAGGTGGAACCCAGTGCTATCAGAACCCCTTGGGCATTGTTTAAGAATGTGCATCACTCCATCCACAGAACTTTAGATTTTTGGAGGTCTGGAGGGGGCTCAGGAATCTGCATTTTTTAAGAAGCTTATAAGGCAATTCAGATGCAAAACTAAAGTTTGATAACCTGCATTGGGCAATTAAAGGTTTTCTGAGAGAGGAAGGACAAGATTAGATTTGCATTTTGGAGAGATGCTCTGGGTACCTGAGGAAGATGAGGCCAGGAACAGGGAGGCTGGGGAAAGGCTCAGGTGGTTATGCAGGCCAGAGAAGCTAAGGGCTTGCAACAGGATCCTGGCAATGGCAATGAAGAGGGTGAACTCAAGAAACATCCATCAGTCATTCCCAGTGGGCTACCACTCATGAGTATATGGGGGCAAGAGAAATGACGAGTTCAATTTTGCCAAGTTTGGAGGATATCTAGGTACAGAAGTCCGTCAGGCAATTTGATATGAGAGTCTGAAGTCCAGAAACGAGGACCGGGTCTGGGTGTAGATTTTAGAGTCAGCCACTTGTAGTGTATTTACCTTTAAACACTATGGTGAACTTCATGTTGACAGCAGTAGGCTTTTCAGATCTTCCCAGAGACTGTGGGTGGGAGCGAGGGGAGAATGGTGGTCTGAGTACTAATTCTGCCAAGAGTCAATACTATTACCAGCGGTGATGTTGACCATCATGTGCAGGGGCCAGACCTTTCCTGGAGCATGTCGAGCCCTGAGGATCTTGTGTCAGTTCTCCCATTGAAGACTTGCAGGCTTCTCCCTTTTTTTTTTTTTTTTTTTTTTTTTTTGAGACAGAGTCTTGCTGTATCCCCCCAGGCTGGAGTGCCGTGACACGATCTCAGCTCACTGCAACCTCCACCTCCCGGGTTCAAGCAATTCTCCTGCCTCAGCCTCCTCAGTAGCTGGGATTACAGGCATGCACCACCACGCCCGGCTAATTTTTGTATTTTTAGTAGAGACAGGGTTTCACCATGTTGGCCAGGCTGGTCTTGAACTCCTGACCTCATGATCCACCCACCTTGGCCTCTCAAAGTGCTGGGGTTACAGGCGTGAGCCACCGTGCCCGGCGCTTACTTGCAGGCTTCTTAAGTGATGAGTCCAGCCTCCCAGAATCAGCCTGCGAGAATGGAGGACCTCGTTACGGGGATCTATTGAATCTTTCTGCTGTGATTTGACCTCGTAAGACATATTTTCACACTCCAAGGGTAAGCCATGCTGAACATGATAGCATCAGCTTATGGAGCCCTGTGCCGGATTCTAGGGATGGTCTCTGTCCTTAAGAAACCCCAACCAACTGGAAGAGACAGACAAGGAATTGGACATTTATGCTGTTGTGTGTGCATAGAAATCTATATAAAACTGGGGTTTCAGGGAAGGCTTAGTGGAAGAGGTGACACCTGCTAGATTTTGAGGGAGGAACAGAAGTTGGGTAGACAAAGTAATGAAGGTGAGGGAGAAGAAATATTTTAGGCAGAGGAGACAGCATGTGCCAGGCACAGGGTCATGAACCAGGACATGGTCAGGGAACAGTGAAGACTTAGATCTGGCTGGAGCAAAGGCCTATGTGGGACAGAGATGGGAAACCAATCTAAGTGGGAAGGAGCAGAGCCTACCATGAAGCGTCTCATTGTGTGCAATGATATGGAATTTAAAGTAATCTTAAAAACTCTAAGGATGTCCAGGCACCATGGCTCACACCTGTAATCCCAGCACTTTGGGAGGCCAAGGTGGGAGGATCACTTGAGCCCAGGAATTCGAGACCAGCCTAGGCAACATAGCGAGACTCCATCTCTACAAAAGTTATCTTTTTTTTTTTTTTTTTTTTAATTAGCTGGGCATGGTGGTGTTGCCTGTAGTCCCAGCTACTCCAGAGGCCAAGCAAGAGGATTGCTTGAAGTCTAGGAGTTCGAGGTTATAGTAAGCTATGATTGCACCACCGCAATCCAGCCTGGGCAACAGAAGCAGACCCTGTCTCAACAAAACAGAAAACCCCCACAAAACTCTAAGGAGAGGCACTAACTGACAGCTAGGTGTGGGTGAGGACCAACCAGAAGGTTTCTGCAGTGATCACCTGGGCGTGAAGGGGAAATGAACCAAGACAGTACAGGCTCAATCCTCAGCAACTTCTGGTCCGGCCACCAAACTTATCTCTATTTTGTCTCCTCCCCACAGCCAGCAGCCAGAACAAGCCACCATCTCCCCTGGGCTTTCATAGTAGCCTCCTGACTGGTCTTGCTGCTACCACACTTACACTTCCTGTTCTCTGCAAGGCAGCTGGAGTGACCTTTCACTAATGTAAGTCATATTATGTCCCCTCTCTGCTGCAAACCCTTCAATCACTTTCCATGAATGGTTCTGGGAATAAAGTCCAGCTTCCTTCCCCTGATTCACTTGATCTGGCCCTTCCCACTTGTCTGACCTGTTTTCCAGCCCATGCTCCCTGCCCTTGTCTACACTTCTAACGTGTGGTCTTTCTATTCCTTAAACATGCCTGGCTCAGTCCCATGTTAGAGCATTTCTGCTGGCTCTTCCTCCTGCCTGGACCTTCATACAACTGGAAATTCTTGCTTTTCAAGTTGTAATTTGTTTCTATTTTATTTTTTGAGACGGAGTTTCACTCTTGTCACCCAGGCTGGAGTGCAATGGCGCGATCTCAGCTCACTGCAACCTCTGCCTCCTGGGTTCAAGCGATTCTCCCACCTCAGCCTCCTGAGTAGCTGGGATTACAGGCACCTAGCAGCGCATCCAGCTAATTTTTGTATTTTTAATAGAGATGGGGTTTCACCATATCAGCCAGGCTGGTCTCGAACTCCTGACCTCAGATGATCCACCAGCCTTGGCCTCCCAAAGTGCTGGGATTACAGGCGTTAGCCACTGCGCCCAGCCACAAGTTGTAATTTAAACATCACTTCCTCAGAGAGACTTTACCTGACAACCCCCTCAATCTCCAGGAGCTCCTCAGTCATTCTCCATCATATCACCCTGTTTCAATTCTCTGAACAGCTCTTATTACTTTCACTCGCGTCGGTGTGAAGAGATCACCAAACAAGCTTTGTGTGAGCAACAAGGCTGTTTATTTCACCTGGGTGCAAGCGGGCTGAGTCCGAAAAGAGAGTCAGTGAAGGGAGATAGGGGTGGGGCCGTTTTATAGGATTTGGGTAGGTAGTGGAAAATTACAGTCAAAGGGGGTTGTTCTCTGGCAGGCAGGGGTGGGGGTCACAAGGTGCTCAGTGGGGGAGCTTTTGAGCCAGGATGAGCCAGGAGAAGGAATTTCACAAGGTAATGTCATCAGTTAAGGCACGAGCAGGCCATTTTCACTTCTTTTGTGATTCTTCAGTTACTTCAGGCCATCTGGATGTGTACCTGCCGGTCACAGGGGATATGATGGCTTAGCTTGGGCTCAGAGGCCTGACAATTACTATCTGGTCTTTTCCTGTTTGTCTATATATTTATTTTCTCTCTCCTCTGTAGTAGACAGTGTCCAAAAATGGCCACCATCAAATCCTTCTCCCATTGTATACACATGCTGCTCCACTGTTCAAGAGCTGGAGTTTATTTCTCCTTCCATTGAATCTGGACTCACCTCATGATTTCTTTTTTTTTTTTTTTTTTTTTTTTTTTTTGAGACGGAGTCTTGCTCTTTCACCCAGGCTGGAGTGCAGTGGCGCGATCTCAGCTCACTGCAAGCTCCACCTCCCGGGTTCACGCCATTCTCCTGCCTCAGCCTCTCCGAGTAGCTGGGACTACAGGCGCCCGCCACCACGCCCGGCTAATTTTTTGTATTTTTAGTAGAGACGGGGTTTCACCGTGGTCTCGATCTCCTGACCTCGTGATCCGCCTGCCTCAGCCTCCCAAAGTGCTGGGATTACAAGCGTGAGCCACCGCACCCGGCTATGATTTCTTATTACTTGCTTTGACTGACAGAACAAGGCAGAGAGGATGCTATGCCAGTTCTGGGCCTAACTTTCGAAAGGTTTATCAGCGTCTGCTTTTACTCTTGGAGACTAGCTACCATGTAGCAAGTCTGACTACCTCGAGACCACCATGCTGTGAGGAAGCCCAAGCTCTTCACATGGAGACAGGCCATGTGGAGGAACACAAAAATGCTGCTGTTTGACAGTATGAATGCTGGAAACCAAGGAATTGAAATGAGAATGTGGGATATTGGAGTTTGTGTGTTTTCAATAAGTTTAGGGATATTGAAGTTTACCATTTCAGTTCTGAGTTTTGAGAATGTACAGGATATAGAGATGGCTGAGGTGGAGAGGAGACAATGGTCACCAAAGTTAAGGAGATGAACAAATTTGAGGCCAGGATACTGGCTAATTCACACATGAAAATTCAGCTTTTCTGTGGTGATGGCAGGTCTGGCAGTGGGGAGAGGCACTGGAAGATTCCACTTGGGAACTGTGAGAGCCACACGGGGGCAGGTGGTTTCCTTGGAAAGATCTAATTTTGATGGAGGCAAACAGATTTCAGTCAAGAGTCTGCAGCCATAGAATGGAGAGACTGTTCACAACTGAACAGGGGTCTCAAGGGCAAGAGAGGGCAACCCAAGGAAACGGGTTATCAGGAAAGGCCTCAGTAGAAGACAAGTGAGGTGGGGGCGTGGCACCTCACTTGGGCTGAGAGTCGGGCAGAGTGCAGCAGATTCAGTTTCACTGGGGGCAGAAGTGAACGATGATTCAGATGAGATCACTGGGGAAGTAAACTGGCCTCAAGATTTTAGCTGACCTGGAGAGATAAAAATTTGGTTTTCCTGCCAACACATCCAGAAGAGGGAGAGTGTTTTCTGTTGGTGGTAGAATCAGCAATTGGAGACCTTTGCTCAGGATTCCAAATGAAACTCTGGTGACAGGATGCAGAGCAGGGTGTGGGTAGGTCCAAGTCAGTAAACACCCTGCTGGCCTCGGGACTGCGACTCCGAGCAGAGGGGAGGAACAGGCAGCTGAGCCGTGTGGTGGGCGAGAACCAGGCTCGCCTGCACTGCTGTACCCTGCAAAGCTTTGAAATTCTTAATCATTTACTATTTAATTTAATGTTTAAAATTAATTTTATTAATTTTGAATAATTTGACATTGTAAATAATTTTTGAACAAGGGGCCCTGCATTTTCATTTTTCAGTGGGTCCTACGATGTATGTAGGTGATCTTACTGCTACACTACTGTGTGCATGGGAAGATTTCGAAAAACCCATAAAACACAGTGCCCATAGAGACATACGGGACACATTTGAACAAAGGCAGGTAGTCTGTGCTGGTTGAAACCCGTAAGGAAACAGGGGAAAAGTCATTCATTCACTTATTCACTGAAAACTTTGTTAAGAGGGAGGAGGGGAGGTCCTGCTAGTGCCAGGAGCAGGGAGGGAGAAATAAATGACTGTCATGGTCCTCAAGAAGCTCCTACTCTGTGGAATGAGAGAAATGTACGCAGGAACAATGCAGCAGAGTAAGAGCTGGGATGAAAATAAACACCTTCCTTCCATGTCTTCATTTTAGGGGTACACGGTTTGTCGAAAAGACATCAAGTTAAATTAAGGTAGTTCTGTCCTACTACACAGAAAACTTACACATGGTTTCTATTAATATATGGTTTCCTCACAGAACACCAAAGAACCTTCCTCAACAGGAAACCTCAGTGGCTTGTTCCCTCTGTGTGAGGATGTGTTGAAAAGAACAAGGAGTCGATTTGGCAGGAAAAAAAAATGGAGTTACTACTGAATGTTGGCATGATCCTGTGGTTGGAAAGTCAAAACAGAAACTGGCAGTGCTACTTTTTATTAGAAGTCCACTTGGAGAGATCACATGAGATTCTTTGATCTTATAGGTCAGGGCACTGAGGCTTTAGGTCTCCCCAGGTTATTTGGTAGTGAGGCTGCTGGGTTTCTGAATAAAGACCTATGGTTAGAGTGTGATTTCCTGCCCTGCTTTCTGCGCTGTAGGCGTAGTCTGCCTCACTCAGCCAATCTCAAGGGAGGGAGGACCTGTGGCTGCAGTTTCCCAAATTATCCAAATTAGGACTCAAAAGAAGAGAGTTCTGAGGCCCAGCAACTCTGAGAAAATCCTGAAAAACATTGTGATAAAAAGGTACATCTTTCCTTAAAGCCAGAGTACTATGTCAGTAGAACTGAGCCCTGAAGCTAAGTGAATGAAGGGCTTGAGAGTTGCTCTCAGTAGTGAAGATAAAATAGGTATTTAACCTTACGAATGGTGGCATTTTAGCCCAGAAGAGTGGAAGGGACCCGTGTTTCCTTTGCACCCATTACACTTAACACTTTGAGAGAGAGTGAGGCCAGCCCTAAAGTTCAAAGGAGACCCATCCATTTCCAACAGGCTACTTAAAAAAAAATTTTTTTTTGAGATGGAGTCTCGCTCTGTCACCCAGGCTGGAGTGCAGTGGCGCAATCTCGGCTCACTACAACCTCCGCCTCCTGGGTTCAAGCGATTCTTCTGCCTCAGCCTCCCGAGTAGCTAGGACTACAGGCATGCACCACCACGCCCAGCTAATTTTTTTTTTGTATTTTTAGTAGAGATGGGGTTTCACCATATTGGCCAGGCTGGTCTTGAACTCCTTACCTTGTGATCTGCCCGCCTTGGCCTCCCAAGGTGCTGGAATTTCAGGCGTGAGCCATCACACCCAGCCAAAAAAATTTTTTTAACTGAAAAAAATATGTGCTCATTGTAGAAAAAGCATAAAACTGCAAGAAAGAGATAATTTTTAAAAGCCACCTGTAGTCCAGAAATAATCACTGGTTTTTGGTATATTTCCAAGCTTTCTTCTTTGCATGCATATACATATATAAATAGTTACGGGCTCATACTGTCCATGTTGCTTTGTTACTCTATTTCATGTAATACTAAATCATGAAATTTTTTCATGTCAATAAATACATTTAAATGACATTAAGTGCCTAAATATCCCTTTGCAGAGTTGTATTATTATTTATTTAATGAGTTGCCTATTATTGGAGATTAATGTTGTTTATAATTAAAAAAAATTTTTATTAGAGATGGGGTCTTGCAATGTTGACCAGGCTGGTCTCAAACTCCTGGCCTCAAGCAATCCTCTCATCTCTGCCTCCCAAAGTGCTGGGATTACAGGCATGAGCCACCACGCCCAGTCTGTTTATAATTTTTGGTGATTATTCTTTTTTTTTTTTTGAGACAGAGTCTTGCTCTGTCACCCAGGCTGCAGTGCAATGGCCCGATCTCGGCTCACTGCAAGCTCTGCCTCCCGGATTCACTCCATTCTCTTGCCTCAGCCTCCCGAGTAGCTGGGACTACAGGCGCCTGCCTCCACACCCAGCTACTTTTTTGTATTTTTAGTAGAGACGGGGTTTCACTGTGTTAGCCAGGATGGTCTCGATCTCCTGACCTCGTGATCTGCCCACCTCGGCCTCCTAAAGTGCTGGGATTACAGGCGTGAGCCACTGAGCCCAGCCTAGGTGATTTTCTTAATTATTTCCTTAGGATATGTTCCAAAGAATTTAATTGCTAGGTCAAAGCTTGTGACCTTTTAAAGGATTGTGATAGTGTGTCAGTCAGGATAGGCTAAATGTTGTAACAGACATAGCCAAAATCTCAGTGGCTTAACACAATAAAGATGTATTTTTCTTTTATGTCACAGTTCAATACAAGTCATTGGTTGGGAGTAGAGGGCACTCTGCATAGTCATCTGGAAGCAGGGTTTGCCCACATGATGGGTCTCCATTTGCCACCGGCCTTGGACGTCTCCACTGGATGCTCTGATTTCACCTGATAAGTAAGGGGAGAGAGAGAGAGCACGGAGAATTACATAGGTATTTTCAGGGTCAGGCCTGGCAGTGACTCACATTGCTTCCTCTGCCCACCTTCCAATTGTCCAGAACTCGGTCACATGACTGCTCCTAACTGCAAGGGAGGCTGGGAAGTGTAGTCTTCCTGAGTGTCCAGGAGGAAAACAAGAGTGTAATGGACCCAAAATAAGTATAGTCTCTGCCTCAAACATTACCAAGTGGCCAATCAGCAATGTTTTTCCAGTTATTTATTTTTTTTTTTTATTTTGAGACAGAGTCTAATTCTGTTGCCCGGGCTGGAGTGCAGTGGTGTGATCTCGGCTCACTGCAACCTCTGCCTCCCAGGTTCAAGCGATTCCCTAGCCTAAGCCTCCCGAGTAGCTGGGATTGCAGGTGCACTCCACCACACCCAGCTAATTTTTGTATTTTTAGTAGAGATGGGGTTTCGCCACGTTAGCCAAGCTGGTCTTGAACTCCTGGCCTCAACTGATTCCCCACCTAAGTTTTTCCAGTTTATATTCCCAACGGCAGGGTATGAGGATTCCTATTTCCCCATTCCCTCAATAATTAAGGGGATGATGCTGTTTCTGTTGTTTTTTGTAGATCTGCATGGAACAATGCTGCTTCTCTGCATGACTAGAGTTTGTTTTCTCTTTGAAGATAATCTCACTAGGATCAAGACCATACTGGAGAGTCAGGACTCTGGATTTCTGATTGTTTTCGGGACAGCTACCCTCATCCTAGGCTGATCTGAGTTTCTGGTCTTTCTCTGCCTGTTCTTTCCTCTCCCCTTCCCTTCCCTGCTGCAGAAAGTGTTTTATGCAGGTGTCAGCAACATCAGGACCTTTCAAGCCCCTTGCCCCAGTATCATCCCTGAATGCAAAACTCACTCAGAGGCCTGGGGAAGAGATTCGAGCTCTGCTTTTCCTCTGCCACCTCAGGTGTGTTCTAGTTTACAAGACGCTTTCACAGAAAAAAAAGTTCAGGGAATGGAATTGGAAGGCAAAAATAGCTGCTCGATGCTGACTTGGCACATTGACTTTGACCAAATCATCCAGCGCCTCGTCCTTAGTACTCTGGTTTCCACAGAATAATCCTCGCGCAGTGAGTAGTGGAAGTCGGAAGGAGTAAACTGCCTAGATGTCATGAAGGGAAAGCAATGCACAATAGACTTGTGCAGAGTCTATTCTTGTCCGTTTCCCTGTGAATCCAGGTTGCTGAACACTGGCCGATGTCTGAGCTGTGGTTTCCCCCCGGATTTGAAATTTAGTTACTAGAAGACAATGCTTTTGAATGGCTTCTTGACTTTCACAGGGCCTGCTGGCTGTTGCCTGATGATTGTCTGATAGGCCTAGCCCCTTGGCAAAGCAACATTTCATTTGCAAAACTACGCTTGTCCAGTGCCTCCTGGGAACTGAAAGCCTGGCATCAGCAGAGGAACGCAAATTGGGCAAATCACGGATCTCTCAGGCATGTGTTGCTTGGGGGCCATGGTGCACAGCACTGCTAAAAGTCTAGGACAATCTGTGTGTTTTAGGAGCAAACCAGTGCCTTGCACTTCTAAGCTGTATCCTTTGCTCCCTCCCTGAGAGGCAGCCGTGTGCTCTGGGCTTCCTACGTAAGTGACTCACACCAACTATAAGCCTGGCTTGTGACCTAGAAAAGGAAGCAGGGAGTGGCTTAGAGACATAAAGAGCACAGCCCAGGAGGGGCTGCGGTGGAATTCTCCTCAGATGAGACGGAGTCCAATGGGCAGAGGGGCAACTTAGCATCCTCTCTTTCCGCATGTTACCACGATGCCCTTGGCAGGGACCATTTGATGGGGATTCGGATGTCTTCCTGGGGGTGTGGAGCAGGGGTGAGGGAGGGGGAACTGCTTCTGGGTCAGTAGCTCCTCTCCAGAGTGAGCCCATCTGTGGAATGCCATGCCCCTTCTCTATACCATCTTTGCAAGTGGGCTTGGGTTCTTGGGATGAGTTTCATCAGGCCTTATAAATGCAAACTGTGCAGAAGTGCCTCCAACAAGAAAAACCAATCTCTGGCAGGGCCCCTAAGGGCAGGATTCTGGAGAGGCCACCCTGTCCTCAGCTTGGCCCCGGGACATTCTGGCTGCAGGTAGGATGGCTGCGGCAGAGGGAGGAGAGGGCCCTCCCTGTTGATGGAGGCCACCATGTAGGGCTTCACTATGCTTCCCTTTCTGGCTCGCCCAGGGAGGAAGGGTGGCTGGCGGCTGGCGGCAGGGCTTGTGGAGGCTTAGCCCTGGGCCTAGTCCTGCTTCTCTTAGAGGTGGCTGGTTGTGCAATGGCATCCTGGCTGCTCCTCTTGGAGCCCCATGACCACAGTTCCAGGCTCCACCCCCATTTCTCACCGCCGGTGGTGAGAAATGGAATTTTTTGTTTTGTGTTTTTATGCTGTTCCCATAACACCCAGCACTGATCCCCAAGGATGAGTCCTGAAGATCCATAGCCATGGCAGGGCAGGGCCTAGGTACTGAAGGAAGGTCCCACTCAGAGGTCAGTTCCACCCACTGCAAAACGCCCTCTGAGGACCCTCACTAGACCAGTTCCTCGAAGTGCGGTCCGCAGGCTGCCATCAGCGGAATCACGGGGTGAGGAAGGGGCTGTTAAAAACACGGGTTCTTGGCCCCATCTGCAGACCTCCAGAATCTAACCCTCTCAGGAAAAGTCCTGGAAATCTGTGTATCTAGAAGCACTTTCTTCCCCAGGTTGGCTAGCTCAGAAATGTCTAAAAACTTGTCTCAATACCAATCCTGGTCTCATGTATTACCCTTCTCGTGAAAATGATTTGCTTCCTTTCAGCCTTGTATGACCTCTAAAAATATGACCTGAAGCAGATGGATGCACTCACATAAGAAACATCACCTGTGGCCTTCATTGGCAAGCATGGATTGCCGTTTTCAATCAGGGGCTTTGAAGGAAGACACCTTTGATCATCGGGCTGCCTCTGGCTGCTTTTTCACTGAGTTGTCACTATTAAATGCCCTTCCCTGGCTTTGTCTTCTCTCTTCTCCACCAGAAAATGGGCCTGCTGCTCTAAGAAGTTGGGCTCTTGGAGTCCTCTAGCACAGGGGCCATGAAAATCAATGACTTCCTTGTTTGCTGATGGAGCAGAGGTAGAATCTCTTGGTTTTCCACAGAGAAAACACTGACCATGAAGCGCCGAGAAAGATGGCATGATGAAGCCATCAGGAGAGGCACCAAACATCCTCAACTCTGCTCACCCATGGTTCTCTCCCGCCCTCCCAGAGCTCCTCCTGCGTGAGTAATGCAGTGTGTGCTGGTGAAGTGTCTCTCTGAAAAAAGAAAGAAACCCTGATTTGCAGCATTGGCCAATTTCTGTAGTGTAAATACTCCCACCATGGCAGATTTCAGGTTACCAAGGGTTTCACAACTGGTTCACAAGTCTTGACTGTAATGACCAGCTCATGCAACTCCAGCACCTCATCATCTCCGCCCTGTCCCAGAAAATTCCCACATCACGCCCAGGCTGAATATCACTTTCAGCTTCTCAGTCAGAAGGAGAAGTGGTTAACTATGCCAGGATGGTAATGACTAAATATCAGAATGGTGAGTGTGGAGGGTCAGGATGTCTGCCAAATTGGAGATGACTCTTCACTTCTCAATCTTGGTGTCTCATCTGGGGAAGTTGGAGGGAGACATGCACAGCTTCTCATGAACAGTCCTGGAAGCCCTTACCCCAAGGCCTCATGGGGCTCTCTCTAGGGCTTGCTCTTTCTCACTCTCTCCTTTAAAAGCCTGTCATTCATTGCCAGAGAACAGAAGGCTCCATCCTAATGGGCCAAGTTGAAAACGGCGGGATTGGGAGCTGTCTAGACTCTGGGTCCTGCCTTTTGTCTTGGCTGGTGTCAAAACGGACTCCTTAAAAACTAGCCTCAGGAGGATTCCCCGTCCAACTCTGTGCAGCCTGGACTGACCTTTTTCTGATTTTTAGGGGTCTTGTGAACAAGAGTCAGGTGGGCAGGCAGCTCTTGTAAAGCTGAGCTTAACCAAATTTGTCCATAGCCTGTGACAGCAAAGATCACAAAACTTCCCTCCCCTTTAGGGCCTGGGAGTGACGCCGAACCAAAGGGAGAATGGTGACCTATTTTATCTCCCAAACATTGGGCAGCCAGTTGCATTTGCAGCTTTAAAATCCACCCACACTACTGCAGTTTCTGTTCTCCTGTCTCCCGAGCATACTTCTGGCTGGAGCTGGTTTTGTAAAGTGGAGTTGGCTGTGGGTGTGGGAGTTCTCCTCGGAGAGCCTGGTCTGACAGCCCCAATCAACAGCCCTCCCATGGGCGTTTGGGCTGCTCCAGTCCTGGCAGGTGAACAGCGCAGGGGAATCTGGTTTTGTCCTGGTCTCAGCCAGGGAAGTCTAGTTAAAGAAAGAAAAGTTTGGCTGGGTGCAGTGGCTCACACCTGTAATCCCAGCACTTTGGGAGGCTGAGACAGGTAGATCATGAGGTCAGGAGTTTGAGACCAGCCTGGCCAACATGGTGAAACCCCGTCTCTACTAAAAATACAAAAATTAGCTGGGCATGGTGGCAGATGCCTGTAATCCCAGCTACTCGGGAGGCTGAGGCAGGAGAATCACTTGAAACTGGAAGGTGGAGGTTGCAATGAGCTGAGATGGCGCCACTGCACTCCAGCCTAGGCAACAAGAGCGAAACTCTGTCTCAAAAAAAAAAAAAAAAAAGGTCTTGGTGGAAATGGCCTTGAATCTGGGGTCTCTCTAATATTCTAATCACTCGATCACTTAACAAATACTTATTGAGGGCCTACTAGGTGCCACACATTGGAAGACAGTAGAGGGTGAAGCAGAGTCTGCCCTCAGGGAGCTTACAGTTTAGATTACAGGCAAGACAGCCCTTACACACGTAATTCCAGATGAGTCAATAATGACCAGGGTGCAGAGGCTTTGAAGCAGAAGGATAAGGTGCAATGGGAGCATAAAACAGGGAAGCCTAATGCAGACTGAGGGGCCTGAGGAGGGTTCCTCAAGAAAGTGAGGTTGAAGCTGAGAACCTGAGGGGTGGTTTTCATGCAGTGCAATTGAAGGTTGAAAGGGAAGATCCTCCAATGCACAAAGAATTCATGCTTCAGAAACATTCTCTTCCTGAGGATACATTTGGGAATTTAGGTAGAAATTAACTGTCCTGCCTTCATATACAGTGTAGTGGAGACCACTGTGGGTCTCCAACCTTTTGTCTTTTCTTAATAACAAGTCCCCAGTTTTTGCTAGGTACGTAGCTACCCAGAGAAAAGATTATGTGGCCACCTTACTATGTTCTGGCCAATGAGATATCAGCAGAGGTAATGTGCAGGGCCTCTGAGAAGGCTCTTTCCTGCTACCTGGTACCTGGCTGGAGGCTGAAAATCCATTAGGGACCATGAGGAGACATGCTAAGGCTGGAGGGTCGGCATATTACATGGAGCCTCCTTCCCTGATGGCCGTGGGCTGCCATACCAGCCCCGGATTGCCTAATTCCCGACTTCTTTTGTAAAAGGGAGAAATAAAAGTCAATTTTTTTAAAAGCGCCTATTATTTTGACATTTTCTGTCATACACAGCCAAATATAATCCTAGCTACTATATACAGCTTCTTTCAGCCTAATGAAAAGATCATTGTTCTGCACTACACATAAATTACCTATTTTATGGAAAAGTCTGTGATTACAATAGCTATTTTCCCAGCGTCCTTCTTCACCTCCTTGATCCCTTTATCCTCCCCTCGGCCCTGCACCTCCTCTCTTTCTTGACTCCCACACCAGAGCTAGGCCTGCCCTCGGCACTTTTGCCTCCAGGAATGAATGAGGCTCACAGCCCGAAGGTGCTCCAAGTCTTGGCTACCTTCCCTCAGTGGCTGCCCCGGCAAAGGTCCTGCCGCAGGGAATCACACAGAGTCCAGCAAAGCAACTGGTTTTTCCTGCCCGTTCTCACTCTTCCCAAGAAAGTGTGAAGAGTTACAATACTCAGGCAGAGCTGGAAAAAGTGCACCCTTTTAGAAAATCCACAAGAATGATTGGAGGTGCTTTAATTGAACTGCCCTGCCTTGGATTTTTCAAGCTACGCAGAATTTAATGGATCTGTTTCCTTAGCCTCTGGCTAACCAAATCCAAAACATCAAGAGTCAAGCATGTTTAGTTACAAACCTTTGAGGCTGTCTGGGGTGATTGCAGGCCTCAGCATGCTGGCTTTGGGTGGGGTGAGGCCGGGGATGCATAGAATTCTGTCCCTTCTGCCCCTGCCTCAAAAAAAAAGTTGAAGGCTTAAACCCCAGTAACTCAGACTATGGCCTTATTTGGAGATAGTCTTTACAGAGGTAATCAAGTTAAAATGTGGTCATTAAGGTCAGCCCTAATCTAACATAACTCCTGTCCTTATGAAAAGGGGAAATTTGGCCGCGTGCGGTGGCGGCTCATGCCTGTAATCCCAGGACTTTGGGAGGCCAAGGGGAGCAGATCACAAGGTCAGGAGTTTGAGACCAGCCTGGCCACTATGGTGAAACCCCATCTCTACTAAAAATACAAAAATTAGCCAGGTGTAGGGGCACGTGCCTGTAGTCCCAGCTACTTGGGAGGCTGAGGCAGAAGAACCCGGGAGGCAGAGGTTGCAGTGAGCTGAGATTGTGCCACTGCACTCCAGCCTGGGTGACAGAGTGAGACTCTGTCTCAAAAAAAAAAAAAAAAAAAGAAAGAAAAAAAGAAAAAAAAGAAAAGATGGGGACAGACACACCCACGGTGAGAACAGCATGTGAGATGCAGGCAGAGGTTGGGGTGATGCTTCAACAAGCCAAGGAATACCAGAGGTTGCCAGCAAACCACCAGAAGCATGGGAAAGGCATCCAACAGATTCTCCCTCTCAGCCCTCAGGGGAGCCAGCCCTGCCAACACCTTGATCTTGCACTTCTAGCCTCTAGAACTCTGAGAAGACAAATTTCTGTTGGTTATGTCACCTAGTTTGTGACACCTTGTCGGGGTAGCCCTAGCAAACTCAGGCAAGATCCTTCAAGTACCAAAGAACAGAGGAGTTTGATGACAGCCACTGGACTCAAGCGATTTCCCTGCAGCCCCACATCGGGACATGAAGATGTGGGGAGCAGCTAGCCTCCCCTATATTTCTGTAGCTGATGGAAAGTGAGAAAAAGAAGCACCAACAGCCTCATGGCCTTGAAATGCTGCATCCCTTCAAGCATCGGATGGTTCTGTTTCAGAAAGGCTGTTATTTGTACCAGTAACAACTATATAAGTAGTGCTTGCTAATTTGCCAGGAACTATTCTAAGTGCTTTAATATTCTAATCCCTTTTGTTGTTGTGACAGATGAGGAAACTGAGGCACAGAGAGCCTAGGCAACTTAAGGTTAGTAGCTAATATGTAGAGAAGGTGAGATTTGGGGGTTTTTGTTTGTTTATTTGTATAGAGCTGGGGTCTCGCTATGTTGCCCAGGCTGGTCTTGAACTCCTGGCCTCAAGCAATCCTCCCACTTCAGCCTCCCAAAGTGCTGAAATTGCAGGTGTGAGCCAGTGCATCCAGCTGAAAAGGTGGGGTTTGAACCCAAACAGACTCCCTCCAGAGTCCACACATTTAACCACGACATCTTTAAGTGCATGAGCTGGAGTCCATGCGATCCTGTGTTGGACACAGTAGCTCCTGATTGAGATTGGTGTGCTGAGTGAAAGCCATTCCCAAGCCATGTCGTTTGCCACAGTGTGTGTGCGTGTGCGTGTGTGTGTGTGTGTGTGTTTTAACCCCTTGTGTCTATCGTTGGTGGCTAGTGGCTGCCCCATTCAGGGTACATTGAAACAGCAGAAACCCCAAAGCAGCAGGTTCCCCTCTCTTCTCATGCTCATTTTCTGGAACTCTTACCTGGCCTGGCTGGGCCAGAAGTCTCCCTTGGATATTTCTCTCAGAAGAGGAGCTCAAGGAGTCCTCTCTCCACCTGCAGGCAACCAGGGTATCCTGACAGAGACCAAATCTTTCAGAAAGGCCTTTTCTGCTCACTTCCTGGAGGTCATGTTAAACAAGACTACTGCCCAGAAAGCACGACTGATGCTGACTGGCAAGGTCTGTCTGAATATCTATCATCTATCTATCTATCGTCTACCTATCTTTCTATCATCTATCCATCCATCCATCTAATCTTTCTTTTTTCCTTTTCCTTGCAGAAAAATCTAAATGTCTAAATGGGTAGGCATCCTTCAACTTATGAACAGTCTTTGCAAACCCCAACTAAACTTTCTTTGTTGAATGATTCTTGCATGTGCACAAATGCACACGTGAAAAAACTTTGTATGTGATCTCTCCTGCCTGGGTTCCCCCCACCTCATCCACTGCTTGATTTCTGCTTGTGGAATTGGAAGTCCGCACTGATGGGGGAAGAAGGTCAAAGGACATCCACAGGCTCTGCAAAAGCCAGCCACTGGGCCAAGCTGCCACCATCTGGCTCCTCCCACTGCCTACTTTACCTGTCTCACCTCACAAGCGGCTAAGCTAAGGTTGCTTTGAGCATATGGGGCTTTTTTTTTTGAGACGGAGTCTCACTCTGTCTCCCTGGCTGGAGTGCAGTGGCACAATCACAGCTCACAGCAGCCTTACCCCCAGGCTCAAGTGATCCTCTCACCCAAGCCTCCTGAGTAGCTAGGACCACAGGTGTGCACCATTGCACCTGGCTTTTTTTTTTTTTTATTATACTTTACGTTTTAGGGTACATGTGCACAATGTGCAGGTTTGTTACATATGTATACATGTGCCATGTTGGTGTGTTGCACCCATTAACTCGTCATTTAGCATTAGGTATATCTCCTAATGCTGTCCCTCCCCCCTCCCCCCACCCCCCACCCCACAACAGTCCCCGGAGTGTGATGTTCCCCTTCCTGTGTCCATGTGTTCTCATTGTTCTTTTTTTTTTTTTGAGATGGAGTCTCGCTCTGTCGCCCAGGCTGGAGTGCAGTGGCGCAGTCTTGGCTCACTGCAAGCTCTGCCTCCCGGGTTCGCGCCATTCTCCTGCCTCAGCCTCTCTGAGTAGCTGGGACTACAGGCGCCCGCCACCACGCCCGGCTAATTTTTTTTTGTATTTTTATTTTTAGTAGAGACGGGGTTTCACCATGGTCTCGATCTCCTGACCTCGTGATCCGCCCGCCTCGGCCTCCCAAAGTGCTGGGATTACAAGCGTGAGCCATCGCACCCAGCCCGTGTTCTCATTGTTCATTTCCCACCTATGAGTGAGAACATGCAGTGTTTGGTTTTTTGTCCTGGTGATAGTTTGCTGAGAATGATTTCCAGTTTCATCCATGTCCCTACAAAGGACATGAACTCATCATTTTTTATGGCTGCATAGTATTCCATGGTGTATATGTGCCACATTTTCTTAATCCAGTCTATCGTTGTTGGACATTTGGGTTGGTTCCAAGTCTTTGCTATTGTGAATAGTGCCGCAATAAACATACGTGTGCATGTGTTGCACCTGGCTAACTTTTAAAACTTTTTGTAGAGATGGGATTCTCACTATGTAGCCCAGGCTAGTTTCGAACTCTTGGGTTCAAGCAGTCATCCCGCCTTGGCCTCCCAAAGTGCTGGGATTCCAGATGTGGACCACCATGCCCAGCCTACATGGGGCATTTTGTTAAGCAGAAATGAAGACTCAGTTGCTACTAAGCGTCTGTTCTGTGACAGTTCTTCATTTTTATTATTTTACTCCTTACCATAACCAGATGTTAATCCCATTTTTAAAAGGCTGCATTTGAGGCCCAGCAATTTACTCTGGGGAACTTGAATGAGAGGCTTGGAGCCTGGGCTACAGCAGTTCTGAAAAGTCCACTCCACACCCATGATCCATACCACATCAGTTACGGAGGTCCCAGAAATGTGTGCTAAGTCAGCATAGAGACTATTTTCTGGATAAGGACATTTGCATTTTCTCTTTTGTTTGTTCAACAATAAAAATGCTTTGAGTTGATTTTCTAGACTTGGTAACAAAGAGGATGATGACAATCATGATGCAAAAGTATGTGAAATTGGGCTGGGCATGGTGGTTCATGCCTGTAATCCCAGTACTTTGTGTGGCCAAGGCGGGAGGATCACTTGAGGTCAGGAGTTCGAGCCCAGCCTGGCCAACATGGTGATACCCCGACTCTACTAAAAAAATACAAAAATTAGCTGGGCGTGGTGGTGGGCGCCTGTAATCCCAGATACTCAGGAGGCTGAGGCAGGAGCATTGCCTGAACCTGGGAGGCAAAGGTTGCAGTGAGCAGAGATCACACCACTGCACTTCAGCCTGGGCAACAGAGTGAGACCCTGTCTCAAAAAAAAAAAAAAAGTACATGAAATTGGTGGTAAATCATTTACTAGGGCCTATGCTGTGGTAGGCTCATGGACAGTACAAACATGAGCCTTGCTTTTTAGGAGCCTAAAGTCTGAATGGGAAGGTCAAAATCTATGTGAAGCAAGTGGACAACTGAGGTTTCTCTAAACTGAAAGTGGCTTTACTGATGATTTGCCGATCGTAAGGACAGAGACCCCTCCACTTGTCTCAAGGAAGGAAGGATTTAATGTAGGAGTGCAACTGGTTGCTGCTGTCATGGAGACAGCTCCGAGGACTGGGGAGGCCTCTCCATCTCACCCCTCCCTCAGGATCCCTGCTCTCTGTGTGCATCTGTCCCCTGCTCCTGTCTCTAATGACCCTTCCTCTGCTCATTCAGCTCCTGTTCTCTCCTAATTTCAACTTACACATAACTTCACCAGCCAGGATTCTGTTTCCACCTCTAGACATCCTTTCAGCTTCAACTACTACCCTAAGTAGTTCATTCTTTCTGTATTTGGTAGTTCTAATTCCCAGGAGAGACTCTGATTGGCCCAGCTCCTAGGCCTCTGTGAGCCTGTGTTTTAGCAATCCTTGGTCACTTGTCCCTCCTAACAGTCCGGTCAGATGTGGCCAGGAGTAATCACAAGATCACCTAAAGGGCTCTGGGCAGCTAGACACCTAAAAAACTCCAGGATGGGGGTTCCTGATGACAATCTCAACTAAAGGTCACAGGAAAGAGAATCGTTCTGAGCCGGAAAGAGTAGACTTCACAGGGCAGTGAGATGGCCAGGGCTTCAACACACAGCATTTACATCATAGGAGAGAAGAGGAAGCTGACAAGCAGGAATGGCTATAGTGGTGAACTGTTGCAGTTTTCAGAATTATTTGTTTCCCTTCCCCATGGAAGGATTCTACATTCCTACCCAGATGATATCACACTTGGAAGTGTGAAACTTTTACCAATGAAATGTGAGTAGAAGGGACGTATGTCATGTTAGGCAAAAGCAATGGATAACCATTGCATGGTTCACCATGTTCTCTTTTCCCTCTGCCACGAGAACAACACAGTCCCACATAGGGACTGCTCCGTCCCCTCAGGTCCCAGAATGGAAACAACCTGGGGCAGAGACAGAGCTCAATCATGACAGTCCATGATGGATACATGATGCAAATAAGTCAATCTTTGTTGTGTGAAGCCACTGAGATTTTGGGGTCATTTGTTACTGTAGCATAACCTAGCCTATCCTGACTGAGACAAGGAACATGTTGTGTTTTTAGAATATCAGATAAATGGGAGAGAAGGATGGCAGTGAAGTGGTAATGAGAACTGGGACCAGGAATCCAGGTGTCAGGGAAGGAAGACACGAAGCAGGCAACAAGAGAAGATCTGGAAAGAAGGAGGAGACTGTGAGAGCCATTGTAAAGGAAGATGTAGCCAGTTTTGGTAACAGGTTGTGTGTTATTCTGCTTGAGCTGTGATTATGGTTTGGCTGTGTCCCCACCCAAATCTCATCTTGAATTCCCACATGTTGTGGGAGGGACCTAGTCAGGGGTGATTGAATCATGGGAACAGGTCTTTCCCATGCTGTTCTTGTGATAGTGAATAATTCTCATGAGATCTGATGGCTTTTAAAAGGGGAGTTTCCCTGAACAAGCCCTCTTTCCTTTTGTGCCACCCTGTGAGACATGCCTTTCACCTTCTGCCATGATTGTGAGGCCTTCCCAGTCACATGGAACTGTGAGTCCAATAAACCTCTTTCTTTTGTAAATTGCCCAGTCTCAGGTATGCCTTTATCAGCAGCATGAGAATGGAATGATACAAGCTGCCATCACAAAATGCTATAGATTGGGTGGCTTAGACAACAGACACTTATTTTTTTCACAGTCCTGAGAACTGGATGTCTAAGATCAAGATGCTGCTGGCAGAGTGGGTTTCTGGTGAGTTCTTTCTTCCTGGCTTGCACATGGCCACCATCTTGCTGTGTCCTCATACGGCCTTTCCTCTGTGTGTACAAAGAAAGAGAGAGACAGGTTTTTGGTGTCTCTTCCTCCTCTTATAAGGAAATCAGTCCTGGCTAGGCGTCATGGTTCACACCTGTAATCTCAGCACTTTAGGAGGCTGAGGTGGGAGGATCACTTGAGGCCAGGAGTTCGAGATCAGCCTAGGCAACATAGTGAGACCCTGTCTCTACAAAAAATAAAAATTAGCCAGGCATGGTGGCACATGTCTGTAGCCCCAGCTACTGGGGAGGCTGAGGCAGGAGAATTGCTTGAACCCAGGAGGTGAAGGTTGCAGTGAGCCGAGACAGTGACACTGCACTCTAGCCTGCATGAAGGAGCAAGACCCTATCTCAAAATAAATAAATAAATAAATAAATAAATTAGTCTTTTTCAAAAAAGGGACGCCCAGTCCTATCAGATCAGGACACTGTCCTTATGACCTCATTTAGCCTTACTTCCTCCCTTAAAGGCCCTGTCTCTAAATACAGTCACATTGAGGGTAAGGGCTTCAACATACGCATTTTGAGGGGGCAATTCAGACCAGAAAAGGTTGAAATAGGGAACGAAGGAGAGTAAGGGATGAAAAAAATTCCTTATTTACTAGTTTGTCATAGTGGGGAGTTGGAACCACTTTGAGGTGAAGGTTTGCTTTTAGACAAATGGAATCAGTGGTGGGGTGGTCGTGTAGCTAGTGATTTCCCGCAGGCACTTGGGATGGGGCTCAGGGCTAGAGAAAGAGATCTGGGTGAGTCAGAGTATGGAAACTGTGTTTTGGTTTGTAAATATATCCAAACAGGTTGTGAGAAATGGAACACAAGCACCACACTTGAGGAGAGAGGCCACGAAGAGGACCCTCAATCCTAGATGGACAGAAGGAAGAGGAGGGAATAAAAACAAAGATCTTCTAACGACATCACTCTACTGCCGGGGGCAGATCCTGGACCGAGTTGCTCTGCCATCTGAGATCGCTGGACAGAGCCCCCATCATCCAGGAGAGCAGCCAGCCAGGCAGGCCCAGGACGAGGGCTCGTGTGGCATGGGGCACAGGGCAAAGCTCCCTTAGGTTGTTAATGTGGTGGGTCCAGCACAACTAAATGCAACTCAGAGATTATTTATTTTTTCAGTGTTCTAACCTTATTCATACTCTTGTTAAAATTTCACCCAAAAAGGCAGTGCCTGGTGGCTCATGCCTGTAATCCCAGCACTTTGAGAGGCTGAGGTGGGCAGATCATTTAAGCCCAGGAGTTCGAGATCGGCCCGGGTAACATAGACCCCATCTCTAATTTTGAAAAATAATATTAAGTAAAAAAGAAGAAAAAATTTGGCCAGGCACGGTGGCTCATGCCTGTAATCCCAGCACTTTTGGAGGCCAGGGCGGGCGGATCATGAGGTCACAAGATCGAGACCAGCCTGACTAACATGGTGAAACCCCATCTCTACTAAAAATACAAAAGTTAGCCGGGTGTGGTGGCAGGCGCCTGTAATCCCAGCTAGTCAGGAGGCTGAGGCAGGAGAATTGCTTGAACCTGGGAAGAGGAGGTTGCAGTGAGCCAAGATTGCACCACTGCACTTCAGCCTGGTGATGAGCGAGACTCCGTCTAAAAAAAAAAAGAAGAAGAAGAAAAAATTCACACAAAAAATCCATGAGGTAGGGGTCATCTCCATTGCAGAGAAGGTAAAACAGAAGATCGGAGAAGCAAGGGAACTCTTCTGAGGTGAACAGCTCAAGTGACTGAGGCAGATCTCTTACCACTGTCACGTGCGTCCTTGCGAAGACAGTCCACCAACAGGCTTTGTGTGAGCAACAAGGCTGTTTATTTCACCTGGGTGCAGGCAGGCTGAGTCCGAAAAAGGAGTCAGCAATGGGAGATAGGGGTGGGGCAGTTTTATAGGATTTGGGAAGGTAGTGGAAAATTACAGTTAAAGGTGGTGGTTATCTCTTGCGGGCAGGGGCGGGGGTCACAAGGTCCAGGGTGGGGTGATCATGAGACTCATTGTCCAGTGCAGGGTGTGGGGGGGGAATGTCACAAGGTCGATTGATTAGTTGGGGTGGGGCAGGAACAAATCACAATGGTGGAATGTCATCTTTTGTGGTTCGTCAGTTGCTCCAGGCCATCCAGATGTATACGTGCAGGTCACAGGGGTTATGATGGCTTAGCTCAGGCTCAGAGACCTGACAACCACCGCATTGCCTTTGGAATTCCACCTGCATCTTCCTTTGGAGAAGTCCCTCATGTGGAGATTTTGCAGGGTTTAGCTTGAACGCAGTTCAAGGCAAGGGGCAAGAAACCACTTGAAGTGATCATTTCCCAGCTCTGAGGGTGTCTTTCCTGTGAGTTTGGTCACACTTTGGCCTCTGTCCTTGGAAGCTTCCCAGAAACAAGACCAAGAACTATCTTTAATATTAAGGGGAAAACAGGGCTTTTGCACTAAGAAAGGTCTGCATTGCTTTTGAAACTCCTGAAGTACACGTTTGTGTTTTCTCTTGCTTGGAGAGGTCATCCAAGAACTGGCCACTCCCTGACATTTCTATGGAATCTCTTTTTCTGGAATGGCCTTCCCAGATCCCCTGGATTCCAAAAAAGTACATCCGGAAGTTCCCATGGCAAGGTTCTCATGGTAGTAACAGTGTGTACATAATTCTGTTTAATACTCCTTGCTGCTATGTGAGACGCACAATTGCACCCATTGTTCCCGTTGGCAGAGACTGACTTCTGGCTCCAACTTCTTCATTTTCTTCTACTTCTACTTCTACCAAGGAACAGCTGGAGAGATGAGGTTGCTGGCTCACACCCAGTAGGCCCCAAAAGCACCTCCAGTCCTCCCCGAGCTGTGTGAAATTAACTCAGCACTGTTTTGTATAGTAAGACATGCTGGCATCAGAGTGAATGCCTAAACAGCTCTCACTGTCTCCACCTGGCCTAAGAGGTCCAATGGGTGCTACCTCTCTGGTGTGTCTGGTCCCAGGATATTCAACTGAAATCCCCCTGCTGAAAGGATGGTAAAGCAGTATTCTTGTTGGATATTTAAAACAAGAAGCTGTGAAGGTTCCCAAAGGCTCTGAATCTCCACTTCAAGGTCAAGAAAAAAGCATTAACCTAGTTTAGCTGTATTTTAGGAAGCAGATGCTGGGCACCTGAAAGGCCAAATTTTGCTTCTAGCCACAGGTTTTCTGCAGAGAAAACAAGACAGAGCTCAACTTAGGGCACATAGATGAGCAGGATAGAGGATGTTGCTTAAGGACCCGGCAGCTCTGGACCCACCAATGACTAAGTGTGTCAGAAAGAGCACGTGTGACCATGTTCTGTGGAATGTATGCATTTGCAGGATGCTTTCTGCACAGGCACTTTTCAAAGAGCTTTCTCTTCGGAGGTGTGTGTGGGGCAGACAGGGCTGAACCAATATAGGGGTGAGCAGGGATGGGGAGGACATAGTGAGTGCAGGTTCTACCGTTACTGTAGCCTCTGAAAACATCATATGGAAATTCCATCCCACCTGGGAAGCCAGAGTCATGGGAAGTCAACTTATTCCCCTTAAGTTACAAAACAGCCACCAAAGAGAAACTCCATTTCTTTTTGGTTTTGTTTTTGAGACGGAATCTCTCACCCAGGCTGGAATGTAGCGGTGAGATCTCAGCTCACTGCGACCTCCATCTCCCAGGTTCAAACGATTCTCCTGCCTCAGCCTCTCGAATAGCTGGGACTGCAGGCGCATGCCACCTCGCCTGGCTAAATTTTTGTATTTTTAGTAGAGACGGGGTTTCACTGTGTTAGCCAGGATGGTCTCCATCTCCTGACCCCGTGATCCACCTGTCTCGGCCTCCCAAAGCACTGGGATTACAGGCATGAGCCACTGCACCCGGCCGAGGAACTCCATTTGTAAAGTGTTATAAGGCTCATACATTACGCACCTTATTTGGTTAACATTTGCACTGGCCACAACTTCTATAAAGGAAGCTGGTGTATTCTAGCAGCCCACCAACTGGAATTGTCTCCCTTAGGCCTGGAAAAGATCACATAGTCTTGTGCCAAGGAGGCACTTGCCCCAGGCCTCCTGGGAAGCTTTCTTTATTCTGATTCACCAGTTTCACCTCACCCCTGAAAGTGGTGTAGGACAAGGCCTTGTTGGCTGGCTATGGTGGATGCAGGGATTTCTTTTTTGCCAAAAAAAAAAAAAAAAAAAAAAAGCCAAGAAAAAACCCAATATTTTTCTCTGTTGCTATGTAACAAATTATTCTGTTTTTTTTTGTTTTTTTTTTTTTTTTTTTTTTTGACGGATTCTCACTCTGTCCCCCAGGCTAAACTGCAGTGGTGTGATTTCAGCTCATTGCAACCTCTGCTCCCTGGGTTCAAACAATTCTCCTGCCTCAGCCTCTCGAGTAGCTGGGATTACAGGCACCTGCCACCATGCCTGGCTAATTTTTGAATTTTTAGTAGAGATGGGGTTGCACCATCTTGGCCAGGCTGGTCTTGAACTCCTGACCTTGTGATCTACCCAGCTCGGCCTCCCAAAGGGCTGGAATTACAGGCATGAGCCACCATGACCAGCCACAAATTATTCTTAAACTAAGCAACTTAAAACAACAGACATTTATGATCTCACAGTCTCACAGGGTCTTGCTGTTGCCCAGGCTGGATGCAGTGGCGCAATCATAGCTCACTGCAGCCTCAAACCCCTGGGCTCAAGCCATCCTCTGATCATACATTTATGATCTCACAGTTTCTGTGGGTTAGGAATCTGGGGCTTAGTTGGCAGTTCTGCCTTATGGTCTCTCACACAACTGCAGTTAACCTGCTGGCTGGGGCTGGCGTCATCTGAAGGCTCAACTGGGGAAGGATCTGCTTGCAAGCTCAGTCATGTGGTTGTTGGCAGGCCTTATCTCCCTGCTGGCTGTTAGCCAGAGACATCTGTTCCTCACAACCTGAGCCTCTCACAGTGTGCCTGAGTGTCTATGACATGACTGCTGGTTTCTCCCAGAGTGATCTAAGAGAAAGATAGAGGAAGAGAGGGAAAGAAAGTCCATGACAGTAGCCATAGTCCTTTATAACCTAATCTCAGGAGTGACATTCTGTCATTTCTGCTACATTCTTTTGGTGACACAGAAAACACTGGTGTGGGCATAGGCTGTGCAAGGGTGTGAATTCCAGGAGGCAGGGACCTTGGGGGCTATCATGGAGGCCTGTTTCAGAAAGGAGAGAAGGCGAGGGAGAGCATCATGCAATGAAAAGTTTAGTGGTATGACCTGGCTAATGAATGAACAGCTCTTCTATTAACGGGATGAGTGTCTTTCAAAAGTCAACATCTCTGGGCCTTGCCTGTAAAGTCAGGTATTTGGACGAGTATGATCTCTAAGTTTTCTAAAGTCTGGGGTATTTGCAATTAGAGGTTATTAGGAGAGGAGTGAAGAAGGGGAAGAGAATAGAGAGAGAGAAACTTGAGTCCCATGAAGCAGCCTGAGCCCTGAACCCTGAGCCTGCTCGAGGCTCCAAGTCCCAGTCCTAGTGGATTTCACAGCTCCAGGACCAGGCTGGATGCCCAAGTCCTGTCGTTTGCTGAATGAGGAAATGGGAACAGTGAGCTCTAATTTAATAGCTCCTGCCCTGTTCCCTGAGGTTTCCGGATCTATTTCTGTGCACAAGCAAACAGAAATAAGTGAGGGCACACCAAGCCTGGGGAGAGGGCACTCCTGGTATACACAGCCGGCACCGGTTTGTGTGTAAAATGATGGGGCTTCCTAATTGCCTAAATGTTTTTCAGAGTGGAGTACAGTCATCCTAGCAACTGCTAGCACCTGAGCAATTCTTGAGAACATCATTGCTTCTTATTTCACATCCTGCCCAACTCTTCCAGACCCTTCTACCCACTGGTAACTGGGATCTGCTGGACCTCATGGAGCATATTATTGAATGGGCACCATGGAACCTCAATGTTAAAGTGCCCTTAGAATTTTTTTTCTTTGAGACAGGGTCTTGCTTGTTGCCCAGGCTGGAGTGCAGTGGCGCAATCATAGCTCACTGCAGCCTCAAACCCCTGGGCTCAAGCCATCCTCCCACTTCAGCCTCCTAAGTAGCTGGAACTACAGGTGTACACCACCATGCTTGGCCAACTTAAAAAATATTTTTTTTAGAGACAGGGTCTCGTTATGTTGCCCAGGCTGGCCTTGTACTGCTGGGCTCAAGTGATCCTCCCATGCTGGCCTCCCAAAGTGCTGGGATTACAGGCGGGAGCCACCATACCAGGCTGGAAAATCTTTGATGGGGCTGCTTCTGCTCTGGGAGCTGCCTGCTGAAAGAGAAGGGCCGGGTTTCACTCAGTCAACTTGCCTTCCTTTCTTTGAGTTCGGCACAGGGAAATACCAGCTCCTCAGAACTGGAGATGCATGGACTTTGCAGTTTTTAAGGAGAATGGCTTATTCTCAGAGATGAGTTATCTACTTCAGTAACCATCTTGAGCATTCCCTGGAAGTGCCAAAGCCTTACAATTACCTGTGTAATTTCTTGGCATGTTTGGTGATGCCTGAGTCATCCCAGGAAACATCCTGGGTGTTTATTCTCAAATGCTGAGATTTTATCCTCAAGTTTTGAGCTGCTCCTTCAGGAAAGCTTCCAGTTTTGTAGTTCTCAGTATAAAACCACAACCTGTAACTGCCCAGGAAGCCCCCAGGAAGCGGGGAGATGGCCAGACTCCAAGCAGATCCCCTAAGACACTTGCAGAGCTGAGCTGGGGCAGTGTGGGGTAGGAGGAGTTGGGTTCTGTTTGAGCCAAAGAGAGTTAACTGCCAAAATCCTCAGCAAGGTTTCCTTCTGAGAAAAAATAAAGAAGCCTGATTGGAAAGAAAGAGGATTTGTAAACAGCTAAGATCTGCGGCTGCATCCTGCTGCACTGAGAACATCCCAACATTTCAGACACAAGATCGGGGCTGTCTGCTGCCATTTGAACTGGCTTGGGATAAAATAAAGGTTGTGCTTTCATATTATGAGTCATATGGCTCTGTGAGCTGGAGCAGAGTTAGTTACCCTCGTGAAGACCCATGTTCCATCCCTGAATTACTCAGGACAGCTAGCTCTCCAGGACTGGGACTTCTCATCTGGCCAAGCTCCTCCCAAAAGTTAACACTCACTTTCCCTCTTTCTTCGCTTCTTTTCTCTTCCCTTCACTTGCCTTCTTCAGTCTCAAAAGGACATTAAGTGATTCCGGATCTGGATTTCAAAACGCTCTTAAACAATCAGAATCCAAGAGATAAATGGAACTTTAGAGGCCATCTAATTTAACCTCTTTGTTAATTCTGAAATCTTCAAGGGTCTGGCCTCTGACAGACACCTTCATGATAGGAAGACCATGATGACACAAAGCAATTCATTCTCTTTGGATGACTCTATTATTGTAGAACTGATTTTCATATTGACTTTCTTATACTAAAGTCAGCCCCTCTGAAACTCATTTGTATTAACTCTTACTTTACAGGTCAGGCACAGTGGCTCACGCCTGTAATCCCAGTACTTTGGGAGGCCAAGGTGGGCAGATCACAAGGTCAGGAGTTCAAGACCAGCCTGGCCAACATGGTGAAACCCTGTCTCTACTAAAAAAAAAAAAATACAAAAATTAGTCGGGTGCGGTGGTACGTGCTTGTAGTCCCAGCTATTCAGGAGGCTGAGGCAGGAGAATCGCTTAAACCCAGGAGGCAGAGGTTGCAGTGAGCCGAGATTGTGCCACTGCACTCCAGCCTGGGCAACAGAGCAAGACTCCGTCTCAAACAAAACAAAACAAAACAACTCTTACTTTACCTTCTGGAGCAACCTAGCATATGGCTACTCCTTCTCTATAGCAGTATTTCAGATGTTTGAAGAAAATTGCTATGAGGCAAGGTGATGTTGTGATTAAAGCATACAATTTGGGTCTTGGGTGAGTCTCAGCTCCGCCCCTATTGATTGCGTGTGAATTTGAAAAAGTCCCATAACCTCATTTGCAAGTAGAGGTGCTACCCCCCATTGCAGGCAGTGTATCTATACTTCTGCATTGAGTGATCTCATATTGGTCTCTTGAACTTGGTACTGTAGGATATTTACACCATGGAAATTGGCAAATGCTACCAATGAGGGCTTTTTGTTTGTTTGTTGTTTTACCAGCACACCACTAACCATATCTCAGTTTAGTGGTAAAGATAAAATTAAGTTAGTGCAAGTAAATGTCCTTTGTGAACTATAAAGACCATAGAAATTATGGATACTAGTTTTTTGATAGACTACCACAAAGTGGTCCTCAATCAATCACACTCCTGAATTTGTACTTTTGTGTGGTCACTTTCTACATTCTTACTTTGGCTGCTCTTGTGACTCTCTCAGTCCAGTAGAAAGCAACAGAAATTCTGAGCCCGGGCTTTTAGAGCCCTGTGGCAGCCACTTTCACTGTCTTGCTGCCTTGAGAAGCCATGAAGTCTAGGCTAGCCTCCCTGAGTATGAGAGGCTCTGTGGAGAAGAATGGTGAAAGAACGTGAGGAGGGAGGTGCCCATTCCAGCTGAGGCCATAGATGTGTGAGTGAAGCCATCAGGGCTCCTCCAACCCCGGCTGACCTACCAGCTGGCCCCAAATCTATCAAGGAGCCCAGCCAACACCATGACACCACATGGGACAGAGGAAAGCTCCCTGGCCCAGACTGCAGAACTGTGAACAAATGAATGGTTATTGTTGGCTTAAGAAACCAGGTTTTAGGCATAGTTTGTACATAATGATCAACGCATATTACAGTTATTATCAGGCCCCTCCAAGTCTTCTCTTGTCCAGATTAAACTTTCCGAGATCCCTGGATGGCATCTCGGTCTTCCTCTGGATGGGCTCCATTAACCAGTCCTGGGATAAATATGATGCTTGCCCCCAGAGCTCTGACCATGCAGAGCTTGAGGGAATTCTGCCCCGTGCTCTGGATCCTAGATGAACACTTCAGTTGGAGGGCGAGCCAGAGCTTTTGGCACAACAGCTCACTCTGTGAGCTCATTCTGAGCCTTTGCAGACAACTCAAACCCCCAGGCTGTGAAACTAGGCCCTCCCCTCCTGATATATTTTTAAATTCCCAAGTACAAGGTTTATAGTCATCACCACTAAACTTACCTTTTCATTTTAACTTATTATTTCAGTTTTTGAAAATCTGGACTCTGATTTGATTTTAAATTTTGCAACAACTATAGCATTTCCTCAATACACACATTCACTCCCACCCCCACACCCAAACTCACATCTGTCTAGACTCATGCACATCCAAATACACACAAACATCTATGCACATAAAAGGCAAAAACTCATTTCAGTTTTCATAGCAGCTGTGGTGTCTTCTTAATAGTCATGGATCTTCGCAGTCAGCCTCCTGATTTCTTTCTCAGCTTCATCTCCTCATCACTTCCAGTTTCGGTAGAAAAAACCACAACTCTAGTGACTTAACCAATTAGGGCTTATTTGTCTTAGACAAAAAGAAGCCCAGAGGTAGGGAGTCCAGGACCAGAATAGGGGTCCTGTGATGCCATTAGAGATCAGGTTTCTTCAGTTCTTCTATTCTGCCATGTTTTTCATTATTCTCTTGATTTCAGGATGGCTGCTCTACCCTTAAATGTGGCATATGTGATCCAGACAAGAATGAGACAGAAAGGAAAAAGGGTAAAAGAAAAAAGGCAAGTGCCACTGAATCTGTTCCCTTTTATACAGAAATTAACAGCCTTCCTGGAGCCCCTGCCCAGGAAACTTCTAGTCACATTCATTGTCCAGAACTGGGTCATGCAGTGACCCCAGCTGTGAGGGAATCTGGGGATATGAATATTTGTAACTGGGCACATTGCCACCCTGAGAAAAAATAACTGAGGTTGTGTTAATAAGAAAAAAATGGAGAAAGATAAAAAAAGAAAAGAAATGGAGAATGAATAATGAGTAGAGAACTAGCAGAGTTTGCCACATTCTCCCACACATCCTATAAATTTGTATACCCAGATACATGCCAAATTTATTGAAAAAAGGTTATAGAAAATAAGGAAATGTGGTAGGTTGCAAAAAAAAAAAATAGTCAAAAATTCTCCCATTCCTGTACAAACAACTCTTTTCCATGTGACTTTGACATTCTTCTCATCAAGAGTCTATTTTTCCACTCTTTGATTCTGGGAAAAGCAACTTGTGACTGGCATTGACCAGTAGAATGTAACAAAAGTGATTCTATGTGACCTTCTAGCTCAAGAGGCCTTTCAACTTCCATTCTTGCCCTCTTAGAACTTGGTACTACGTGTAAAGAATCCCAGAATAGCCTCCTTGAGGATGAGAGACCATACATAGACAGAAACCCAGCCAACAGCCAGTGCCAACCCGCAGACATGTGAGGTCACCTTAAAAGATCCAGCCCCATTCAAGCCTCTAGATGACAGTGGCTGCAGAAGTAACTTTAGAAAACCACTCTGCTGAGCCCAGCCCAAATGGCTGCCCCACAGAATCATGAGCAAATAAAATGGCCATTGCTTTAGACATTAAGTTGTGGCATGAATAATGACATAATTTATTTGTAGAGTACAAACAAAGTGGGTAATATTTGTGGTGTTGTTGGATCCTGGATTGACCCAGGTCTGGTTTTCAAACTTTGTTCATAGGAGCCCTGCATGCAGGGCAACAGGAAAGCCGAACTAACCGCTCCCTAAGTTCCCTGCCCTCACCCATCCAGGACACCTTGCCTCTATCCATTTTGCAGAATTGGGTCCTGCATAAGATCTTATTTTTGATAAAAGGTTGAATAGCCTCTCGACTGGATTATCTCTAAGTTTCCTTTAACTGTAAAGCTCAATGATCAGTCATAGAATTTTACTTGTTTTGATAGTTGCATTCTCCCTGCCTCTCTTTCTGCTCCTTTTCCTATGTATTTCATCTCATTCACCCACATCACAGTTCATCATGAAAGCACCTGGTGTTCTTCAATCACTTGCCCTGATTCCCCTCAGCCACCACCCACCCATCCACCCATATACTCAGCACCCGACCTTATCCCTGCCCTTTGCAACCCTCCTTAACAGGGAGCAGGGCTTATGTTTCATCCTAGAAATCCAAGGCTAAACTAGGAGAGGTGGCAGGGCCTGTGTAATTCTCAGAGGTACAGACTAGATGTTGTCATAAGTGAGAGCAGAGGGCTGGGAATGACACCTGCCCATGAGAGCCAGGAAGAAAGTTAAGTCTTTAATGGCTGACCTTTTCTAGAGCATTCTTTGTGCCAAGAGCCATGCTAGATGGTTACTTATCTCCCCAAATCCTAACAATCCCAGAAGATAACCCTTATCCTTTCACTTTACAGATGTAGAAACTGAACCAGAATATCCAAAACAGGTCAACTTCTAGGACTGGTTATTAAATTTCAGGCACATGCAGGCTCTCCACAACACCTGTAGAGGTCATGCTCTGTGTAAGTTCAGTGGTTGCTTTCCTGGAGTTGTGTGGTAAAAACCTGCACAACCATACAATGGGGTACAAGCATAGTCCCTGGAGCCAGTCTGCCTGGCTCCAAATGTCAACTCCATTAATTAATAGCTGTGTGGCCTTGGAATAGCCACTTAACATCTCTGGGGCTCACTTTCTTTATTTGCAATGGAGGCAATAATGACACCTAACTCATAGGCTCTTTAAAATATGGTTTAAATAAGTTAATATTCGTGACCTGCTTAGAACAGTGACTAGCTACATAAGTGTTTGATTTGAAAAGAAAATAGCCTGCAGCTCTATGGCATATGACCCAAGTGAGGCCAGCATCCTTTCCTGGGATTGATTTTCAGAACTGGAGACAGGAAGCTCTTTTTTCTACTGGGATTTCTAAATTGGGACTTCTGGTGGCCATGATCCTCACCACGTGGCAAAGGCGTCTCTGCCGAAAGAGAATGAGGCCAACATCCAAAGACAGAGACAGGCAGGAAGGAGAGCTGGAGAGAGAATCCTGGCAGAGTTCAGTGGCCATTTTCTGTGATTCCTGCAGTCCCTCCTTCCATTCTGTTACTGCCCAGGAATCCTTCCCAGCTCCGGGAGCCTGTCAGCCTCTCTTTTTATTTTTGTTTAAATTGGGTGGGTTTATCTTCCATCCCTTGTGACTGAAACAATCCAGGCTAATCAAGGTGCTTTAGATCAGGGGTTGCAAAACCAAATACCTTCAGGAGTCAGGGAGGTCCTGTGTGGGAAATCACGTTTGATGGCAATGAGTTATATGGAGAAACGTTTTTCCACTACAAGAATAAACAGCAGTGCACGTGCAAGGTCAGGAGCACCTGGCCTCTTATGAGGGCTGTCACAGGGAGCAGTGGAAAGTGTGAACTTGTGAGTCATTCACACTATCTAAAAGGCCCAGTCTATTTGGCTACGATGGCCTGGGGTACCAATACCTACTGTTTCTCCAAAAGGAGCCATGAATCTGTGACTCCCAGCTTATAAATGTTGAATCAACATTTGCTCAATATTGTGCAACACATCTGCAAATCAAATGTGTCCCCAGGGTTGCAGGTTATCACAGAAGCTGGTCCAGTTCCAGGATTTCCCATGAGGAGGAATAACCTAAGAGTCTAAACAGAACCAGAGTCCTGGGACTGCAGGTCTTGGATTCTGTCTCTGATGGAGGGTTTCTAGATTTCCCTGCTCCACTCCCACATCAAAACTGGCCCCTTTGTAAAGGGATTCCTCCCCATGGCTGGTGTACCAGTCCCCTCCTCACCAGCACCCTCAGCTCCTCAATGTGGCTTCTTATCCTCAGGCTGTATTTCCCTGTGTGCGTTGGGGGGATGGTGGTGGTGGTTATGGTGCTAATAGAAGAGGCCTGCCAGCCAAAAATGAACCCATAGCAATTTGATGCTCCAGTTCTGCTTGGGATTTTGTAGCTCATGTAGCTGGAACTTGGGTATCCAGGACCTGCTGACCTGCTGCAGGAATGCGAATGGCGAATCAGGCAAAGTAACAGAGAGGAAGGCTTTTCTGGAAGTCTCTGAGAGCAGACCTGGGGGCAGCCATCCAAGACCTATCCTGTCTTGCTGAATCTTTAGCTCTGCTCTGCGGAAGCACTGCT
The DNA here is from genome assembly GCF_006542625.1 of Nomascus leucogenys. Classification (NCBI taxonomy): domain Eukaryota; kingdom Metazoa; phylum Chordata; class Mammalia; order Primates; family Hylobatidae; genus Nomascus; species Nomascus leucogenys. The sequence continues at coordinate 66,804,408 of NC_044381.1, read as the reverse complement.
GCTTAAAATAAGACAGAGTGAGGGCAAACACCGACTTTAATGGGGGAGCAGCAAGTTAGCATTTGGGGCTCGCTTTGGAAGGCTCTTTTCTTGTGCTTTTCTTTCAAAAATAAGGAGGAGAAGCCCCTTGTGATGGTCCGGCTTTTGTCGATGCTGAAGGAAACAGCCAAGATGGAATTCTCTGAGAAGTACTCCAAGGGTTTGGAGGCAGGGGTTGTTTCTATGTGAAAATGAAAAGAGATCCTGAGACTCCTTGCAGAAAGAAATGTAGGAGTGAAGCCAAAGGGAAAAGCAGTAAATGCCCCTCCCCCCAAATTTGGAGACCATGAAGACAGAAAGCAGCCATGGCTCTGCCCAAGGCAGACACGTTTCTGCTTCATTCACCTGGTGACTCGGGGGGGTGTGGGCCAGGACCTGAAAGATGCCAAATAATCCTGAGTGGTCTCACCAAGACCATCCTCCTCTCATTTATTAAGCTAAAGAGTTGCTGGGGTTCCCGAGGAGGTTTTCAAATGCTGAGACCAGAAGAGAGAGCCCAAGTCTACATATGGAACTCTCTGAGGTTTTGCCCTAACTGAGAATCAATGAGGACATCAGCGCCCGGGCGGCAGGCTATCCCTCTGCCCCTTTTCTCATTGTGAGCTGTCTTAATCCATCACACAGAGCCTGGTATCAGTAGGGGTTCAAAGAATGCTGCTGAATTGAATTAGAATAAGACACACAGGAGGCTGGGCGTGGTGGCTCACGCCTGTAATCCCAGCACTTGGGAGGCCCAGGCGGGCAGATCACAAGGTCAGGAGATCGAGACCATCATGGTTAACACAGTGAAAGCCTGTCTCTCCTACAAATACAAAAAAAAATTAGCCAGGCATGGTGCAGGTGCCTGTAGTTCCAGCTACTCGGGAGGCTGAGGCAGGAGAATGGCATGAACCCGGGAGTCAGAGCTTGCAGCAGTGAGCCAAGATTGTGCCACTGCACTCTAGCCTGGGCGACACAGAGAGACACCGTCTCAAAAAAAAAAAAAGACACACAGGAAATGAATTCATCTCTTCTTTCAATAAGTGCTTATCTGAGTGGCCTCAGGACTCTCAATGGGTATTCTGTGGGAAGGGCACCCCTGGAGCTACCCTACTCAGTACAGCATTGCATCTGTGGTCCTGCTTAACTGGAGTAGGGATGCCGAGCTCTGGGCAAACTGGAAAACGGAAGATAAGCCCCAGGGAATGCAAATCTTATTGCTGCTGAGGACGCAGCTTCACATGAGTGTGGACACAAGTCAGGGAAGTGAAATCCACATGCTGTCATGATTTTAGGGGATTTCAGAGTCTAGGTCAGTGAGCCGGCCAACAATCTAGAGTCTTAATTCCTTGACATCTGTAATTCCAGTGACATCTGTAATTCCTTTTCTGTATCATGGCCACCCTCTCCCAGGGCCTCAGCCTGCTTTCTCCTTGGACTTCACCATCTCACTCTCTATCCACTGCCTTCTGCCCAGGTAGCTGTCTCTGCTTTTTGAGACAATACCAATCCCCATCTCTGGCCCCTTTATTTCTGACCTATAACTCTTTCCCACCCTTTATGACTCCATCCAATATAGGTGTGAGGACAGTTGGGTCATTGGAACTGCACCCCATATCTTACCCCTTGTCTTAGTCTGTTGGGCTGTTACAACAAAATACCACAGATTAGGTAATTTATAAAGAACAGAGGTTTATTTTCTCATAGCTCTAGAGGCTGGGAAGTCCAAGATCAAGGCACTAGCAGATTCAGTGTCTGTGAGGGCCTGTCCCTCATATGGCACCTTCTTGCTGTGTAATCACATGGCAGAGGAGGAAGACAGAGATGATTGCTGTGTCCTCACATGGCAGAAGAGAAGGAAGGGCATAAGAGGCTCCATTGGACCTCTTTAATGAGGTCATTAGTCTCATTCATGAGGAATCATGACTTAATCACCTTCAAAAGGCCCCCCTTTTAATACTATTCCATTGGCATTTGAGCTCCAACATGTGAATTTGAGGGGGACACATTTAGACCCATAGCACCCCTACACCTACCAGCGAAGTCCCACACACAGATTCCTGATTTCCAAATTTAGCTGAGTCCTCAGGTCCTTTAAAAGGGCCAATGACACCTGGAAGGAGGGACCTGAGGTGGGGATTATAGGATGAGAGGTGAAGTGGTGAGAGAAAGGGGCTCAGCCAGATGTGGCAGAGGGTGGAGGATAGGGGAAGGTGAGTATGGCCAGCAATGTCAATGCCACAAAGGGCCACGTGGGGTTAGAATTGAAGAGAGGCTGGTGGGATTAACCTAGGTCTCCAATGACCTTCTGCAGGCCGTTTCTGCAGAGGGTGAGGGTAGAAAGCAGGCTGCAGCAGGCTGAGTGGATGAGAGGTGAGAAAGTAGATCCACAGAGAGAGGCTTCTTTAAAGGCACTTGGCTGGGAATGGAGGAGCACATTTAAAGCCTGGAAGCAAGTGAGCTTGGGGGTTTTAATGGCAGATGGACCTGGAATTGAGTCCATCCAGCACTGCAAGCACTCTGCAAGTTCCATACTTGGCCAAGTTCACTTGGGTGAGCTTGGAAATGTCACTGAACTCCTTGCAGCTTCTTTCTCTTTTCTTTCTTTCTCTTTCTTTCTTTCTTTTTCTTCTTCTTTTTCTTTCTCTTTTTTCTTTCTTTCTCTCTGTTTTTCTTTCTTTTCTTTCTTTCTTTCTTCTTTTCTTCTTCTTCCTTTCTCTTTCTTTTTCCTTCCTTCCTCCCTCCCTTCCTCCCTTTCTGTCTTCCTTTCCTTTCCTTTCTTTCCCTTCCTTCTTTCCTCTTTCTTCCTTTCCTTCTTCTCTTTCTTTCTCCTTCCTTCCTTCCTCCCTGTCTTCCTTCCCTTTCCTCTTTGCCTTTCTTTCTTTCCTTTTTTCTTTCTTTCTTTTCTTTTCTTTCTTTCTTTTTCTTTTTCCTTCCTTCCTTTCTTTCTTTCTTTCTTTTTGTTTTTTTTTCAGAGTCTCGCCGTGTTGCCTAGGCTGAAATACAGTGGTGAGTCTCGGTTCACTGCAGCCTCCACCTCCCAGGTTCAAGCAATTCTCATGCCTCAACCTACTGAGTAGCTGGAGTTACAGGTGTGCACCGCCACATCTGGCTAATTTTTGTATTTTTTGTAGAAGGGGGTTTCACCATGTTGGCCAGGCTGGTCTTAAACTCCTGTCCTCAAGTGATCTGCCCACCTTGGCCTCTCAAAGTGCTGGGATTACAGGCATGAGCCACCACACCCAGCTAACCTCTGTTTCTTCATCTGTAAATGGAGAGGATATCATCTACTTCATTGGGTTGGTTGAGGATTTCCTTCATCATTTCTTTTCTTCTTTTAATCGCTAAGTACAAAACTCTACTTTCATTCCTTTAAAATTTTATCTTCATTTTGATCTATCCTTCTAGCCTTTCGGATTGCATTCTCCTGGCCCCAGAGGAGGAAGTTACATTTCAGACCTGTCAGGTGACTCAGCCCCACTGACACAAAGAGTCTTTGTTAGTTACATCCAGGTGCCTCTGATTTCCTTAGGGACAACCTGGCACTGTCCAAAGATGCTTTGATCCTTTTTAATATCTGTGAGGATGTGCAGGGAGATGGATGCTAACCTGGGTCAAGGATGTACAAGGCTCCTTTGGAGAACTGGGGTCCTCCCTGAGGAGCTGAGACACTGCCCTCAGAAAAGGTTCTGAGTAACATCTGCTTTCAAATCCAAAACCACTCTTGGGAAATGAGACTCATTGTATAGAAAAGGTGATACCCTTGCGATAGCAAATGGAGACAAGACTTCTAGATGACACCTACTGGTGCTCAATGAGTGTTGAATGAATATAGAATGAATAAATGAGCAAATGAATGAATGAAACGTAAGTGTGGATGGTTTTGAAGCCCCCGTTGATCTGGGCCATACTTTGCTAGGCAGTAAACTTGCTGTACAGTGTGGAGGAGCACGACCCTGGGGTTGGGGTGGTGGCTGCTGAAGGCATAGAATGGAGGACACGAGTGCCCAGAAATCAAAGAGCTGCCCTCAGGGTCTGGTGGCAGAGGATCAGGCTCTGGAAATCTGTGGTCTTCCCCCTGGTCTTCTGGCATCTCCTGTGGGCATTTTATTCTGCTCTCTGTCCCCCATTCCTCATTGCTCCTGAGAAAAGCTCATCTGAAGATGAATTCAAAATAAAACAGCCAGTTTGAAAAACCGGATGTTTCACTCTTATATTGCCAAGAAAGATTTGATATAAGATCAGTTGTCAGGAAGCTCTATGTGATTCACAGATATGACTGCTTCTAGCAGCTAGGAGTGCAAGGGAGGGAGGGAGCTGCAGGATGCACAGGCAGTTGTCTTATCTTGAAGAGGGGAAACTGAGGCAGAGGCTCAGCTAGGAAGCAAGAGGTGACAGGAACAAACAGGAGGCACCACTGCTGCTGTTTCCAAGGACAGTGTGCTGCCCATGACGCCCCTAGCCTGGCCCACGTGACCCACATCCCATCCTCACCATCTTCTAAGAGAAATGAGAGGATTTTAAAACCAGCCTTAGCTGAGCACAGTGGCTCATGCCTGTAATCCCAGCACTTTAGAAGGCCAGGGCAGGAGCACTGGTTGAGGCTAGGAGTTTGAGATCAGCCTGGGCAACATAGCAAGACCCCCAACTCTAAAAATAAACAAATAAAATAAAAATTAAAACCAGCCTCTTCAAAGACACAATTATAGACGCTCTGCCTATGGCGTAGCCATTCTTTATGCCTTTACTTTCTTAATAAACTTGCTAAAAAAAAAAAAAAAGACATGTACAATTATAAATGTGGGAGGTAGGAACCCAGATTCTTACCTTGATTGTTTTTTTGCTTTGGTTTTTAGAAACTGACATGAAATAAACAACCCTTTGAAATAATTCTTATTTTCTTTTTTTTTTTTTTTTTTTTTTGAGACAGAGTCTTGCTCTGTCGCCCAGGCTGGAGTGCAGTGGTGCAATCTCAGCTCACTGCAAGCTCCACCTCCCAGGTTCACACCATTCTCCTGCCTCAGCCTCCTGAGTAGCTGGGACTATAGGCACCCGGCTAATTTTTTGTATTTTTAGTAGAGGTGGGTTTTCACCGTGTTAGCCAGGATGGTCTCAATCTCCTGACCTTGTGATCCGCCCACCTTGGCCTCCCAAAGTGCTGGGATTATAGGCGTGAGCCACTGCGCCCGGCCTCTTATTTTCTTTATTAGATTGTAAACTCCTTGAGGGCAGGGACAATGTCTTTTTTATCTCTGTGATCCTTCAGAGTGCTTATATCCCTTATACATAGTAAATGCATCATAAATATCTAATAATAATGGCTTCTCTTACCCAGAATGTCCAGGCACACATTTCACTAATATTTGCTGAGCCCCTACCATGCTCCAACCAGCATTTTAAGTACTCTGCAAGTGTTAACTAGTAAATGTTGAGGTGTTGAGGTTGGGTTCCTTCCCTAAAGATAGTTTTGTCACATGGTTGTTAATGACCTGCAAAAGCAGTGTTTGGAGAATCCAGTTACAGTACTCCTGAGCTGCAGAAGGAGCTCTGAGATCCAACAACCTTGTGTGGAATTCCACAATTCTCTTATTCATAAATGGACCCTCTATATCGACTGGTAGTGAAACATATCAAGAAACATTTCCCACTTTAGTTTTTCACGAAGAAAGCCGCTATTGTCTCATCTCAGCTGAGATGGGGTCACGTAGGGACGCAGCTCCCTTGCCTGATGTTTCTGCAGGCCTAAATCCTTGTCAGTACAGCTGTCTATGAGGCATCGAAACAGAATCTGAGACCTTATTCCCTGAGGGTAGTGATCTGTAAATTGTCAGGATGGAGAATGATAGGGAAGCTTTCCCCAGGTGGTCCCAAGCCATTCTCTCAGCATTTATAACAGGAGGGTGAAAGACACATCAGTAAAACTGATGTGTCTGGAATTATTCTTTTCCGCAGTGGCCTTCATTGGCATCACCAGCACTGGAGCTATTCCAGTGAGGATGTTTGCTGTGGCACGTCACGGAGTGGCATGAGAGATCAGAGACTCCTAGTATCCCCCAAATATACGTTCTGCTCTTCTTCCTTAGTGATGGGCCCCCAACATGAAACTGGCACTCAGAATGAAGAATGCCTTTTCCAGCCTCCCTCACTGGTGGAGTCTCCGTGTTCCAGCCAATGAAGTAAGTGACAGTGGCATGCACAGTGTGGGGAGAGAAGAGGGAGGGAAAGGAGTCATGGAAAGTTTATGCCAAACGCTGAGGATGGGGAGAAGCAGGATAAAGAGATCCTGGTTCATGACAACCTCAGGAAGACTAAGTCCAGACTTCATTCACCTGAGAAGGAAATACACTTCTATCTTTGTTTACACCGTTTGGAGGCAGAGAGTGGGGTCTTTAAAAGCTGAATCCAATTCTTACTGGCACCTAGGTAGGGCATGAGGTTGCCTGCCCCACCTAAGTCAGCTTCAGCCTGAAGACTGGGAGACTTCCGAAAGTGGAAAACTTACTCCAAGTATGGGTCGAGATCCAGATACCAGTCCCCATGGCCACTGCTGAACAACTCTTGGAGTGGGGAAACTCAAACACAGAAGGGATCCCTGGGGAGGAAACCTCACTATTGTCCCAAAATTCTGCATGACTGGAGCGAGTCTCTCAGAGTCTCTTTTTCAAGCTGTGTTGCTAAAAGCACAGTGGAGACAGATCACCTAGCTATGATGAAGGAAGGGGAATGGTTTTAATAAAGAGGGAAGAAGTGGAAGGCAGTGTTTTTTCTTTTTTCTTTTCTTTTTTTTTTACTTTTTTTTTTTTTTTGAGACGGAGTCTCGCTCTGTCGCCCACTCTGGAGTGCAGTGGCGCGATCTCGGCTCACTGCAACCTCCGCCTCCCGGGTTCATGCCATTCTCCTGCCTCAGCCTCCCAGGTAGCTGGGACTACAGGCACCCGCCACCACGCCCGGCTAATTTTTTGTATTTTTAGTAGAGATGGGTTTTCACCATGTTAGCCAGGATGGTCTTGATCTCCTAACCTCGTAATTTGCCTGCCTTGGCCTCCAAAAGTGCTGGGATTACAGGCATGAGCCACCATGCCCAGCAGAAATACCTTGCTTTTTAAAAATTTTATTTTATTTTAAAATTTTATTTTTAGACCGGGCATGGTGGCTTATGCTTGTAATCCCAGCACTTTGGGAGGCAGAGGCAGGCGGATCACCTGAGGTCAGGAGTTCAAGAATAGCCTGTCCAACACAGTGAAACCCAGTGTCTACTAAAAATACAAAAAAATTAGCCGGGCATGGTGGTGTATGCCTGTAATCCCAGCTACTCCGGAGGCTGAGGCAGGAGAATCGCTTGAACTCGAGAGGCGGAGATTTGCAGTGAGCCGAGAACGCGCTATTGCACTCCAGCTTGGGTGACAAGGGTGAAACTCCGTCTCAAAAAAAAAAAAATTATTTTTAATTTGTGTATTTTTAGAGATAGGGGTCCAGCTATGTTGCCGAGGCTGGTCTCAAACTCCTGGCTTCAAGTGATCCTCCCGCCTCAGCCTCTCAAAGTGCTGGGATTACAGGCTGGAGCCACTGTACTGGTCACACATTGCTGTTGATTGCTAGAAACCAGTTTATACTTCAGACTTGAGCCAGCTGGTGATCAGTTCTCTTTAAATTGCAAATGATATAAACTCCAATTCAAATGGACTTCAGCAAAAAAGATAATTCATCAGCACATATAACTGGAAGTTCAGGGGCTTCACACACTGCTGAATTCAGGTGCTTCGACCGGTCATCAGGACTCAGCTCCCAGAGTTGCCTTGTCTCTGTGGCTCTTCCTCTCCCGAGAGTGGCAAGATGGCTACCGGCATCCTGAGGATCACACTGGAACAGGTTAGAAGTTCCTGTGGAAAGCTAGACACTTTCCCAATAGTTACAAATATTAGGTACATATATATACAAAGAGTCCTGGGACTGACTCATTTAACTGACATGTACCAGTCCCTGAAGGCCTTGTTGAGTGGCCAGGCCTGGGTCAGTCCTGAATCTGGGTGGGGTCAGCCTCACCAGAACAGCACAGTGAGTTTGGGGGTAGGGGGACTGAATATGCAAAGAAAAGCCCGGACAACACTGAGCAGACAAAATAAAGGTTTTTTTTTCCCCCTATTACAACCAAGGCCACCTGGATTTCATAATTCCTGCAGTGTTCTTTATTAAAGAGACACATACAGCAGAGACACAGGAAGAGAAACCAGAAGAGGGAGGGGAGGATGGAGCCTCTAAGGGCAAGAATGCATTCTTTTTTTCTTTTTTTTTTTAATTTTGTTTTCATTTGAGACAGGGTCTCATTCTGTCACCAAGATAGAGTGCAGTGGCACAATCACAGCCCACTGCAGCCTCAACCTCCCTGGGTTCAGGCAATCCTCCCACCACAGCAACCTCCCCAGTAGCTGGGACTACAGGTACATCCCCATGCCTGGCTAATTTTTGTATTTTTTTTTTTTTTTTTTTTTTTTTTTAGAGACGGCATTTTGCCATGGTGCCTAGGCTGGTCTCTAACTCCTAGGCTCAAGCGATCCACCCGCCTTGACCTCCCTAAGTGCTGGGATTACAGGCATAATCATGGCACCCAGCTGAGTGCTGTAAGGGTCTTTTCCAAGCTGAGTGCTGTAAGGGTCTGGGTTAGGCAAGGAAGATGCTAAGGGTGTGGCCACTTGCTGTACAGTGGAGCAGGGGCCTTAGAACTACATAGAAGAATGCAAGCAAGCTCCCCCTTTCTCTGGAGAAACAGTATCTCTATTTTCCAAGCATACATGCTATACCAGCATCCTTGGAAAGATGATCAAATAAAAGGCAGTCAGTGTGTCTGCTTGCAAGATATACAGAAATGTGGCCAGGTGCAGTGGCTCATGCCTGTAATCCCAGCACTTTGGGAGGCCGAGGCGGGCGGATCATGAGGTCAGGAGATCGAGACCACGGTGAAACCCCGTCTCTACAAAAAATACAAAAAAAAAAAAAAAAAATTAGCTGGGCGTGGTGGCGGGCGCCTGTAGTCCCAGCTACTCGGGAGGCTGAGGCAGGAGAATGGCGTGAACCCAGGAGGCGGAGCTTGCAGTGAGCCGAGATTGCGCCACTGCACTCCAGCCTGGGCAACAGAGCGAGACTCCGTCTCAAAAAAAAAAAAAAAAGAGATCAAGACCATCCTGGCCAATATGGTGAAACCCCATCTCTATTAAAAATACAAAAATTAGCTAGGCACGGTGGCGGGTGCCTGTAGTCCCAGCTACTTGGGAGGCTGAGGCAGGAGAATCGCTTGAACCCAGGAGGCAGAGGTTGCAGTGAGCTGATCGCACCACTGTAGTCCAGCCTGGTGACAGAGTGAGACTCCGCCTCAAAAAAAAAAAAAAAAAGGAAATATATAGAAGAATGCCTTCTGAATAATCATTTCTTTTTTGAAATTGTGGCAAAATCTCCCTGGACACAAGGGATGGGTGTAAAGAGCAGTTAGGCAGAGGATGAGGGCCTGTGCCTGAGGTGTCCAAGGGCAGCCCCAGCTCCCTGCAGATCCAGTGCAGCAGGATGTGCAGCTAGATCTCCCTCCCCAGGGCACAAAGCTGGGTGGGGAACAGCTGTCAGCACGAGCCACACCCCACCCCACCCTGCCCAGGCATCAGAAACCTCAGGGAAATGCCTAGATACTCCACCTCAAGGAAAACATTGAGACCCCATAGCCAGGAGTGCCCTGTTTGTGTCTAAAAGTTGCCCCAGCCCAAATTTACACCTGGGAGGATCAGAAGGGCAATCTCTGTCTTCTCCTCAAAGGAAATCATACCCATAGTTACCACTGGGAGCAGGGTGGGCCATTTACACTCCTCATCCTATCTCACCATCACCTTAGGAAGCAGCCATTCTCCTTGTCCTTACTGTAGAGGAGGAAGCCTGGACAGCCTGCAGTTGAGGGGACCTGCACAAGCTCACAGGACTCTTCATCACCATACACCACCCTCACCGCAAAATAAAAATGATCAAACCTGTCATGATGTCAGCAGCACCGGTGTTGGTCTTTGTGGGAAAGAAAAACACAGGCCAGGGCTGCAGCACCATTGTGTCTGCCCAGCTCTTGCAGCCTGGAGAACACCGCTGGATTCCCTCCCACACATGCTCCCAGGCTGCCTGCCTGCCTCACTTACCTGCTCAGGGTGGGGCTTGAGGGTGGCCCCTGGGAAGAGTAAGAACTGGCCAAGACTGAGATGTCCTTCCCTCGTTTAAGGTACCACCTCTTCCCTTCTCCCGCCATCCTGGGTGCCTAGATACTTGGGATTAGAAACTAGACTGGAAATGTAATATTTCCTCGGTTTGGGGCTGAGAACTGGGGATTAGTAGGATTTTGAGTTTATAGCACAGCCTTTTCTTACACCGTTTCCTAAAAGCAGTTAAGATTACACTGGGCGCGGTGGCTTACGCCTGTAATCTCAGCACTTTGGGAGGCTGAGGCAGGTGGATCACCTGAGGTCGGGAATTCAAGATCAGCTTGACCAACATGGTGAAACCCCATCTCTACTAAAAATACAAAAATTAGCTGGGCGTGTTGGCACGCACATGTAGTCCCAGCTACTCGGGAGGCTGAGGCAGGAGAATCCCTTGAACCCGGGAGGCGGAGGTTGTGGTGAGCCGAGATCGCACCATTGTACTCCAGCAGCCTGGGCAACAAGAACGAAACTCCATCTCAAAAAAAAAAAAAAAAATTATGGTCATCTCCCAGAAAAATCAAGAAGGAAGACCCTTGGAGGTTCAACCTATAGAAGATATGTTCTCATGGAATAAACCAAAAATAATTTTTATTTTTTAAAAAATCAAGAACAGAAGTCTCCCAACATTTAAGTTTTACAAACAAATAGAATCTGAGCCACTGGGTTAAACATGACAAATGACACACAGTAACAAATACTGAAGACATCGTAATGCCAAAGCAACAGAAGCAGCACCAGAAATGTTGCTGAGGCCACCTTAATGCAAGTTGGACGTGTGGCTTTGGTTACGTGTGGTTCCAGGCCAGAGGCATGAAAGTCAGTGTTTGTGGGAAAGCCAGGAGGAAAAGCTCCTCTCCCCACCCACACCTTGTCACTCCAGGTTCTGGTGCCCCTATCTCAGGTCATGGCCTCCCATTTCACTCCTGCACCAACCCCACTCTTGAAACTGCACATGCAAGATTGTGAGCGTCTTCAAAGTGCAAATATTGCCTTCTTCATTTTAGAATCCATGATGTGCTTGTGGAGAGAATGAACGAATGCTCAAACATGAATGGAGAGAGACAGAGAGGAAGGGCAGGTCTAACCAAGGAAACTTATTGTTTCCTAGAAAATCATTGATGAGCCTGGAGAGAGTTGGCTGAACAAAGGTAACAATTCTTTTATTATTATTTAACTTATTAAGTTATTAGAAAAATAAAAGAGTGAGTTGAGGTTTTGGGATTGGAAGAAGGGACCCACTGAGTTCCCTCCAGGATTGTGGAGTTTCTTTTATAGCCACATGTGGATAAGAAACTAAGGGCCACAGACCAAATGACAGGTCGGATGGCAACCCTGGAAAAGCCACAGAGCGCGGCCTGTTGGAGGAAGAGGAGCAGTAGAACCTGTGTGGAGCCTGACAGAACAGAACCCAAGATGCCGTTCACGAACCGAGAAGTCTTTCAAGACCACACACAGTTCTATGACACAGACATTTCGTCTTCTTGCCACTCAGCAGCGGGGCCCGAACCTCTGTGCCTCCAAGCTCCATGCAGCATGTGGAAAACTCAGGTGTTCTGTCTCTGCCGGGATCTTCATCCTGCTGCTTATTTAACTGTCTGCTGCTTTGGGGCCTCAAGTGCCTGCTTTATCTCTTTCTCCTTTACTATCAAGTCTTTAAGCAATTTGCCAAGACAGAGAATCTCACTGGCCTGGTGGGGCTGAGCCTTCCTTCACTGGCTGACCAACCGGGAAGTGGGCTGCTGCCTGGATCAGGTGCGTGCCACAGTTCATCTAGCCGTGCCCAGAGTTCTAGGGTTATGCGAATGACCCCGTGTGTGGGCAGAGGCTCTTAGCAGGGGCTGAGAGCGTTGTAGGCATCTTGAGGGCCAGAGTCCCCAGCCCCAGATCACAGAGACAGCATGATCAAAATGTGAGGGAGCAGGGGCAGAGATTATTTGGAATAACGTGCTGAGTTTGTACACTTTTGACAAGTAAAAGCCCTATGTCCCCCTGATGTCATGCATATGCTCCAGAGGAGCCACTTGGGACAAAGAATCAATAATGAGCGCTTGGTGTGCACTGAAAGCTGATAGTGTATATTTGTGGGGACTATACAGGGAGAGGAATATGAAGCCTTGACAAGATATGGTGAGTATGTATCAGTGAGGTAGGTAACTCATTCATCAGGGACTTTGCAAGGTGGCAACACTGGTTCAAAGAGATTACGAGAATAAAGATTTTGTGCACGCAGAGAACGAAAAGGAATGCAAAGTTAGATACAAAACTGGTTAATGCGCTACAGGGCAGCAAAACTATAACCTTTGGGGTAATTTATCTGACCAGATAGGAATCATTTGCATCTCTGTAGAACAAAAAAATACTTTTTTTTTTTTGAGACAGTATCTGGCTCTGTCCTCCAGGCTGGAGTGCAGTAGCATGATCTTGGTTTACTGCAACCTCCACCTCCTAGGCTCAAGGCATCCTCCCACCTCAGCCTCCAGAGTAGCTGGGACTACAAGCACACACCACCATGCTCAGCTAATTTTTGCATTTTTTGTAGAGAAGGGGTTTTGCCACCATGTTGCCCAGGCTGGTCTCAAACTCTTAAGCTCAAGCCCACCTCAGCCTCCCAAAGTGCTGGGATTACAGGCGTGAGCTCCCGTACCCAGACAGCACTTACATCTTAATAGTTTCTACATAGTACTATCTCATGTTATTTTATTTTATTTTTTAAAATCGATAATGGGAATCTTGCTATGTTGCTCACACTAGTCTTGAACTCCTGGCCTCAAGCAATCCTTCCATCTTGGCCTCCAAAGTACTAGGGTTACAGGCATGAGCCGGGGCTCCTGGCCTAACTAATTTCAGAGTTAAGAATGTTTGGACTCTATTTTATAGTAAAAAAGTTAAAGCTACCTTCCCCTAGATAGCCAAATGACTCTCAGATGAGCTTGTGAGACAGTGCTTTAATTTAATATTGAAAGAACTTTTTGCTTCCCCTCCTCCAAGTTTTAATAATTCTTAACAGAGGGAAACAATAACAAAATTTTTGCTGTAGTGGGTATTAAAGAAGGGAAAACAATCATGAACGCTGGAGTCAAAATGCCCAAGGAGCGGAGGCACCAGGGTTCTCCACCTGGTTTGGAGGCGCACCAGCAGTGTGACCTGGAATCTGATCTCACTGGAGCTCAGTGTCCTCATCTATAAAATGGGCTATTGAACTACACACTTGGCATGACTGTGCCCTAAAGCTCATTTTCAAAATAAAAAAAAAAAATGCCACTTCCTTTTTCCCACATTAACCCTGAGAGAGAAAGGGGAAGCGGGAAGCCCGCACGTGGAAGCAATTTACTGCAGACGTTCCTGGGCTGGGAGAGGAGCCTTCTGACTGCTGCAGAGACCATCACCCGGTCCTGCACCTTTACCGGAGGTGCGGAGAACTGCTCGGCGCGCACCGGGCTCGGGCGTGTTCACGGGCTGCGCTGCCTCCGCTGCGCGCAGGACAGGAGTCGCCGGAGGCCGGTGGTGGATTTCCTCCCCGCATCTCACCTCTCCGTCCAAAGTCAAATTGCTCTTTTCTCCGCCCACGCGGGCGTGGCAGCTGATAACCGGCCGCTGGGCGTCCCCGCGCCTCTGGGGGCCCCGCCCTGCAGCTATCTCCGCGGCCCACGCCGCCGCGCCTACCTGCAGGGCTGCTCCCCCGCCCAAACCGCCGCGGCGCGACGTCGAGCCATCCCCGCAAAGCTGCACCCACCCTGGAGGACCAGCCCCTCTAATGCAAGGCCAGGACCTCCCCGGGCGGCTGCTGCCGTGAGCCACCCCTGTTTTGTGAAACACACACTGCGGTTTCAGGCCGCACTTGCCCGTTGCCATGGGCGTTTTCTATGTTGACACAAGCAGGGACACGGAATCCCTTGACTTTGAGTTGCAGATCGTGGGTGTTGGCGTCTCCGCTGCGTTACCAGGAAGGATGGAAGGGGCTTCAGCCTCCATTCTCACTTTCCTTCTCAAGGAGTTGGCTAAGCATCAGGAGTTTTCTCTTAGGCTTCTCTCAGGTCCCCTTTCCCTGAGAGGTGAAAAGTTTTTCAGAAAGGTGAGCAGCTTTCTCTTTATTCCCAGGGACCACTTCACACACCCCTTTTTTGCCTCCAGAGTAGATGGAACCGTGGAACCATGGAATCTTGCCCTCTGGTTGTGTCTGTCATCTCCTCCTGGGACCAGAGCCACAAAAGCCACAAAAGACCCAACTCTCTCCAGCGTGCAGGCATCCCAACTAGAGGAAGCAAGGAGGCAGAGACCAAGAGGACATCAAGAGACGTTTGAACCCGCAGAGAGGGCCTGGGAACACAATGCTGAGCGTAGGTCCAACCACTGCTTGTCAGTGGGGTGGGAGAGTGGTGTGGGGAGAGTTGTGGGCATTTAGGGCAGGACAGTGCCCCCCACCCCGCTTGGGACGGGGCTGCATTGCATCATCACTGTAACAGCACTAGCTGCCCCTGCCCCCACAACCCCTATGTATGAAATGCAAGTAGCACCTCCCCATCTTTGTGACAACCCAAAATGCCACCTCCTGTGCCCAAGCACTTTCTAGTGAGGTGTTTCCTTAGGTTGAAAACCACTGTTAGATCATTTCCTAAAATATATCTCAAAAGACATCAATTAGTTCCTTCAGATATAGGTAGGTGTTATATGAAAAGAGTAGCATGCTGGGTTTGGGAGATGGTGGGTTAAAAAGCGGAACAGGATTTACTTACAGGACTTCTCAGAACCTTTAATATATATAAATATATGTTTTGAATCACCAAGAGAGAGATGGACTATGCAGATCCCCAAATTTAATTGGCCCTGGAATTCTTTCTTTGTGGGACCCTTTTGGGTGGAACCCACCTTAGATACCTCTGAACTACATTTTGTCGTCCAGGACACTCTCTGGGGACTTCTGTGTCCTTCCCAGTGTGAAGTGCAGGAGTGAGCAGTCAAAAGGCCCTTATGTTTTCACTGAATTGAAACACCTAGAATGTGTGAAGATACCAGGAAGGAGGCCACAGCTTCAGGAAACCGCTGCAAAGATGACCTCACAAAGAAACCATTGTGGCAGGGCTCCTGGAGCACTCAAGTTGATGTGACGTGTCCTGCTCCTGAGAGCACGCAACCCTGCTGGCGCCTTGGGCTTGCATGGCTCAGGGAAAGGAAAATAGCCCAGGTGTTTGGAAAAGAAGTATGTGTGGATGGAATTATTCAAATGCTGACGGATGGATTGGGTCTTGGATGGATTGGGTCTCCTCTCCTGCTGGCCCGGCAGCCTCTGCGTGGAAGGCTTTGCCCAGGAGATGGGTCACAACGGCTCTGGTGAGATGCTGGAAACATAAGCCCAGGCAGATATAATGGCAGTGAGTCACAGTAAACCAACAACCATCAGGTGCTCAGGGGGGAAGCTGAAGCCAGGGGACTCGCTGTGCTGAGCTAAGCGAGGAGCAGGACTCTCCTATTGTGCAAAACACAAAGAGCAGAGTGTTCAAGTCCAAGGATCAGGTTCCTCCAAATGGAAGCCCAAGCTGTGCACGCTGAGCTCCAGGGCTGGCGATACAATCACCTGCCTCTGCCCATGCAGGGGGGTACCACCCAAACATACCTATTTCTCCCGGGGCATGGGCAGGGACCAGGGGAGACAGGGCCCTACCACTTCCCGTGTAAAACTGGGTGAGCAGCCCAGTGCCCGTCAGGGCCGAAGCACCTCACCTGCACCCCCGCCCGCGCCCCCGCCCTGCCCAGCCTTGTAATCTGGGCTCTGCTCGCCATGTGCTCTGTGCTTGTGCAACTGCCCTTAGAGCAGAAATAAACTGTTGGCTCTTAAGTTTTTCCAGACTAACCTGACTAGCCAATGCCTGAGGCTCTGTGTTCAAGATAAAAGTGCCTAAGAAAGAAAAGTGCAGGTAGGCAGTCGCCACTTCTCCAGGGCTGGTGGGCTCTGAGGATCCTGCCTCAGCCTGCTGAACAGCCCAGAGTGGCTTTAAAAAAAAAAAAAAAAAAAAAAAAAAAGCCTGAACAACCTTTTTTTGCACATGGGTCACAGTCAAGCTTCTTAAACTTGGATGACAGTAAACCTATGACTAACTGGATAATTAAAGCCACAAGTCTGGAGGCCTGGGCAGGACTCTACTCTGGAATCTCCGGTGGCCTGTTCCATAGGCCAGCGTCCTTTGTGCTCCCCATAGCAGAAATGCTTTCATGAGTTGGAAACCCTCTGTGGTGACCTCTACATCTTCTCAAGGTCAGTTATCCACTTGTCCATGGCTTCATGCCCCCATCCCACATCCCTGTCCACTGCATGGAAGGAGGAAATCTAACCCACCCGCCACAGTGCAGCCCACACTCCCCACCCTGCCCCGACGGGAACATGACAGAAGGTTTCCAACTAAAACCAAAGTTACTCAGCAAAGCTTCCTGCCAGGCAGCCGTGCTGGAGGGCGCAGCGTGCCTCTGTCTGCTCTTTCTGTTCTATGAAACTTCTCTGCTGCAAGCACTTGAGAGCCTCTTGGCTTCCTGGGGAGGGTGGACTGAACTTCAAAGCAGACACTGCTGCAGCTAAGAAGCCCCTGGGTTGCTTCAAAGACTCTGCCTCCTCCCAGTCTGAAGCTTCTGGTGAATGTTTCTCCCTCATTTCTGAAACAACAGATAGAGCTGTTGAAGTTTACAACGTCCCCCAAGGCTGCCTTTAATCTAGGACCCAAGTGACCACCCACAAGAATGCCCCGAACCCTGACTGCCTCAGGATGCCTCCTGCAGTTTACATTCCCGTGGTGCCTCTGCCTTCACCCCACCCTGGTGCTCCCGCCTCCACTCCAGCCGTCTCTCTGGCCACCCCCACCCCCTCCCTTCTCTCCATCATGCCAAAAAGTGCCCTCGTCCTCTGACCGTGGAAGAGGGGATTCAGTTAGGGGTCGGGATGGCCTATGAGATTTTTGTACACTATTCCAGAATAGGTGTGTTGTTGCTTTAAAAATAAAAAGAAATGCATCTTCCAAATCTTTGAAGCCCTTTGATTTCAGGAAGCTGTGGACTGTGTTTAGCCTGTGGCTCTGTGTACCCCTTGGCTGCTGCTGCTTACTCCTGAGTGTGAAGTTGATAACATAAGAAACAAGAGTAATTTGGATTTGCGCTTCTTGGTAAAAACCCCTTTCCATTAACCTGTAAAACTCTAGAGGGCAGGGGATCGCTCACATTGAATCTGGTGGTCTTGTGAGAATGCCTGGAAAATAGTAGGCATTCTCCAGTGATTGTTGTTGGATTAATGTCATTGCTTAAAGAAAAAAAAAATCAAAGAAAGTCACTCTCTCAGCTCAGGATGGTGTATTTGCAAGTATTTAGGCCAAACGTGTTGAGAAATTGCACATATACTGGGTACATCTCATGTCATCAGGAACTTATGTTACCAAACCTCTTGTTTCACCCACTATCTTATCGTCTGTATTGAGCAGACTAAGACCTAGCAAACCAGATGAGCCTTCAGGAGATCTGCAGACTGATAAGGGCATTTGAGATAAAGAAATCCCACAGAGTTCTAAAAGCAAAATGAAAAGTATAAAGATGATTGTCCTGTGAAGTGGCCCCAAGCCTCAGACGCCTCAGACGCCTCAGACCCATCACCATCTGCCTCTGGCCTCACTTGGGGGCTACTGAAGATGCTCAGCACAGAACCTCTTAGCTGTGGTTGTGACTTCCTGGCTGGCCAGGCCTGAAAGAGGCGGAGGAAGAAGTGCTGTGGTGAGCTCTGTGACTCAGAGGAAAGCAGCCAGGACATGACGTCCTGCGCGACTGCCTGGGGTGGCTGCAGGGAGGTGGCCTAGGGACAGATGAAGCTGCAGTGGGGACCACCTCCCCTGCAGAAGCAGCTTTCTTGTCCCTCCTCATCCAAACACACTCCAACTTAAAAAATCATTATGCATAACTCCGAAAACAGGTCCATGCTGTACCTGTGTGTGTCCTGCCAGATTTCTTTGTTCCTGGGGGAAAACAGCAATAAACATCACATTCCTTTTCAGCGTTGAATTGCTACTGCTTAAAAGTTAAGAAAAAAAAAGTTGCAGTGAAACCATCTATTAACAGATAAATTTAAGTAAGAACGGTGCGAGTTCCTGCCAGCTGCTGATGACGGGTTTTCCAGAAGGGAATGATATGCCGGCAAGGCAGCGATTGTGATGACAACTACCAATTTAGTGAAGGGTCAGTGGTTTTCTTGTATATTTATTTATTTCTGTTTTATTTTATTTTATTTTATTTTTGAGACGGAATCTCACTCTGTTACCCAGGCTGGAGTGCAGTGGTGTGATCTCACCTCACTGCAACCTCTGCCTCCTGGGTTCAAGCGATTCTTCTGCCTCAGCCTCCCGAGTAGCTGTGATTACAGGCACCCGCCACCACGCCCAGCTAGTTTTTTGTATTTTCAGTAGAGACGGGGTCGCACTGTGTTAACCAGGATAGTCTCAATCTCCTGACCTCATGATCTGCCCGCCTCAGCCTCCCAAAATGCTGGGATTACAGGCTTGAGCCACCATACCCAGCCATTATTTATTTTTAAATATTGAAACCCTCTGATTACTTACTTGAAATAATACCAAATAGCGTTATGGTAACAGCAAGAATTCAACCACTTCCTGGCAAGTAATAAGTATATTTCATTTTATTCTACTTTTCTAGAGTTTAGAAGTTACTTAGAAGTAAACTCTAAGTTGGGTCCACCCAGGTCTAAGGAAATCTTCCTTGGTGTCCCCTGAGTTTGCTAATCCCAAGACGGTCTCTGGGAACACTGAGCAATGAGACCAAGCCCCTGTCCCCCAGGCCATCTGCTGCCACCAAGCCAGGGCACCGGGCCTAGAGGGCTACATGTGGGTCGTAATGAGCCATCTGGCTGCCTGGCAGAAGGCATCCATGGGCAGGTGTCTGAGACACTACTGACATTACCACTGACCTTTGCCAAGAAGCAGGTTTGGTTTTATCCAGAATGGTCCAGCGTGGTGGTGAGAATGCATCTTCCTTGTCTAGGACATTTTCAGGAACCAGGCTGAAAATTCTCACCCTCAAAATTGAATTTTTGCCTGAGTAGTAGGGTCTACACTTTCCCTGGGTTGTTCTGGGACTTCATTCGACCATTTTCCTCCCCATCTGAACAAAGCGTTCTCTACATACCTTCTTATCCTTGCATGTGTCCTGACCAGTCACAGGGGCAGTGTCAAGGCGTGGCTCCTGGAGGTTTTCTTTGTGTATTAGGGTTCTTTGGAGAAACAGAATTAGAAGGAGGTGTGTGTGTGTGTGGTGTGTGTGTGTGGTGTGCGTGTGTGGTATGTGTGTGTGTGTGTGTATGTAAATAAAAGGAAATTTATTATGAGGAATTGGCTCCTGGGGTCATAGAGGTGGAGAAGTCCTATGATCTGCCATCTGCAAGCTGGAGACCCAGGAAAGCTAGTGATATAATACAACCCAAGCTGGAAAGCCTGGGAACCAGGGGAGCTGATGGATGAGATCTCAGTGGAGGGCTGGAGTTCAGTGCTGCAATCATGGCTCACCACATAAAATGTCCCAGGTCAAGCAGTGAGGCCGGAAAAAAGGGGAAAATTCCTCCTTCCTCTGCCTTTTGTTTTTTTTCAGGCCCTCAACGGATTGGATGATGCCCACTCTCATTGGGGAAGGCAAGCGACTTTACTGTGTCCACCCGTACAAATGCTGATTCCATCTGGAAACATCCTCCCAGACACCCAGAAACAAGGTGTCACCTGGGCACCCTGTGGCCAGTCAGGTTGACACATAAAATTAGCCATCACAACTTTGTTTTTTAAAATAGAAGCGCAATTTAGGCTGGGCACAGTGTTCACACCTATAATCCCAGCACTTTGGGAGGCTGAGGTGCGCAGGTCACCTGAGCTCAGGAGTTCGAGACCAGCCTGGCCAACGTGGTGAAAACCTGTCTCTACTAAAAATACAAAAATTAGCCAGGTGTGGTGGTGTAGGCCTATAGTCCCAGCTACTCAGGAGGCTGAGGCAGGAGAATTGCTTGAACCCAGGAGACAGAGGTTGCAGTGAGCCAAGATCGGGCCACTGTACTCCAGCCTGGGTGATACAGTGAGACTCTGTCTCAAAAAAAAAAAAAAGTGCAATTTAAATAAAAAGAGAGTTTAATATACAACAAATATACAATGTAGCTTTACATAAAGTCTTTTAGCCATTCCTTGCTCCCAAACAAAATGCCACTCCCAAGAGTATCCTATATAGAAGTTCCTTTGTCACCACTCATTTGCTATGACATGTGTCACAAATAGTTTCTGATACAGTATCAAAGTACATACATTATTTACCTTTGGCCTGGCAGGCACAGTGGCTCATGCCTGTAATCTCAACACTTTGGGAGGCTGAGGATGGTGGATCGTTTGAGCCCAGGAGTTCAAGAGCAGCCTGGGCAACATAGCAAAACCCTGTCTCTACAAAAAATACAAAAATTAACTGGACGTGGTGGCGCATGCCAATAGTCCCACCTGCTCTGGAGGCTGAGGTGGGAGGATCCCTTGAGCTCGGGAGGTAGAGGCTGTGGTGAGCCATGATTGCACCACCGCACTCCAGCCTGGGCAACAGAGCGAGACCATGTCTCAAAAAAATTATTTACCTTTAAAAACTAAATTATAGCTCAAAGTGATTCGTGTTACAGGGTACCTCTCTGTTACTTGGGTTTAAATTTGTTTCTAGAATGGGAAAGGAGACAGTGTGAGAGCTTATAGCTTGGCTACACATCTGAGCAGAGCCAGGGAGAGGGCCCTATCTGAGCTCTCTGTCATCAGGGCTTATTGGGAACAAGGGACAGACAGAGGGAGAAGGAAGGTGAGGACTGCCAATCCATGGCACTGTAGTAGGCTGTTATACAGCGGCAGAGAAAATAGATTCCTAAGGCTTTAGAGAGCCAGAGCCTTCCTTCTCCCTCCAACAAAGGACATCACCAAGTGTAAGGTGGATTTAGGCTCTTAAGACGTAAGGACCTCCTTTGGGGTTCTGCCTATTTGGGGGCAGAATATTAGAGCACACCCAGACCAGTCCTGCAGCCAGGACTCTACCCAGACTATAGCCTGAAGGTGCAATTTGCTTGGTCTAAGGATTTTTTTTTAATGATTTGTTTTTTTAAAAATAGAGATGGGGTTTTGCAATGTTGCCCAGGCTGGTCTTGAACTCCTGGTTTTAAGTGATCCTCTTACCTCAGCCTCCTAGTGTTGGGATTACACGCATGAGCCACCATGCCCGGCCGAAGGAATTGTAAAAATTAAATGTGCCATCATTTTAAAATTGGGAAAATTCATGTAAAATTGAGATTCCTGATTTCTTCCAAGAATCACAAGTTTCACCGTGTTTGGCAACACTAGATTGTGTTCCTACACAACAGCAGTGGGCAAGAGCACATGGTGGGTGAGCACACAGCACCCCCTCCTCTGCTCACTGCACCCCAACACTCACCCATGCAGCCCCACCCCACTTGCTTGGAGTGTCCTGCAGGCGAGGGGCCACAGTGTCACTCCCACCACAGAGTCCCACTCTCCTGTTCTCTCTGCCACTCGGAGGATGTCTAGACCTGTGTTTCCTGGACAGAAGTCAGCTCTGGGAGCCACAGTTTATTCCTTCCTTCGCCCCCACACAAAACGCAAAAGCCTCCTCCCCATTTACTAAGCCAAAGAATGTCAGGATTGAATGTTTTGAAAGAAGAGTTAAAGACAGCTTTAGCCCTGGCATTCCACAGCTCCTTATTAACACAGAGACTTTTCATAACTCTGAGACAGCTGGAGACACATTTCTGTGAATTCAAAACTCCTGTGAAGGACGCTGGCCTCAAGGGTGTGGGGGAGGCTGGTCAGGATTCCTAATCTGCTCTTGGACTCAGGACAGGTGCAGCTGGTGTTCTAGACCACAGCACAGTGGCAAGAAGGCCCCAGACCCTCTGGAGCAAGTCAGGGTCCAGGCACCACTGGCCCCAGGTGAGCCCAAGATGCAGGCTTCAATGCCAAATTAGCCAAGAAACAGAGAGGACCCAGGGCCCGAGCACACAGACAGCCTCGCACACACGCAATCACACAATGATTCGCTCATGGGAGCTGACTGTGAGGGCTGACATCGCCTTTGGACTGAATTCTGTGGAATGTGCTAAAAGAGGCTTTGGAGTCAGAAAATGTTAGAGCCTAGTAAGGCACTCTAGAAAGCGTCTGCTCCAGGGTCCCCAACAGTGACTGCTCTTGATAATCATCTAAACATTTCCAAAGTACAGATTCCAGCCAGGTGTGGTGGCTCACGCCTGTAATCCCAGCTACTTGGGAGACTGAGGTGGGAGAATCGATTGAACCTGGGAGGCGGAGGTTGCAGTGAGCCGAGATTGTGCCACTGCACTCCAGCCTGGGTGACAGAGTGAGACTCTGTCTCAAAAAACAAACAAAAAACAACATACAGATTCCTAGGCTCCAGCTACCCCTGCCCCAGTGCACACACACACGCACACATGCACATATGCACACACATAGATTCTCATGAGCAGCCAGGTTTGGGAACCACTGATGTAGCCCAAACCTTTCCATTCAGTTTCTCAAGTACAGTACTAGGTTTAGTGACATTTCCAAGGCCACATCGCTGGTTTCGCAGGACTGGGATTACAGTACAAGTTTCTTGACTACAACCCAGGGCTTTTTCTACAACACATTATCTCCTGGATGTACCATAAAGGAGGCTGCCGATGTACCCCAGAGGTTTTTGGATGTGAAGAGAGGGTAAGAAGCATAGCTTTTGTGCTTGTAAAGTAAACCAAGGTAATTTTCCCCAATATTGGCCTCAGTCTCAAGTCTCTCTAGGCAAGAGATCCTGCCTCTAGCTTTATAATTACTACAGTTTCCCTTGTTTTTTGAGAGGGGATGAAAAGTACTGTACATGTGTGTGGAGACTTCTCTGTGCCTCAGTTTACCTCTATTTATTTATTTATTTTGAGACGGAGTCTCGCTCTGTCACCCAAGCTGGAGTGCAGTGGCGCGATCTTGGCTCACTGCAAGCTCTGCCTCCCGGGTTCATGCTATTCTCCTGCCTCAGCCTCCCAAGTAGCTGGGACTACAGGCACCCACCAGAATGCCCGCCAAATTTTTTTGTATTTTTAGTAGAGACGGGGTTTCACTGTATTAGCCAGGATGGTCTCGATCTCCTGACCTCATGATCCGCCCATCTTGGCCTCCCAAATTACTGGGATTACAGGCGTGAGCCACCATGCCCTCCCAGTTTACCTCTATTTAAAATGGAGAGAGTGCCCAGCACCCTTCTACCTTCTCCCTTGGGGGTCTGCAGATTGACCACACGCAAAGATTGACCACACAGATTGATTGACCTGTGAAACCCCAAGGCAGAAAAAGAAGCTTTCTGTGCCCACACAGAGGTGTTCTTAAAGTCAGGGTTGCTCTTGGCACACATATTAATAATCCCGATGTCTAGGTACCATTGCAGATCCTTTGGTTCCCCTCTACCCGTTCCAGGAAAGACTGCCTGTCTTCTCCGAGTTTCTTGAGGGCTGATGAAATATTTCCTGAATGTGATCTCAGAAGGAATCCCAGTTTTGAGGGACCAAACAAGATTTTTTAAAAATTAAATACTACTACTAAATAGCTGGTATTGAGTTAATGCTAAGTGCCAGGCATTATGCAAAACACTTTACATGCATTATGGCATTTAATCCTCACTACAACCTTAGTGAAATAAATATCAATATAATTAAAAGTATAAATATGAATGAAGTGTTTTAATAGTCTTATTTTACAGATGTGGAAAATGAGGCTCAGAAAAGTTAATGTGCCCAAGATCACACAGCTGCTAAATGACAGAGCCACGATTCGATTCACATAGTCATCTCTAGAGGCAAAGCTCTGGTAAAGGGGTTGATGACTGGTCACTGTCGTCACGAACTTGACCTTTTCTGCAGCACTGCCTGGTACTTTCCCAGTACAGTGTTCTGCCCTGACACAGCCAAGGCCAAGGGCAGTGTAGGCACAGCAGCCGTGACTCTCTGCTGGGAGGTTAACAGCTCCATCAGTTCAGGGACTGCCTGACCCAGCCTGACCAAATTAGAGCAAGTAATGGGTGTGACATAATTTGACATGTACATTGTTAATTGAACCCAGTGGGAGATGATTTTAAATAGAGGCGAATACCACGCTGTGAACTATTTGGGTTATGAAGCTCTTATTCTCTTATCCTTGCAGGAGAAAGAATTGTGCCATGAAAAATGGAAAACTCCCGAGAAGCTGTTCCAGCGTCAGGAGAGCAGCAGACAAGCTGGACTGGGGAAGATTCTTCCTGGAAGTTTCAGAGATTTCACTCTCATTTCCTAGCATCTTACCCCCAAATCCTCTCCAAGCCCAAATCAAGAACCACAGACCTAGTCATCTTTCCCCCAGAGACTTCCTAACTGGGGGACTGGAAACCCCCATTACAAAGCCTGCCCTCGTAAGACGGCAAAACAGGCACCGCTTCAAGTCCCCAAATGCAGCCCTCACAGCCGTCTCCCTTTCTGAGGTTCAAAGAACCAAGAGCCCACCCCGGGTCCTCGCTGAGGGACTCATGCAGGTGCAGTCTCTCTGGGCGTCACCCTATGCCCAACTCCTAGGCCTCTTCCCTCCTCACGATCAAAACTTACCTGTCCTGTTTCCCGTGCCCTCCTACTTGCTTCCTGAGCTTCATAAAGAGTACGAGTGCCCCATGTGCTACTGCCACTGATTCTAATGGCTTATGATGTGTTTATCCTCTCAGGCAAGACCTGCAGAGTGTATGACACATAACCAGCACCCAAGAAATGTCTACCGAGGAATTGATGAATGAGGTAAGTTGAGTGAATGAAGCAAAAGTTTTTCAGGAAATCCCGCGCCTTACCCCAAATCAATAAGTCTAATAATACTGGGTTTCAGGCTACTGAAAATGAAATTTGAGAGCAATACACCTTTTGGGAGCAATTTGCCTTTTAAAATATTAAAGTGCTTTAAATAACACTACCTGATGAAGATGACAAGGAAAAATATAGGGCATAGGGTGGCCTCCCCACAGGCATTTTTCTTCTTTTCTCTTACCTAACAGGGTCCCATACTTCCCAGCCATGCTGTTCGCAGGGATTAACATTGTTGCAATTCTCTGGGTAGACCCTGGGAGGTTTAAGCCAACCAGTGACCCCCATCATGCTAGCCCCGGAGATTGGCTTAGGGATAGTCACCCAACGCAGGCCAATGCAAGGTGAGTTTGCCAGGGGCTTCTGGGAAAGAAGTTTCCTTTCTCTGAGGAAACGTGAATAAGGACGTCCATAACTCAGGTTGTGTCTGGCAGCCATCTTGTGATCATCTGGCAAGACAGCCCAAGAATAAAGCCGTCACCATGGAGACTAAGAAGAGACAGAAAGACACTGGGTCTTCATTGACTCGTCCAGCTGTACGTGAGGCCTTACCTGAAGCCCACGTGACCTCTGGACTTCTCACTTACATGACAGAATAAAGCTCTTTTTTGTTTAGACCAAATAAATACATAACACAATTACATAATCCCTTGATTCCTTTTTATGACTGAGCTCAGAGACTATATTTTGTCATTTTAAATCACCTTTATCTTACAGTTTATTTAACTGAAACAAATAAACAAACCAAAACACGCCAGTTTTTCACTCCTCTGTCAAAGCCTTTCCAAGATCACTAAGCTTGTGATGTCCTGGGTGAATGAAGAAGTAACAGTGTTTTCAACAAAATAGCTTATTTCTCTCTCATATAAAAGAAGGCTGGAGTCAGGCTGGTATGGGAGCTACAGCGTCATCAAAGTTCTATCTTTTCGTCCTGCCATCCTTAGAATATGGCTTTCATCTTCAAGATCACTTCCTAAGCTATGAGGATGCAAAGGTATAAGAATGACATAGTGGACTTTGGGGACTCGGTGTGGGGGGAAGTCGGGAGGGGTGAGGGATAAGAGACTGCATATTGGGTACAGTGTACACTGCTCTAAAATCTCAGAAATCACCACTAAAGAACCTATCCATGGAATCAAAAACCACCTATACCCCCAAAACTATTGAAATAAAACTAAAAATTAATTTTAAAAAAAAGATAACTTCATGGTCCAATGTGACAGCTAGAGCTCCAACCATCACGTTAATCTTCCTGTTCCAGAAAGGCATGGGAGGAAGGGAGAAGGAGAAAAAGGAGTCTGTCAGTAGTCTATTCCCTCTTAAGGAGCCCACAGAAGACTACCCAACAACTTCTGCTTCTGTCTCACTGGCCCTCAGGCTGCAAATGTGACTTCCAAGTGTAGTCTTTCAGCTGAGCACACTGCCACCCAGATTAAAATCTGGGTTATGTAACTAAGGAAAAAGAGGAGACTGGATGTTGGATAGGCAGCTAACAGTCTCTGCCCCACCCTACTTAACAAACTGGCCCAGCTTCTGTGTTCAGATCTGATGCTTGGTGCCTGCAGCTCCAAGGAGAGCCCATGGTTCAAGCTGCAATTACTCGCTCCACAGGCCCTTAACAAGGAAAGTCAGGTTTTTTTCCTCCTGAGGATCCTCTGACCAGCATCTTCAGATTTTTTTTCAGTTAGAAGTATTCGTTGGGCACCTGTTTTTTGTTTGTTTGTTTGTTTGTTTGTTGTTTGTTTTTATGACCACATCAGTCTTTCATTAGAATCTTTGCTTTATTTCATTGCATAGTTGAATTTCTTCTCTGCCGTGTTCCAGGCATACCCCATTCATACTCACCCATCTTTGTTCACAAGTCTTTCCCTAGAACTTTGTTTTTTGCAACATGGGTCCACTGTTCCACAGTTAGTTTCTCACTTCCCTCTGGCATTAACTTTCTCAATCTGGTGGATAAGGCACTTGTGGCCCAGGGTAACAAGAACTATGGTTGGTTGGCAACAGCAGCTGAGTGGGGCTGGTCTTCTCCGAATCATCATGAAGGACAGGGAATTATTTTGCCTGGAGACAGGTGACGGGGTAAGGCTAGAGTGATGATTTCTTTTTCAGCTCTCTCAAGGCCTTCTGGCACCTTATTGTACATTTCAGGCCCCATAAATAGTGCTACAAGCCTCTGTTAGTAATTCACAGGCACAAACAAGGCAAAGTCAAACAATAATAGGGAAGTAAATTATTGTCTCACTAGAGGAAAAACATCTGCTCCTCCCCACCTCACCTGCACAAAAGCAGAAAAAACAATTTAAATCAATGTGGAAGAATGCTAACAAAACATGTTACCTTGAATCTTCACATAAAGAATACCTTTTAGAAATATCTAGTTGTTTCATTTACTTGAATGTTCCCATTTTGATTTTAATTATAAACTGAAAGCTACTACAAATCATAATTTTATATTCTATTATGCATTTTCAAATAGAAACATCTTCAGGCAAATGTGAACAATTATCTCCAAATGTGACTTTTTTTAAAGTTATAATCTTCAGAGGAACAACTAAATTATACTTTAAATCATTGGTTTAAAACTAAACCTGGCCAGGCACAGTGGCTCATGCCTGTAATCACAGCACTTTGGGAGGCCAAGGAAGGCAGATCACTTGAGGTCAGGAATTCAAGGCCAGCCTAGCCAACATGGCAAAACTCTGTCTCTACTAAAAATACAAAAAATTAGCCTGGTGTGGTGGCAGACACCTGTAATCCCAGCTAATCGGGAGGCTGAGTCAGGAGAATCACTTGAACCCAGGAGGCGGAGGTGGCAGTGAGCTGAGATCACACCACTGCACTCCAGCCTGGGTGACAGAGCGAGACTCCGTCGCAAAAAAAATAAATAAATAAAACATAAAACTATGAGACCTGATATTATGGGTTTAATCAAGAGGACTTGCCGTTGGATTTTTAAAGTTTTTAAAAATTGAAATAATCATCTCTTTTGTTGGAGATACTCATATATTTTTAAACCAAATGATTGTAATAATGCACATTTTAGGGCCAGAGGCATTCATTATCTTAATGGCCTAATGATAAACAGTGCAAAGGTTTGAGACCTAACAGACTGTTACTATACTGAGAGGGCAGGTGAAGAAATTTCAAAGAGAGGTATTAGCATATTTCCTCTCTGCTTTTCAATTTCCAACAACAGACAGTAACATCACAGTTCTGAACATTCTCCATATATTATTTGGATTAAACAGAGGCTTATTTTCCAGGGAAAATGGGCAGCATAAATGTTAAAAGGTGCTTTTGCTGATAAGCCAATCTGTATCCAAACGTCACACCACATTCACTCTGATAAGATCCTTCCAGAAACCCAGCACTAGGAATGATTCCATTCCCCTGGGAAGCATAGTCACAAGCATCCAAGGGCATTGGGAAAACTGGATGAATATCAAGGGATGTGTCTTTTTGGAGCCAGGGAGGATGTACTGAGGAGGGCAGACACTAAAGCAGACAGGACGTATCTCAGAAAGGTCATTTGAAAGAGAACTTACAGAGGAATGGCATCCTCCTTTGTCTTTGGATAGACCAGCCAGGTCTCTGGCAGCCCTACCACCTGGACTCCTTTCCAGGGCTGAAGCACCCCTACGAGCAGTTGAACAGCATGACTCTGGCAGTGAAGAAATCCTGGATGGGCCTCTGAGGCTGCGGAGCCTGACCAGTACCTCACTGATGAGAAATTGCACTGTCCTTGGAGACATTGTCCTTGTTGTCGCCTTAAGAGCTTTCCTTTGTTCTTTCCCTCCCAGTATACCGCAGCTTGATTTTCCCCCTGCTTTCCACAGTAGCGTTCTGCACAGAGGATCGTGAGCCACAAAGCTAGGGGGACCATGTGTAACAACTTATACAAGGAGCATGGTCCTGTAAAACTAGCTGTGTGGTGTTGGGCAAGTCACTTAACTTCTCTGTGTCTCTGTTGTCACAATTGGAAAATGGGGATTATAACAGCATTCACCTCCCAGAACTGATGAGTAAATACTGCCTAGCTGATAGAGCTCCATGAAGGTTAGCTATGGCTACAAGGACAGGTGAGCAGTTTCTTCTACTGTACTTTCTCCCCGGATTTACATTTCACTAAAACACACATTTGCCTCTCCAAACACAGGACCAAGATCATAAGAAAATGAATTGTCTCACTTGGAATTCTTTAATTGGTCTTGGAATTCTTTAATTCTGTCCATAGTTCTTGAGGTATCAAAAGATATCTGTGGCTGGGTGTAGTGGCTCACGCCTGTAATCCCAGCACTTTGGGAGGCCCAGGCGGGCAGATCACTTGAGGTCAGGAGTTCTGAGACCAGTGTGGCCAACTTGGTGAAACCCCATCTCTACTAAAAATACAAAAACTAACCGGGCATGGTGGCACACACCTGTAATGCCAGCTACTCAGAAGGCTAAGGCAGTAGAATTACTTGAACCTGGGAGATGGAGGTTGCAGTGAGCCGAGCTTGTACCACTGCACTGCAGCCTGAGCAACAGAGCGAGATTCCGTCTCAAAAAAAAAAAAAAATTTGTGTGTGTGTGTGTAGATTCTTTTAGTCACACAAAGTCTATGCTGATTTGGTTAAATGTTAATCTAATGGTGACGGGCTAAATAGCATTTGTTAACTATTAGCACACTGGCCTCAGGAACATGTGGATAAAATGTAACTACGTTATCTTGGTTCAAATTCCTTTTTTGTGACCGACTGGTTCAAATTCCTTTTTTGTGACCGACTGTTGTCTCAATGAACCTTTGCCGGGTTTTTGTTTTCTTGGTTAGAGTAGAGAGTAAAATAAGTACAACCAGACTTTCTCATATGGAGATAAATTGATGCCAAATTAACTCTGTAGAGGCCTCAATTTGGCTTCTCTGGTCACTGTGCAGACGTATTTTCATGCACATTGAAGATAGTCCATTAGTTCTTGGCAAGGAGAATTAAGTTTTCAAAGCTGCTGTCTCTAACAAGCTTCCCCTTTCTTATGCATAAAACCTCACTGAAGGCGAGAGGCTCTTCCCCGTTTATGGAGGAGAGGGGCAAGCTCCATCTGCAGTTGCCCCGCTGTAGCCCTGACGATCATCATTCCCATGAGGCCTCTGGACTCTGATTTGGATCAATCATTGACCTCCAGCATACAACCCAGATTAAAATCTCTCCTTCCCAGGAGGAAAGCATTTTTAACCTCAAAATTATATAGTGAGGGCTTCAAAAAGTAATTTGCAAACTTCTTTGCCTCTGGAGACGGTACATCCATTCTCACCTGAAATTTTCCCTCAGTGCCTTCTGTGTTGCATTGACTGAGCTTCTGAGCTCTCGCGATGCAGCTGAAAAGGAAACAAAGAAGTTTTGCTCCTGTTCCAGTGAAAATGTAAGCCAGAATGTTGTGGGTTGAGTCAGATTCTCAATGAGATCTTTAGATGGGGTTCCTGGGAGGAAAATCCTGCAGATTTATTCTGGAGTACCTAGCCGCCACCAAGCCAGGACTCCTTGGCCTAAATGTGCTCTCTGCGCAGAGCCTCCTTCACGTAGAGAGGTGAACATTGTAGTGAAGGGTGTTGAACTGCTAAGGATCAATATTCACTAGCAACCAGAATTTTGGAACATGGTTACCATGGTAACACTGTCAGCCCCAAATGACTGTCATGAGGTGAAAAAAAATTCTCTTAAAATAAATGAAACCAGAAAAAGTATATTTATAAACCTCTTACCAAACACCTATCTGTTCACAAAGTAGAACATGTTCTTTAAGCTATAGATACTCAAAGACTGGGGGAAATTCATGACACAGAATTTTTCTTGAATTAAGAGGATTTTTAACAATTTTCACCCCCAAAATATGGTCTGTAAAAATAACTGATATGAATTTTTAAAAAGTGAAAATAGTTCTAAGGAATTATGGGCTTGTACACTTAGATATTATGCAGCCATGACATTAAAATTCTGCATGAAACTACCAATCGCTTATTTGAAATTGGTAAAACAATACTTGATTCGGACTAAAAGCTCACATTTTCTTATGTCTAAGTTGTACAGATTATTTCTATAAGGCTCAGTAAATAAGGTGCCATAATATTCACTGTACCATGAGAAAAAGATGTTGGCCACACATTAGATAAAAACCCTTGGGCAGGGTTTTTGCCTTGCTCTCCTGAAACTCCATCCTTTGCTTGTCCCTCCTTACCAACAGAACCACAGTTTTATTTAGAGCAGCAATGTGCCCAAGCAAAAATACTCCATTTCATAACCTCCCTTGCAGTGAGAGGTGGCCATATGCTATAGTCCCAGCCAGTAATACATAGACAGAAATCCCTGAGAAGGATATTGTTGGGGGACATCTCTCCATGCTCTCACACATTTCTATATATATATATGTTTTGTTTTTGTTTTTGTTTTTGTTTTTGAGGCAGAGTCTCGCTTTGTCGCCCAGGTTGGAGAGCAGTGGCCCAATCTCGGCTTACTGCAAGCTCCGCCTCCCGGGTTCACGCCATTCTCCTGCCTCAGCCTCCCGAGTAGCTGGGACTACAGGCGCCCGCCACCACACCTGGCTAATTTTTTCTATTTTTAGTAGAGACGGAGTTTCACCGTGTTAGCCAGGATGGTGTTGATGTCCTGACCTCGTGATCCGCCCACCTTGGCCTCTCAAAGTGCTGGGATTACGGGCGTGAGCCACCGTGCCTGGCCACATTTCTGTATATCTTGCAAGCAGACACACTGACTGCCTTTTATTTGATCATCTTTCCAAGGACGTTGGTATAGCATGTATGCTGGGAAAATAGAGATGCTGTTTCTCCAGAGAAAAGGGGAGCTTGCTTAGAACCTTAGAAAACAGAGATAATGTTTCCCTCCAGAGGAAAGGGGAGGCCTGCCTACTGCCTGTTATATAAAATTTGGAGTCCCTAAGCTCAGGGTTCCACTCCTATATATAAAGAAGTCACCGCATGTGCCGGCATTCATGTGGGATTTTCTGTATTGCCCCTGGGGGACTTGAGGGCACTGCTACTATGCTGATGCTTATACTGCTTATACTGCTTGCTGTGTTGTGCATAATAAAGTTCATTGTCTCTGACCCCAGAGTCTCATGTCTTTTGCCAGCATCTATGAAATCATAGAAGGCTAACTTAGTGATAAGTAGGATAAAATCTCAGACCCTAGGCCTGGTGGGGTGGCTCAAGCCTGTAATCCCAGCACTTTGGGAGGCCGAGGCAGGTGGATCATGAGGTCAGGAGATCAAGATCATCCTGGCCAACATGGTGAAACCCCGTCTCTACTAAAAATACAAAAATTATCTGGGTGTGGTGGCGCATGCCTGTAATCCCAGCTATTGGGGAGGCTGAGGCACGAGAATCGCTTGAACCCAAGAGGCGGAGGTTGCAGTGAGCCAAGATCGTGCCACTGCACTCCAGCCTGGCAACAGAGCAAGACTCTATATCAAAAACAAAAACAAACAAACAAAAAAAACAGCTCAGACCCTGGCCAGGCACAGTGGCTCACACCTGTAATCCTAGCACTTGGGGAGGCCAAGGCAGGGATCACTTGAGCTCAGGAGTTTGAGACCAGCCTGGGCAACATGGGGAAACCCCATCTCTACCAAAAAAATACCAAAAAAAAAGGGGGGGGCTTTTTATAGCAATGCAAACAGTCAAATTAAAATAAAAAAAAAAAGTCTCAGACCCTTCATAGTTCTTGACAGGATATTTCTTCCAGATTAAAAAAAGTAAAGGCCAGGTGTGGTGACTCACACCTATAATACTAGTACTTCAGGAGGCTGAGGTGGGAGGATGGCTTGAGCCTAGGAGTTCAAGACCTGTGTGGGCAACACAGTGAGACCCTATCTCCACAACATATTTAAAAATTAGTCAGGCATGTCGGCGTGCTCCTGTAGTTCCAGCTACTCAGGAGGCTGAAGTGGGAGGATTGCTTGAGCCTGGGTGGTTGAGGCTGCAATGAGACATGATACCACCACTGCACCCCAGCATGAGTGACAGAGACTCTGTCTGGAAAAAAAAAAAAAAAAGGTAAGGTAGGGAAGCCTTTGCTGCTTTGCCCTTCTCCTTCCTTCCTGTCTCAAAGTGCAGCAACCATTGTGGGACCATGAGTCAAGAGCATGAGGACAAAGGCCTGCCTGCTAAGAATGGCAGAGCAAAAAGAAACAGTACCTGGGTTCCTGATAGAGAGTTACTGTACCAGCCTTGAATTGCACAATTTCAGGATTCTTGTCATAGGATATAAATGAGCCCCTACTTGTTTAAATCAATGTTGTTTTTTTTTCCAATCAAATGCATCCCTAGAGTGTGTATCAAATGGTACCATAATAACTACATAATAGTAATCGTGCTAAACGTATACAACTTAGGGCTAATATGTTGCTACCTTTCTTTTTTTCTGATCCTGATTTTACCTGTGTATTAGCATTATTATATGTATCCCTTGTAAGCTAATTCATATTCTTTTGGGAAAAATGGGGAGTAAAAATCAGTTCAATAAGTATAATTTAGTCTTGAGCAAAATTTATCTGAGAATTCTTAAAAGTTAACCCTTAGGATGTTAGTCAAAAAGGCAATAAGAATAGGACTATCCCATTTCTGGAAATTTCTACCACACGCCATGAGGCTTGTTTAGTCACCAGTGTGTGTCCAGCACCCAGAACAATGGCTGGCTCATAGTTGGCCCTCAAGTATTTGCTGACAAAGTGTTCATGAAAGGTCTCTCTTTTCAAATGTGTTGGTTGCACTCAAAGAAAGGTAACATTTAACAGAAAATATTTCAATACACCAGGTCTGTCACTTGACTATAGTAATTGTCTTAAGAAAAGACCACAGCTCAACCTCAAGGAAATAACTTCTCTTCTCATTTTTGTTCTATTGACTACAAAACACTACATAACTTAACAATGAAATTAAAAGGGGCTGGGCGCGGTGGCTCACGCCCGTAACCCCAGCACTTTGGGAGGCTGAGGCAGGTGGATCACTTGAGGTCAGGGGTTCAAGACAAGCCTGGCCAACATGGTGAAACCCTGTCTCTACTAAATATACAAAAAATTAGCCGGGCATAATGGCACACACCTGTAATCCCAGCTACCTGGGAGGCTGAGGCAGGAGAATCGCTTGAACCCAGGAGGCGGAGGTTGCAGTGAGCCAAGATCATGCCACTGCACTCCAGCCTGGGTGACAGAGTGAGATTCTGTCAAAAAAAAAAAAAAAAAGAAAGAAAGAAAAGAAAAGAAATTAAAATAACTGACTCATCTTCAGAGGCTGTTTCAATAGATACCACAAGTAATGACAATTGTCATCACAGATAAAAAATTTTTGAATGCCTTATATACCATTTTTAGAACATTGGATAAACTGAAATGTGTATCTAGAAGAAAAATTAACTAATACATAAAATGAGAATATAAGAGGTCAGTTTAGATCTTCACATCAAAAATAAGATAAACAAGAAGATAGTGTGCAAAATAAGATAAATTATAAACATCCTTAGTATATCTTCAGTACATGCTGATTCCTAGTTTTTGTTGGAAAACCTAAACTATGTGAATTACCTGTAATATGTGTCCTCAGTATGATTTCTGCTTACAAGTCTCTCAAAACCACAATGAGATATCATTTCACATCCAATAGGATGTCTGTTTTTTTTTTTAAAGAAAAATAACAAGTAGGAGTGAGGATGTAGAAGTATCGGAATACTTGTGCATTGATGTTGGGAATGTGAAACGGTGCAGACGCTATGGAAAACAGTCTGTGGCTTCTCAGAACATAAACATAAAGTTACCATATGATTCAGAAATTCCACTCCTAAGTGTATACTCAAAAGAATTGAAAATAGGGACTCAAACAGATACTTGTACATCGGTGTTCATAGCAGAATTATTCACAATAGCCAAAGATGGAAACAATCTATCCAGCAACAGATGAGTGGACACACAAAATGTAGCATGTACATACAATGGGATATGATTCAACCATAAAAAGGAATAAAATTCTGATATATGCTACAACATAAATAAACCTTGAAAAACTTTGTGCTGAGTGAAATAAGTGTGGTACTTGGATACTAAATAGGTCTGGGAAAAAAAAGCCCAGGCGTGGTGGCTCACACCTGTAATCCCAACACTTTGGGAGGCCGAAGCAGGCGGATCACGAGGTCCAAGGATCAAGACCATCCTGGCTAACACAGTGAAACCCCATATCTACTAAAAATACAAAAAATTAGCTGAGTGTGGTGGCATGTGCCTGTAATCCCAGCTACGCAGGAGGCTGAGGCAGGAGAATTGCTTGAACACGGGAGGCAGAGGTTGCAGTGAGCCGAGGTTGCAGTGAGCAGAGATTGCGCCACTGCACTCCAGCCTGGGTGACTGAGTGAGACTCCATCAAAAGAAGGAAAGAAAGAGAAAGAGAGAAAGAGAGGAAGGAAGGAGGGAAGGAAGGAAGGGAGGGAGGGAGGGAGGAAGGAAGGGAAGGAGCGAGCCAGGTACAAAAGGACAAATATTGTGTGATTCAATTTACGTGAGGTATTTAGAGCAGGCAAATTCATAGAGGCAGAAAGTAGAATGGTGGTTACCAGGAGATGGGGCATGAGAGAATAGGGTATTATTGCTTATTGGGTACAGAGTTTCTGTTTGGGATGATGCAAAAGTCCTGGAAATAGATAATGGTGACAGTTGCGCAATATTAAGTGAATTGTGAATGTACTTAAGGCCACTGAATTTTACACTTAAAAATGGCTGGTCGGGCGTGGTGGCTCATGCCTGTAATCCCAGTACTTTGGGAGGCCGAGGCGGGCAGACCACGAGGGCAGGAATTCGAGACCAGCCTGGCCAATATGGTGAAACTCTGTCACTATTCAAAATACAAAAATCCATCCTTCCTTCCTTCCTTCCTTCCTTCCTTCCTTCCTTCCTCCCTCCCTCCCTTCCTTCCCTCTCTCTTTTTTTTTCTTTCTTTTCTTCCCTCTCTTGCCCAGGCTGGAGTGTACTCGGCTCGCTGCAGACTCCCTGCCTCCAGCTCCCGTGATTCTCCTGCCTCGGCCTGCAGCCTGCCTGGGATTGCGGCCGCGCGCCACCACACCTCCCTGCTTTTTCTCCATTGGCTGGAGGCGCGGTTTCGCCATGTTGGCCAGGCTGCTTTCCAGCTCCTGACTTGAGTGGTCTGCCCGCCTCGGCCTCCCGAGGTGCTGGGACTGCAGACGGGGTCTCGCTCACTCGGTGCTCGGTGTTGCCCGGGCTGGAGTGCGGTGGCGTGGTCTTGGCTCGCTGCAGCCTCCGCCTCCCAGCCGCCTGCCTTGGCCTCCCAGGGTGCTGGGATTGCAGCCTCTGCCTGGCCGCCGCCCCGTCAGGGAGGTGGGGAGCGTCTCTGCCCGGCCGCCCCGTCTGGGAAGAGGTGAGGAGCGTCTCTGCCCGGCCGCCCCGTCTGGGAAGTGAGGAGCACCTCTGCCCCGCCGCCCATCGGCTGGGATGTGAGGAGCGCCTCTGCCCGGCCGCCCATCGTCTGGGATGTGGGGAGCGCCTCTACCCGGCCGCCCAGTCTGGGAAGTGAGGAGCGCCTCTGCCCGGCCGCCCCGTCTGGGAAATGAGGAGCGCCTCTGCCCGGCCCCCCGTCTGGGAAGAAGTGAGGAGCGCCTCTGCCTGGCCACCCCATCTGGGAAGAAGTGAGGAGCGCCTCTGCCCGGCCGCCCCGTCTGGGAAGTGAGGAGCAACTCTGCCCGGCCACCCCGTCTGGGATGTGAGGAGCGCCTCTGCCCGGCCGCGGGGGGGGGCCCGCCCCCGTCTGGGAAGAAGTGAGGAGCGCCTCTGCCCGCCACCCCGTCTGGGAAGAAGTGAGGAGCGTCTCTGCCCGGCCGCCCCGTCTGGGAAGAAGTGAGGAGCGTCTCTGCCCGGCCACCCCGTCTGGGATGTGAGGAACGCCTTGCTCGGCTGCCCACTCTGGGATGTGAGGAGCGCCTCTGCCCGGCCGCCCGCTGGGGGGGGCGCCTGCCGGCCCCCGTCTGGGAAGAAGTGAGGAGCGCCTCTGCCCGGCCACCCCGTCTGGGAGGTCTACCACGGAGGCCAGAAGCAATGTGGGGGCTGGACGTGGTGGCTCACGCCTGTGGTCCCAGCACTTTGGGAGGCCGAGGCGGGTTGATCACTTGAGGCTGGGAGTTCGACACCAGCCTGGCCAACATGGCGAAACATATGAAAAATATAACAGACAAACCAACCAACCAACCAACCCAGTGACAACAAAACAGGTCTACCCTAGAGTCATACTCTAATTTTTTCTATTTTCCTCCCTTTCTTATCCTTTATCCCACTTTCTTTTTCTTCCTCTTCCTTCTCCTTCTTCTTTGTCAAATAGAGGATTGAGTTATTATCATTGATCCATACAAAGTCCCTCTCTCATTTATTTGCTTTAATTCCCACCCCCCATTTCTATTCCCCGTCTTCCCATGTGCAACCTTCCTAATATGTTTGATATGCATCTTTTTGTTTGTATGTATCTTTAGAAAATGTTTATTGTTTTGTGTGCAAAAAAAAATTAATTAAAAAAATACAAAAATTAGCTGGCTGTGGTGGCAGGTGCCTGTAGTCCCAGGTGCTCAGGAGGCTGAGGCAGGAGAATATCTTGAACCCGGGAAGCAGGGGTTACAGTGAGCCAAGGTCGTGCCACTGCACTCCAGCCTGGGCAACAGAGCAAGACTATGTCTCCAAAAAAAAAAAAAAAAAAGATAAAATGGGCCAGATGCAGTGGCAGTGGCCACACCTATAATCCCAGCACTTTGGGAGGCTGAGGCAGGCAGAGCACCTGAGATTGGGAGTTCAAGACCAGCCTGGCCAACATGGCGAAACTCCATCTCTACTAAAAATACAAAAATTAGCTGGGCATGGTGGCACATGCCTATAATCCCAGCTACTTGGAAGCCTGAGGTACGAGAATCTCTTGAACCCCAGGAGACAGAGGTTGCAGTGAGCCGAGATCACGCCACTGCACTCCAGCCTGAGCGACAGAGTAAGACTCTGTCTCAAAAAAAAAAAAAAGCTAAAATGGTAACTTACATTACATATGTTTTACCACAACTTTTTAAAATCCATGAAACAAATGAAACCAAAAAAGTGGGTTTTGTTTGTTT
The DNA here is from genome assembly GCF_006542625.1 of Nomascus leucogenys. Taxonomy (NCBI): domain Eukaryota; kingdom Metazoa; phylum Chordata; class Mammalia; order Primates; family Hylobatidae; genus Nomascus; species Nomascus leucogenys. Next base: position 66,766,117 of record NC_044381.1, on the reverse strand, counting down.
GTGTTAGGAGGAAAAAATAGAACGGTTTTTAAATTTTGTTTGTGGGTTTTGTTTTGTCTTTGCTTTCTTTAATCCCAACCTGCCCATGCTGTGTAGTGGGGTGACTAAGACCGCCCCCCCCCACCATGAAATTGCAGAAGGCTTTCGGGCTGCGGGTTTGGGTGGCTTTGTGCCTCAGGAGATCCTACGTCATTTAGACAGATTTCTACTTTGGCAATTTTGTTCCAGTTCTTCAATTCTCAGGAATGTGTAGCATGGAAGCTTCCCGCCACCGCCTCCCAAGCCTGTGTTGGGTCAGAATTTGTTTGTGAAAATATTATTTTAGGATTCCTTCCACTTCTATCATCTGCTTATTTTCCTTCCTGCATATTTCATAACGTAGCAGAGCGATTTCTGATTCAGCAGTTAAAATAGTCTGAGCATTCGTTATCACTTCCTTGTGACCCACTTTATGCACAATTACTCATTTTGTCATTGAAAGTTTAGATTTCAAAAAAAAAATTCTGGGACTAAAGTATGTGTCTACGGAGAAAAGGAGGGGAAGAGATATTGACTGAATATCTATTCTAGCACTCAAAGGAACCCCAAGGGTGGGCACTGTGGATCAACCCTGAGGTTTCCCATCTCACCGCTCTTCTCTCAAAGTATATCCTCTTCAGTTGTTCCACACTCTTAACTCCACCTTTACACTCTCCTTACTCTCATTTTCTTCCTAGGAAATACCTCTGTACACCCACCAGACACTGGCTGCTAGGCGTCACGGTGCTAAGAGCTGTGGGAAACATGAAGAGCAATGAGACCAGGTCCCTGCTCTGAGGAGGCGTGTGCCAGCGAAGTTTCTCTCCCATGTGAGTGTGCTACAAGAATATCTGAACCCGAGAATCTGATTCAGTAGGTCTGCACTTTCCCCACTTTGCCAGATAATTCTGATTGAGACTGTCAAGCCTGTGACCAGTGGGGAGGCAGTAGAGTATTTTCTGTGCTAGACTGAGGCAGCCCTGAAGCACTGCACAAGCACATGGAAAAGAGACGAGATTGGGCCGGGCACGGTGGCTCATGCCTGGAATCTTTGGGAGGCTATGGATCACTTGAGGACAGGGGTTTGAGACCAGCTTGGCCAACATGGTGAAACCTCGTCCCTACTAAAAATACAAAAATTAGCAGGGAGTGGTGGTGCACACCTGTAATCCCAGCCACTCTGGAGGCTGAGGCAGAAGAATCGCTTGAACCCGGGAGGTGGAGGTTGCAGTGAGCTGAGATCGGACCACTGCCCTCCAGCCTGGGTGATAGAGTGAGACTCCGTCTCTAAACAAATAAATACAAATAAAAGAAAGACAAGATTGGTCTAACAGATGATGGAAGGCTTCATGGAAGGGGAAATTAAGCAGATGGGAGGCCCAGCAGGCACTGCTACCTGCTGCTGCGCAGCACTGGATGTGAGGGCAAGACTTTGGGTCACATTCCTCCCCATACCCCAGGGCCTTTGGAGCATATGTAGAGGACAGGAAACTTGGGACAAGGGGATACACTCACTTCTGAGAGGGTCCAGATGGATGATGCCTTATCCTGGGGTACCTGCTGCACACTGAGTTCCAGTTCCAGACTAACCTGCTAGCAGAGGTCCCTGCTAAGGTCCCTGGACAAGGTCCTTAACTTCTCCAGTCTCAGGTGAGAGATGATGTTATCTGCTTGGTAGAGTTGGTGTAAGAATTAAATGAGCCAATGTGTGTAAGACCCTTGGTACACAATCAACCTTCAGTACATGATGGCTAAGGTTGTTTTTATTCATCTATATTTCTCCTTAGGATAGATTCCTAGAAGTGGAGCTACTGGAACAAGGAATGTAAGTGTTACTAAATGGTACATACAGAAATTGTGTTCAATTTTCTTTTAAGTTTATAAAATTGTCTCAATTTGACTGCTAGAGATAAGGAAGTTCATTTATATCTACGACACTAGGTGCTTGGGAGGATATATACAAGGTATTAGCAGTGGTCATCTCTGAATGGAAGGAACAATGAGTGTTCTCTATGTTCTTTTTGCTGAATTGATAGATGGTGGCCACTATCTTCTTCCTCTTCCCTTTCCCCTTCTTCATCCTCCTTCTTTTCTTTCTTCTCCTTCTCTTCCTCTTCCTTGGCCTCCTTCTTATTCTCTTCCTCTTCCATCATGCACACCACACACACACACACACACACACACACACACCCCAGCTTGTTTCAATGCCTGGAATTCTCTTGAAATTAACGTTCCCTGCCCAGGAGACCCCTACTAAAATGCAAATATGTTAGCTAGAAAATGCAACTCCCAGACTCCCATGACACACTCCTTTCCCAGTTTATTGATCCCACTGGCTGGCTATTAACACCTGGCCCAGAATAAGGACAGAAGGAGGGCCTTGGGCAGGGTTACCATCCCTGAAGGGCAATCCCAGAGTAAGCATGGTGGCCATGGGGGCACCATAAGGGTGGTTATCAGAGCTAGAAGGTACATCAAGAAATATCAGACGCTCAAGATAAGGCAACCAAAACCGAAGCAGTGAGAAGGTTTCCAGAGGAGTCCTGGGAAGGGAATGGCTGCCTGCTGTCTGAGTTGGCTCGTGTTCATGGGCTGGAGGCAGAGGAATGAACCAATGGACCTGTTTGTATCTCCTGCAGAGTTTTATGAAAGCCCAGTTATCAGGTGAAATGATACATCATGAGAATGCAGATTGCCTCTTTGTACGCACCTATTCTTTTTGGTATAAATTTTATATCAGAAGGCTACAGTTTATACTAGTAAGTTCCAAAGTGCTGGTAAGTAAATCACCCTGAAAGCAACTGGAAAATCTCAGAGTAGATGCTATGACAGTTTGGAGTAATTCCTTAAAGTGCTTTCTATATGAAAACTTTCCTTTCTTGATTAACTTATTACATAGCTGTATTACCCTTGACTACAGAGTTATTTTTAGGCAAACCAAACCCTCTATCATTCCCATGGATACACTTTCATTCCATAATTGAAATATATTTCAATTTTGGAGAAATGCTTTGAGAGACTGGTATTTCTGTAACAACATTGTTGCTTTGGCTTTTCCCAAATTCCCTTAATTCTAAATTAGGGCAGGAAACCTCCCCTTTTTTTTTTTTTTTTTTTTTTTGTCCTAGAGCTCAGAGCAGCCTCACTTTAATTCAGATTCTAAACTTCACATGAGAATCCAAATTTTAAGAAAAAGAGAGATTTCCAGTTCAAGGAGACAGGGTCTGGGTGGAAGCGAGGAAACCCAAGTTGTCAACAGGGACAAACAAAGACTAACACTGTCTTGCATTTATTACAACAACAATAACAGCAAAAAGGAGGTGAGGACCCATGCAAATGGGCTGGCCAGGCTGCAGGCCCCCTCACCTCCACGTCGTCCAACCTCACTACCAACCAAAACTGCTCTGAGCAGCTTCTGCATGTTCCTGTTATTGGCAACAAACCCATCCTGAAAAAAGAAAAGCATTATATTCCTTCTTCAAAAAGGGGAGAGAAACACCAATAAAATGCCAGCTACTCAGGGCTGAGAGGTTTCCACAGAGCCCAGTGTTCAGAAGTTCAAGTCTAAGGCACTGTGGCAGGGTCACGAGAATGTGCATTACCTAAACCGTGTCTGGAGAACAAGTGCAACAAGGCCGTCAGCTCTGAAAGGCCTGGGGCTAGCAGGGGGCTGAGCACCCAGCGGCTGAGGAAGCGGACAGATGCCAAGGCACCCAAGGGGTCTCCAGGCTGCACCTCAGCAGCTCCCATCGTTTCATGCTCCTATGGTGGGTGGTGGGGGATGGTGGACAGCCTCTCTGCCCCTTTTAGTGTTTCTGGAGAGAAAGGAAAGCAAGCCCACAGGCAGACAAACCTTGACAGCAAATAGAGAACAGAATGCACAAGGGCAGGGAGGGAGGAGCCCAGCGAATGCATTGCTCCCCACAGAGGCAGGCCAGAGGGAGTGATGGTGGGTGGTAGTTCTTCTGCTTACCAAAGTTGGGACTCCAGAGAGGATGGCAACAGGGTGTCTGCAGAGCCGGAATGGCTGTAGGCTCCCCTTGCTCAGGCCAAGGGGGTGCTGTGCCCCAGACTTCCCTGAATCTTCATTTCTGGCCCCCTACTTGCTCTCCCTTGGAGCATCTCACCCACTTCTACAACTTCAATTTGCATCAGGGCTGGGGTCTCCGAGATCTCTTTCCTGGAGTTCAGACCCATGCATTCACCCTCCGTCCAGGCATCTCTACCAGCATGTCCCACAGATACCTCCAAACCAACCTGTCCTAACTGAACTCTTCACGTCTGCACCAAAATACACCCTCCACTTGGGTGTATTCTCTTACCTTAGTCAATTGGGGGTAGGGGACTCATCCATCCAGTCAACCACAAACCTTGCCCACACCACCCCACATTTTATTAATCACTAAGTCCACCAATTTGACTTTCTAAGCCACCCCAACCACCTCTGGGGAGATCAGGCCACCGTCCCCTCTCACTGCATTGGTGTGGCAGCCCCCTCACTGCCTCCCTTGACTCTATCTTGTCCTCCTCAAGTCCAGCCAGGTTGATTTTTCTAACAAGTAATTCTGAGTCCTGTTTCAAACTTCTTTCTATGTCCCCACTCCCATACAATCTGTTCAAGACCTAAACTTGGCATTGGGGCTCACGGATCTATTCAGAAGTGTAGCCTTTGAAAAAGTTAAATTATGAACTACTTAAAACTCACAAAAAGGCATACAGAATAGAACAACACACATGTACCCATTCCCTAACTTTATAAATAAAGCCTTAGCAAGACAGTTGAAGCTCCCTGTGGTCTCCCCCACCCCCTCCTCTCCCATAGAGGTAACTGCAGTCCTGAATTTGTCATTACTCCTATTCTTTCTTTGTAATTGTATGTAACATGGCTTCTTTATTTCATTATAACATATCTATTCTTCCTTATGAGCCTCTCTTGCTGGCTAAATTTTCCTGCAGTCCACGAAATGCTATGAAGAGAGTAAAAGCAGCCATCACTTCAGGTGCATTCCCAGTCTCTCAAGGCGTTGCATCTTCCTCTTGCTGTGCTCCAAGATGGTGGCAGGGTAATTCCTTGATTAGGACGAGTATTGTCTTTTGTCACCTTATGGGAGACAAAAGGCAGCACCGGAGTCCGCCAGTGCACTGGAGTCCGCCATGAGGCACTGGAGTCCTTACTATGTTCTCTAGATCCTCACTAATCTCTGCTGCAGGGTGCCTGGGAACTTCTTGTCTGATCTCTCAGCTTTGCCAGGTAGTGATCTCCCCAGGTAGACTCAGCCATAGCTCAGCTTCTCTTGGCCCTAGCTCTGAAGGGTTTCTGCCAATCACCCATCCAGCATCTGGCCTGAGAGGTCCCCCCAGTCTTTACTATGGGCTTGCCTTCCCTTCACCACTGAGGGCCCCAGCTAGCCTCTCTAACTCTTATCTCAACCATCTCTCATGACATATGGGAGCCTCTGGGTCCAGTCCCTGCCACATGAAAACTGGAGGGGGCTCAGCAGAGAAGCCACACCGCAGCCCTACCTCTGCCTAATCACACTACTCTGTTTTACTCTGATGAGTCAGGGCAGCCTGAGAGGCCTTCTTTCAGATTCAAAATATGAAGCAAGGTAAATGCCCTAGGTCTGGTGTTCATGTTAACCTACCTGAAGCAGAAAAGAGCGTCCTTCATCTGCGCCCTTATAAAATCTGCGGTAGATAGTCTCCAAAGATGGCCACCGTTGATTCGTCTCTCCCTGTGTGTGCATATTGTTCCTCCTTTAGAGAAATAGAAGCTATTTCCTCTCCTTTGACTCAGGGCAGGCTTTGTGACTTGCTTTGATCAACAGAGTGCAGTGGAAGTGCTGTTCTGATAGCTCTGAGCCCAGACCTTAAATGCACTGGTAACTTCCTCTTCCTTTTAATTGGAAGCCATCTACCATGTAAGAAGTCCAACTACCCTGAGATCACCATGCTATGAAGAAGCCCAAGCTATTCATATGTAGAGGCTATATGAAAAGAGACAGAGAGAGAGAGATGCCAGCCTGCCAGCTATTTCAGTTATCCCAGCTGGAGACATCAAACATGGGAATGAAGAAGTTTTCTTGGGTATTCCAACCCAACAGATACTCCATGAACAGAAGAACCACTCAGCTGAGTTCAGCTCAGATTACAGAACTATGAGAAATGATAAAATATAGTTCTAAGCCACTAAGTTTTGGAAGTGGCTTATTATTCAGCAATAATTAAATGAAACAATTCTCCAGCTGTGTTTCTCACCAATGCCTGCTTTATACTTTATGCTCCAACAACTCAGACCAGCTTGTGGCCCTCTGTGTATGCCATGCTGTTTCTCACTTCCATCCTTTTTTTCAATCTCTTTTTTTGACCTCTCTTCTTTGCCTGGCTAACTTTTATTCTGCTCTTGTCTTGTTTCCTTTTTTTTTCTACTAGGCACCCATGATACCCTATGCAAATCACTACCATTATACTAAATATGTTATATTATAATTGTTTCTTTACTCAGTGGGCTCCCAAACTAGGCTGTAAACACCTTAAGCGTAGGAGTCATGTCTTACCCAGCTTTGAGACATCACTTTATATGGAAATGCAAGCAAGTCCCTTAAACTCTTTCAGCTCAGTTTCCCTGTATCACTTAGGGATTGCATTCAGTTTTATGCAACAGAAACCCAACTTCACCAGGTTAACCAAACAATGGTTTATTTCTTTCACATAACAAGTCTTGAAGGTAGGCCTTCCAGGGAGGAATAGTGGCTTTACAATGTCAGCAATATCCCAGGTTCCTTCCACCTTTCTGCTCCTCCACCCTCAGAATGTGGATTTCCTCCTCACGGTTGCCTCAAGGTCACAGCATGGCTATTCTGCCACCAGCCTCACACCCACATTCCAGAAAGGGAGAAGGAAGGAACAAGGAAGAAGGGGCAGCGCCCATATCCCAGAAGAAATACTTTTCCAGAAATCTGCAGAAGACTTCCACTCAGGTCTCACTGGCCAGAACCAGATCACATGGCTGTCCACAGCTGCAGTGGCAGCCACAGAAGTCACCAGAGAGCCTGAACTTTGAGCTAGAAGCAGTCACTGCCTGGGGTTGCCTCTCTGTAAGGAACAAGGAAAGAATGGACGTTGAGTAGCAACTGGTAATGTCTGCGTCATTCACCACCTATAAAACGGGGTTTAGGACCTACTTCACAGAGTTGATGAAATTAAGAGGGAATGTAGGCAAATACTGTCCTTAGTATCAAGGACATAGTAAACATTCAATAAAAGCAATTGCATTCTTGCATTTCCAGATGTGACACTTAATTCCAATAGCCAAGAGTTTTCCCTGAAGGGGCAGAAAATTAGTTGGCTTAAGGCATTTGTCCCACTCTGTCTGTAATTCTTCTGCAATGAATTTGCTTCTGATGATTAACAAGTTTTTTCTCAATAGTCTATTCAACTGTTAATAAATCCAAACTGGATTAGCATTATGACTCTTCACTTACAACGTGTGACCCAGAAAAAACAAAGCTTGGAGGGACACAAAAGACAAATGAGCTGTTTTCACTGCTTTGTGGCTACAATGTTGCATATTTCATTTCTGATTCATGGAAAAATATCCAGCACACAGAAGTCAGCTAGCTCTGTGAAAGGCCTTGGACCAGGGAGTTAAGAATAAAGTCCCAATGTCTTAGTCACTGGGGCCTAGGAAGCTGACCCGGAAGATGTTAGCAGGAGAAAGACTTTTGCTTTGCTAGGAACCTGCTCTGTGAATCTGCTACCCTCTTGCTCCCACGGCTTTGTTTAAGCAGATCACTAAAGATTTCTGTATTGACTAGAACATTTTTGTTTATTTGTTTGCAAGGGGAAAAGCACAAATACAGCACAAGATGACATATTTAAAAAGTAAATTTATATAATCCCAGTGCCTTGGGAGGTCAAGGCAACAGGAGCTCTTGAGGCCAGGAGTTCAAGACCAGCCTGGGCAACATAGTGAGAACCAATCTCTATCAAAAACTTAAAAAATTAGCCAGGTGAGCCCAGGCGCTGTGGCTCATGGCTGTAATCCCAGCACTTTGGGAGGCTGAGGCAGGCAGATCACCTGAGGTCAGGAGTTCAAGACCAGCCTGGCCAACATGGTGAAACCCAGTCTCCACTAAAAATACAAAAAGTAGCTGGGTGTGGTGGTGCACACCTGTAATCCCAGCTACTCAGGAGGCTGAGGCAGGAGAATCACTTGAACCTGGGAGGCAGAGATTGCAGTGAGCCAAGATCGCTCCACTGCGCTCCAGCCTGGGTGACAGAGGGAGACACCGTCTCGAAAAAAAGAAAAAGGAAAAAAAAATTAGCCAGACGAGAGTATTGCTTGAGCCCAGAAGTTCAAGGTTACAGTGGGCTATGATTGCACCACTGCATTCCAGCCTGGGCAACACAGTAAGATACTGTCTCTTAAAAAAAAAAAAAAAAAAAAAGAGAAGAAAAGAAAAAAAAAAGTAAACCTATTGGTTTGAGTGACTAAAATGTCCAGGCATAGAGTTTCAGGCATAACTGGCTCCAGGTGCTCAAACGAAGGATTCAGGAATCTTCCTTTTATGTCTCAGGTTCTCCCTCCGTGGTAACAAAACTGGCCCCTTAAAGCTCCCAAACAGGAACCCACCAGCTTAGGAATCCCAGCAGGAAGAGGAATCCTTTCTCCTTTGGGAGGCCGAGGCGGGCGGATCATGAGGTCAGGAGATTGAGACCATCCTGGCTAACACGGTGAAATCCCATTTCTACTACAAATACAAAAAATTAGCCGGGCGTGGTGGCGGGCGCCTGTAGTCCCAGCTACTCAGGAGGCTGAGGCAGGAAAATCGCTTGAACCCGAGAGGCGGAGGTTGCTGTGAGCTGAGATCACACCACTGCCTTCCGGCCTGGGCAAGAAGAGTGAGGCTTCATCTCAAAAACAAAAACAAAAAGTAAGGTGGTTCTCCAAAGGATAGTCGAGGTGCTCCTGCCAGCAAAAGCATATTCTAAGACCAGGCCCCACGAGAGCTCCATGATATTGTTAAATACAGATATTACTGAGCATTAATACCGTAATAATACAGTGACGGTCTTTTCCATCTGTTAATGTTCTACTCATTTTTCAGATTCATTTCAAATGTCACCACAGACCAGGCGTGGTAGCTCACTCCTGTAATCCCAGCACTTTGGGAGGTCAAGGCAGGCAGATCACTAGAGGTCAGGAGTTTGAGACCAGCCTGGCCAACATGATGAGACCCTCATCTCTACTAAAAATACAAAACTTGGCCGGGCGTGTTGGTGGGCTCCAAGAATCCTAGCTACTTGGGAGGCAGAGGCTGGAGAATCACTTGAATCTTGGAGGTGGAGATCGCGCCACTGCACTCCAGCCTGGGTGACAGAGGGATACTCCATCTCAAAAAAAAAAAAAAAAAAACCTCACCACAAACAAATCTCCCTAATGAGATTAATTTTCCATCAGCATTTTCTTTTTCTCTCCTGGCATGTATCATATCTTGCTATGTCGATTATGGTGAGTCACACACCCATTTGTTTACACTCTGGTTTGGTTAAAAAAAAGGCAGAGCTGGATCTGGGTACGCCTCCCATTCATGATGAGAACACCCCCCACCCCGACACCCAGGATGAGGGCTTCTCTGCCTGAAGTGTCCAGGCCTTGGAATGAAGAGACTACAAGATGGTAAGGAAGATGAAACTCAAATAGCTCACTCCAGGAAGAAAACTCATCCGTGGCACAACACTGCATCTTGGAAATCAGCCTGGCTTTTCTTTCTTAAGTCATACTGGAACTGTCTTTCTTTAATATGCGTGAATGAAGCTGAAAAGAGATTCAAACCCTAAGATGTAGTTTAGAAAATTCAAACCCTAAGATGTAGTTTCAGTAGTCTTAGAAATTTCATGTCCTGAATGAATCTGAGAGAGAGAGGAAGGGGAGAGAGAGAAAGAAGAGAGAGAAAGTGTTGTGAGACACCCTCCTTCCTCCAATAAACAAAAAAGCAAATACCCCAGATGCCTTTTACACTCACCCCGGGGCAAGCAGCTTATTACTAAGTTCAGAAGCTTTTGCCGCTCCTACTTTCTACAACCCCATCTGTTTCCTCTCCTGTTGCTGGTGGCTTCATTCCAGGGACACTCCCCTTGAGGAAGAGGGAGCCGGCATGCCAAGATCCTTCTAGCGTCACTCTTGCTTGCAGACACCTGCAGATTTCCCGTGAATGTTTCCTGTTCAATTCAACAGGTTTTAATTACGTGAACTAATATTTGCTCACTCTTAAACCATGGTTGCCCTCGTAAAAGACAAAATCCAAAAGACTGGGATTGGGCAAGCCCAGGAAAATCTAAATGCAAACATGCTCATGTTTCCCTCCTCATATTCCTTACTGCTCTATCATTACAGATGTTCTGCCTTGGGAGATCTACCTCCTGTTGTTCTCATTTAAGGCAAAAAAACATAAATTCTCTCTTTTCAATTTCCATGTACTCCTGGTGGAAGCAGCTTTCTGGGCAGAAATAGCCTCTGTTGGCTCCTTAGTAAAGTCTAAGTGGCAGTGACCCTCGGTGGAGCTGCGGTGGTGCTTCCCTTTCTGTAGCTTCTGGGCCATATTTCTGAACCAGAAATTGAGGACTATCTGAAAAAATCTGAGATGTATTGTTTCTCAAGTCTTGTCAAGCATATTGCACAGTTTGCTCCCCTGCCAAGTTTCTCCCTCATAATCCTGACATGTTTGTCCCAAAACACACTCATTTCCCATAATCAAAAGAGCCTGGGTAGGGGGGCGGGGAAACTTGAGAACTCAAGAGGTATAAAAATGAAAGCTAGTTATGTGAGACTTCATTTATTATCATGATGAACCCAAGAGTTTCCGATGTATGGTTTTTGGTAGTTTTTAGAGTCCAATGTCCTTATTTTGAGCTTGGAGATATTGCAAGGTCCCTACCACAACCCCCACCACCACACACACACGAGGCTGCCCACACAAGGGGCATCTGGGGAAAGGAAGCAACAATCAGTTGACAGTCTATCAATCAACTGGAAGTGAGCTGCTTTATCCACAAAGTAGGTTGAAAGAAGAGTGTCTAAGCACTCCTTTTTAGACAATAGAGCCTGGGTACAGATTACCAGAAATCTGAACCGCACCAGAAGTTCTTAGTGCAGTAGATATTTAACAAGGCAAAATGCACGCCCTTCCTCTTCTCTAAACTAGTTCCGTGACGGTGGTGGAATGAAAGGCTTTGGCTTTTATACACATCACTCAGATATAAATAACTGCTTCTGACAGCCTCAAGCTTGACTTCCTCAAACTCAGGTCTTCACTTCCCCCAGGGCATGGTCAGGTACACCTGCTTCTCCAAAAAGCGGCACATTGCCTTCTTCTAAGTAAATTATCTCCATATTTTTGAGGCAGAGTTCTTAAGAAAGGCAAAACCACTGCACCTAAGCAATCAGTTGCACTTCTATGCAAGTATCTCCATCACTCTTCTCCAAAGACACTAACCTACAAAACCAAATACGTGATTCTTGAAATCAAAGAAAATCTGCCCTACACTGTTCTTTAATCACTGCCTCCCTGAAGGTACAAACAGTTGTACTGTAAAACATGCCCACGCAGACAATCCCTGTGTCCTGCACATGCATGTGTGTGCACACACATACACACACACTCACTCAACATCATGTGTAGCAAACAGTAGACAATTCCATGCTTTCAGGACAGGCACCAGCCAAATCCTTAAATTGTGAAACTAAGAATGCAAGCAGCAAAACTTGTGATTTCAGGCCACTTTTGATTATATTTCTGGAGCTCAGCCAAGAGAGCCGTTTCCAAGAAAAGCAGCTCAGACAATTGCACAGTCAGCTCTCCAGCCTTAAACCAAGCTCTTTGTCAAGCTAAGTGGGATGTTTCTTCTCCTGACCTTATCTCAGGCTCCAGCCCTATAACATGTCTGTTAACTAAGTAGCAAGTTATCGGCCTTCACCAAGACTACACAAGGAAGAAGTAGAACAAAACCACCTCACACTGCGAGCAACTGGAGAGTCAGCACAACAAATGATTGTGTGCCGAGTACTGCTAGTGAACAGGCACAACAAGGTGCTGATCGTTTCAGACAAAGGGAGAGAAAGGAGTGAACTCCCAAATGTGAGCCCTACACCAACCACCCAGCCAGCCAACAAAATTGTTTCCCTCAAGTGGGCAGCCTTGCCTGAGGAAGCCATGTCTGTAACCAAAAGCCGACCTACAGGATTTGTAATAAAGCTCAAACTGGACCTCTCTCTGTCCTGGGGATGGACTCAGAACATAGAATCCATTTGGGGGTTATTTGCTCAGATTGGGAGGAGCTGGAGACTTGGGAGAGAAGGAAGCCACTGTAGTTTTCATGACCCGTGAACTAGATCCAGTGTGCAAGTCAGGCTACCGTGAAGGTCCTAGAATGAAGCCTTTCTTCCTCGTTAGACACACAAGTCCAAGGGAACTGCACTTTAAATTCCATAAATACATAGTAAGTGAATAAATAAGTCATTGACCATTTATATGCATAGCATTTTGGGTGGCAACCGCTGACTTAGAACATTTGCCCTATTTAGAATCTAACTCAGGCTTAACTTAGAGGAGATTATTCTGAAGTAAAAAAATTTTTTCTTGATAGTTTTTTAGCTCTTTGATGTTAGAACTTATTTTGAGATTTTAAACATAAATATTTTAGGCCGGGTGTGGTGGCTCACATCTGTAATCCCAGCACTTTGGGAGACCGAGGCGGGTGGATTACCTGAGGTCAGGAGTTCCAGACCAGCCTGGCCAACGTAGGGAAACCCTGTCTCTACTAAAAATACAAAAATTAGACAGGCATGGTCGTGCACGCCTGTAATCCCAGATATCTGGGAGGCTAAGGCAGGAGAATCGCTTGAACCCTGGAGATGGAGGTTGCAGTGAGCCGAGATCGCGCCACTGCACTCTAGCCTGGGTGACAGAGCCAGACTCCATCTCAAAAATAAAAATAAATAAAATAAATATTTTTAAAACCTAGGCAGCAAATCGTGTCATTTTACTCATCCCTAATTTAGATAATAAATTAGCCTCTATTTCTCACCCTCACAAATAAATTCCATACTGACTAAAAAGCCTAAAGTAAAAAATCAAAATGAGTATTAGAAGGAAACGTGGCCCCATGCAGTGGCTCACACCTGTAATCCCAGCACTTTGGGGGGCTGAGGTGGGAGGATCGCTTGAGCACAGGAGTTCAAGACCGTCTGGGCATCATAGCAAGACCCTGTCCCTACAAAAAATTAAAAAAGTAGCCAGGTATAGTGGTGCATCCTGTAGTTCCACCTGCTCAGGAGGCTGAGGGGGGATGATTGCTTGGGCCTAGGAGGTTGAGGCTACAGTTAGCCATGATCACATCCTGTACTCCAGCCTGGACACAGAGTGAGATCCTATCTAAAAAAAAAAAGGAGACAAGACATAAGAGAGTATTTTACAATCTTGAGATAGAGAAGGACTTTCTAAGCAAGATATAAAACTAGTAACCATAAAGAAAAAGAATTACAGATTTGACTGCATAAAAACTTTAAACTTTGTTAAAAAAAAAAGGGCCTATATACAGAATAAGAGAGAATATTTACAACAGAATTAACATCCAGAGTAAATAGGACAGATACAAGTCAATAATAAAACACAAACCACCTGATAATAAGTGTGCAAAGAATATTCATAAGAAATTCACAAATGCAATTGGTGGAGTTGAACAGAACAATGCTGATGACCCCAAAATCTCATTCCTAGATATATACCCAACAGAAATGAGGCACAGGTATACTAAAGAGCATGCACGATAATTCTCTTAGCAACATTATTCATTAATAACTAAAAGTTGGCAACAGATGTAACCCAGATGTCTATCAATCAATAAATTGTGATACATTCACATAATGCAATACAATAAGCAATGTAAATGAGCATACTACAGCTACACACAAGTACGTGAAAGACTCATAAACGTAATGCTGAATGAAGGAAGCCAGACGCAGAAGAATGAATGTTTGTATGAGTCTGTTCATATGACAGTAGGAAACAGGCATGACTAATCTACAGGACTTAGATGTTAGGGTAGGAATTACTTTGGAGGAGGTAGATCTTTTTCAGGGGAGAGTCTTCTTTTGGGGAGAAGGTCTTATAATATTCTATTTATTGACTTGGGGCATGGTTACAAGGAAGAGTTCACTTTGTGTTAATGCATTGATCAGTACACCTTTAATTTATACACCTTTTCTTTTTCTTTTTTTTTTTTTTTTTTTTTTTTTTTTTAGATGGAGTCTTGTTCTGTCACTGAGGCTGGAGTGCAGTGGCGAGATCTCAGCTCACTGCAACCTCCGTCTCCTGGGTTCCAGCGATTCTCCTGCCTCTGCTTCCCGAGCAGCTGGAATTACAGGCACCTGCCACCATGCCCGGCTAATTTTTGTATTTTCAGTAGAGACAGGGTTTTGCCCTGTTGGCCAGACTGCTCTCAAACTCCTGACCTCAGGCAATCCACCCGCCTTTGCCTCCCAAAGTGCTGGGATTACAGGTGTGAGCCACTGCACCCGGACTATACACCTTTTCTGTATTTTTATTTTTAAAAGTTCCAAAAATTGAAATGGTCAATAGGCATATGATAAAATGAACAATCTAACTGGTAAATCCAGGAAATGCAATTTAAAATGACACTGTTTTTTCTGCACATGACGCTGGCCGTTTTAAAAAAATGATAACGTCCAATGCTGATGAGTATAATGGTAGCTATAAAAATCAGAACAGAATTTTGGGGGAGAAACTCAATATTATTTACAAAAATTTTAAATGTGCATGCCCTTTGATCCAGAAATTCCACTTCTAGAAATAACATCCTTCAGAAACACTCATACATACACACACCCATTTGTATACAAGAACATTTGTTGCAGCGTTGTTTGTAATGGTGAAAAATGGAAAACCACCTATGTGATCCTTTGCTAAAATAGTGGGTAAAGAAACTATGATACATCTGGAAGGAATGCAACAGTTAAAATGGGGGATGCCTATATGCACTAACCCAGAAAGAGCTACAGGGAATGTTGTTAAGCAAAAGAAAAAAGTAAGTCAGAGAACAGAACATGTCGTGTGATCATTTATGCATAAATGGCCCGAATGGGCCGGGTATGGTGGCTTACACCTGTAATCCCAGCACTTTGGGAGGCCGAGGTGAGCAGATAATGAGATCAAGTCCATCCTGGCCAACATGGTGAAACCCCGTCTCTACTAAAAACACAAAAATTAGCTCAGTGTGGTGGCGCGCACCTGTAGTCCCAGCTACTCGGGAGGCTGAGGCAGGAGAATTGCTTGAATCCAGGAGGCAGAGGTTGCGGTGAGCCGAGATTGTGCCACTGCACTCCAGCCTGGGTGACACAGCAAGACTCCGTTTAAAAAAAAAAAAAAAAAAAGACCTGAATGTCCTTAAAACATTAAAACCACACACACACAAAATTAAAACAAGGGAAAATATCTGATGTGGTTCATTTATCTAAATACTTTACAAATCCTAAGACAAATAAATTTAACTTCTCTCTTGAGAAGTTATATGCACTGTATAAGAATTCTCTGGAACTGTCTCTCTACACCAAACCTGAAAGGACTGCACCACAATGGGAAGGAACTGTTTCTTGTTCCACAGCCTCCTAGAAGAGTCTCAGTGTCTCCTCAGAAATGCCAGCTCCCACACAGGCCTGAGCAATAGCACATGGAGTCTCTCCAGACCTTTGTGCTTCTGAGGCACTTTTCAATAATTAACTAATCCGCCTAAAGGGTGGGGCGGGCTATGGCTCCCACAGACTCAGCACTCCCTTCAGCTGGCTGCCCTCTGGAATGCAAAGGCATCCCCTAGGAATGGCTGTTGGTCAATCCCTGCCCCACCACAGCCCCCAAACTTAGGAGGGTGAAAGGGCCAGGGCAGGAAAGCAACTTCCCCTCTCAGATGTTCTCCTGGAGAAATTATATTACTCTCGCCTACCTCCACCTCTCCTCTGTCATGCTCCTCCCCCATCTGAAAAAGAACGTTCCAACAGGCAGCAGGACCAATTACATGTCAATGCTGTCAGTTTCAACACTGCCCTTTGTTGCTCCAGGTCCTATGAACCACAGAAAAATGTATAGGTCCTTTCTATTTTTTTTTTCTTTCTGGCACAAATAAAATAAACAGCAGAAGCAGTTTCTATTTCAATATTTTCAAATGGATGGTGTCTTGAGCAGTGGTTCCCAATCTTTGGAATTTAACAAACCATTAAAATTTTGAAAACCTTTTGAGAGACCAACATAGGACTGCTCACTTCTATTTTGCCAAGCGCAGACACTTAAAAAACAACCTGAACTATTATCACCATCATTTTATGGTGGGTGATGATTGAACACCTTAACCCCAAAACAATGTAATCATGACAATCTCAGATTTTAAAACAGGACTTCAAACTTAATACACTCAGATTCATGAAAAATACACATGTATTTCATGTAGACTGTGAACATTTCCTTACAGATGCACCAGCCCCTTGGAAAGAACTGGTAGAGACTAAATCATAAGTTTCCAAACCTGGCTATGCCTGAGAAAGATAGGAAGGCATTAAAAATAATAATAATAATACAGATTCCAGATTCCCACCCCATCCATATTTACTGTATCACCTTCTGAGGATATCTTGAGACAGAGTTTTGCTCTGTCGCCTAGGCTGGAGTGCAATGGCACAATCTCGGCTCACTGCAACCTCTGCCACCCAGGTACAAGCGATTCTTCTGCCTCAGCCTCCAGAGTAGCTGGGATTACAGGCACCCACCATCATGTCAGGCTAATTTTTGTATTTTTGTAGAGAAGGGGTTTCATCATGTTGGCCAGGCTGGTCTTGAACTCCTGACCTCAGGTGATCCGCCTGCCTCGGCCTCCCAAAGTGCTGGGATTACAGGCGTGAGCCACCGTGCCTGGCCACTTCTGAGGCTTTCTAAGGGTGGGGCCCTGGAATGTGTATTTAAAACTCTTTTTTTACTATGGTGAAATATACATAATATAAAATTTACCACTTCAACCATTTTAAGTGTACAATTCAGTGGCATTAAGGACATTTACAATGTTGCATGTAACTTTTCATCATCCAAACAGAAACTCTGTACCTGTTGAGCAATCACTCCGCATTTCCCCCTCCCTCAGCTCCTGCCAAACCTCTATTCTACTTTCTGTCTCTGTGAATTTGCCTATTCTAGGTCCCTCAAAGAAGTAGAATCACACAATATTTTTCCTTTTGTGTCTGGGTTATTTCACTTAGCATAAAGTCTTTGGTGCTCATCTGTGTCATCGCAGGTATCAGAATCCCACTCCTTTTTGTGGCTGAATCCTCCTCCGTTGTATGCATTTGCCACATTTTGTTTATCTATTCATCTGCTGGTGGACGGTTCTGTTGTTTCTAACTTTTGTCTATTATGAATGGTGCTGCTATGAAGGTTGTTGTACACGCATCTGTTTGAGTTCCTATTTTCTATTACTTTGAGTATATACCTAGGAGTGGAATATGCTGGATCATGTGGAAATTCTGTATTACCACCAAGGAATAACCAGGCTGTTTTCCACAGTGGCCGCACCATTTTACCCTCCCTCCAGCAATGTGCAAGTGTCCCAAGTTCGCCACATCTTCACCGACATTTGTTGTTTTCCGTTTTTGTTTTTATTACCAGCCATCCTCATAGATGTGAAGTGGTATCTCATTGTGATTTTGATTTGTATTTCCCTAATGACTAATGATTTTAAACATCTTTTCCTGTGCCTGTTGGCCATCTGTATATCTTCTTTGGAGAAATGTGTATTGAATTACTTTGCCTATTTTAATATTAGGTTGTTTGGTTTGTTGTTGTTGAGTTGTAGGGGCTTTTAACATATTCTGGATAGTAGTCCCTTATCAGATGTGTGATTTGTAGGTATTTTCTCCCATTCTGTAGGCCATCTTTTCATTCCCTTCATAGTGACCTTTGATACACTGAAGTTTTTTATTTTGATGAAGCCAAATTTGTCTATTTTTTCTTTGGCTGCCTGTGCTTTTAGTGTCACATCCAAGAAATCTTGCCAAATCAAAGATTATGAAGATTTAGTTTAGGTCTTTGATCTATCTTGAGTTAATTTTTGCACATGGTATAAGGTAAGGGTCCAACTTCATTCTTTTGTAAGTGGATATCCAGTTTTCCCAGCACTGTTGAAGACAAGGGTTTGTTTCCAGGCTCTCTATTTTATTCCATTGATCTATATGTCTGTTCTTATGGTAGTACCACACTACGTGGTCTACTGTAGCTTTGTAGCAAATTTTGAGTGAGAAATGTCACCAAGCTCCAGAAGTGCCTGCAGGAAGGAATGAAAGGACACATGGGCAAGCAAGTCTCTGAGTATGAGAAGATCGTTGACAGCCTTGGAGGAGCAAGGGTGCTCTGGTGTGCGGCTTCCACCCTTCACCTGATCGTAGCTGCCTCTGTTGGGCTAGCTCTTCCAACCATAGTACTTGGTCTGTAACCACCAGAGTTCTGGGCAAGTCCTTAGTCTGAAAATGGATGAAGACAGGAGGTGTTGTGTGCAAAATGTGATTCACAAGAGTGGGCAGGAGTCAAAGGCCCCTCTCCCTCTTTTTTTTTTTTTTTTTTTTTTTTTGAGATGGATTCTCGCTCTGTTGCCAGGCTGGAGTGCAGTGGCGCAATCTTGGCTCACTGCAACCTCCGCCTCCCAGGTTCAAGCGATTCTTCTGCCTCAGATTCCCAAGTAGCTGGAACTACAGGCGCCCACCAGCATGCCCAGCTAATTTCTGTATTTTTCGTAGAGACGGGGTTTCACCATATTGGCCAGGATGGTATCAATCGATCTCTTGACCTCGTGATCTGCCTACCTCGGCCTCCAACTTTTTTTTTTAATTAAGGAAGAGACCCCTCCTTGAGCTTTCACAGGCCAAGCAGACCTTGCTGCAGCAGGAAAAAGGAGGTTTCTTGACACAAATTGATTAATTCAAAGTTATTCTAAAACATTTTCTTGGCCTAGTCATACACAAAGGCACAAAGATCTTGAACAATGGAAAAGTATCACAAAACTTATATTTAGAGAAACTATTTTCCACAGTTTCCTTTGCCCTTTAAACTCAGTCTCTAGCTGGGCATGGTGGTTCATCCCTGTAATCCCAAGACTTTGGGAGGCCAAGGCAGAAGGATTCCTCAAAGGCAGAAGGATTCCTCGAAGCCAGGAGTTTGAAAGCAGCCTGAGCAACAGAGCAAGACCCCATCTCTATTAAAAAAAAAAAAAAAAAAAAACTTAATTAAAAATAAATAAACTCAGCCTCTCTTCTCCCTACCCCCAGTCTTCCTCAGGCACCAGTCTATGTTTCTAGTAAAAACTTGCTTGGCCACTTGTGTAGAAAGAGAAATTAATTTAAAATTTGAATACTCAGCTGACTGGTTCTCTGTGGGAGCAAGTAGCCAAGTAAATATCCAAGAGAGAATGAGGGAAGGGTCAAAATGGCACCAAGCCTGAATTGTGAAGTCCTCAGTCATCCTGCAACACCCTGGATATGCAAACCGAATATCTTCTCTCTTGTGAGTCACGGCCTCCCACACCCAGCAAGGTGTAGAAACATTTGACTGAAACCTGTATAAAATAGGGAGAACAAGTCAAGCAGGTAAAACATTTCCTGGCTGTCAATTTAATAAAAGGTTCAACCCTGCTTTAAGATGGAAGGAAGACAGGAGGCGGGGTTTCAGAAATACAGGTTTTATATAATCCCACAGAAACCAGGGATCTGCAATAAGGCTTGAAGATTTTTAGTATCACAGGTATTTCCGTCTGTAAACACAAATGCACATGGAAGCTCTGAACACATAGTTTGTGTTTGTTTTATATGAAGAGAATGGGCATTTCTTTAGAACTCCAGGCCTTGAATAGATGACCATTTGGAAGAGATGATGATTTTCCTCTTCAAAATCCAAGATGTAGAAAAACATTCATGCTGTTCCTATTTCTACTCTTTTCCTCCCTTCTACCCCTTACTCCTGAAATGGATAAGAGGAGGCAATAATAGCATCCCAGCAAATCAGAACTGGCTCAGATACCGAAGGCCTAAAAGAGATGATCGCATTAGCAAGAAAGCCTGTGACTAAAAATCCAAAACTTAAAACTGCTATACATAAACCTAGTGCTCAAATAGCCTACACTACTGTGACATCAGAAGCATTATTTCTCAAGATTGAGAGGGGCTAGTGAAAACGCTTCTGGGCCTGCAAAGCTGTGAACTTATGTGCGAGGCTGCAGTAGCCCAAGCTCTGATCCTGATGAACACTGGAGCTGTCTCTGCCTCTTTATATAAATAGAAAATGTTCCTAATAAACGTGTACCAGGTCATTGTCGGTAAACACATATTAGGCACCCGCTTGGCCTGCGCTGACCTGACCAGATCTATTTCCACTTCCCTGAACCATCGCTTGGATGATGAAGCACATCTCAGAGAGCTGCTTCATCACCATTCAGGAATTGTACCCTTTTAAATTTCTATATGGGTATGCGCTGCTTTTAACACAGCTTTTGTTGTAAGCAGGCACTAAAATAGAAGCTTATAATTAGCTATCTGGGGAGGCAAGTGTGTGGTAGAACAGAGCTCAGCAAGAGAAAAGTCAAGGCAGGTCCTGGGGAAACACTGCATGGAAGGTGAGTAATACAAAGGTATGTTGAAGTGTGGCCACCCCACTAAAGTCGGGGGGAGGGAGTTCTGTCACTGTACACCTTTCTAGTTAAAATTTCCACACGTATTATCATGTAGTTCTGAAAGTGTACTTGCAATTTATCTAACACCACTTAATCCTGGAAACCTGTAGTGGGCTGGAGTGTAAGATATATGATTCCAGACAGATCACAGTTCCCGGAGGGCAGCACTATGTCTGGTCATGTCTGTATCTCCAGACCCAGGGCCAGCACCTGGCCCCACAATGGGCCCTCAGTTTGACTTTTGAATCACATCCTTCCAGATCACCCTGGTTTTTACAGTCTTAACCTTTTGATATCTAAATCCGAGACTGGGTGTCAACTTTAACTCTCATGTCTCTACATTTCAAGCTCCCTGCTGTTATATTTAGTCTTGATACAGAAGGATAGAAAGGATGATTTTTGACTTCTGCTTTACCCCCATCTGAGTCTGGCTTACCTCAAATGGAGTTCTGGCTGCCGAACACGTCCCCACCTTCCCTGAAACTACAGTAAGGGAACATACAGCACCAGGACCTGGGCACTGGGTCTGGACCCTGTCTACCACTCTCAACTTCTTTTCTCACTTTGTACCAATTCTTGCTACTCTTCTTCATATATTTGGACACTGAGTCTCTCACCAGTTCACTCTAATCTCAGATGGCCTACTAATCTATTTGCTGTGCTCAGATTATTAAAATAGAAATTAAAATGGACTTGAGTCTTGGTTAAACTTCAAATTTTCTGCCACCTCACTTTTAAGATTCTGGCCTATATTCCATGGTGAAACCCCATCTCTACAAAAATTAGCCAGGCATGGTGGTGTGCACCTGTAATCCCAGCTATTCAAGAGGCTGCGGCAGGAGAATCGCTTGAACCCGGGAGGTGGAGGTTGCAGTGAGCTGAGATCGCACCACTGCACTCCAACCCAGGCAACAGAGCGAGACTCTGTTTCAAAAAAAAAAAAAAAGAAGAAGAAGAAATAAAACTCAAAAGAAACTAAACCTGCTCAGAGGATTTCAACATACAGCCAAACGACCCAAAGTGATTTCTGTATTTTTCAATCCAGCCCAAGAGTGGATTGGCAGGAAGGGTGCAGGACCTAACCCAATGACAACGCTCGCAGGAGGAGCCCTCCAGAAATCACCAGGTATGGATGTTTCCTGATGCTATGCATTTCTTTTACTTTGTCTTCAAAACTCCCACCCAGGGAATGTGTCTTCATTTTCCACTGGAGGCTGTGTCTCTCCAGTAAAAAAAAAAAAAAAAAAAAAAAAAGGGCTCCCACCCTGAGGAGGGCTCTCAAAGGGTTTTACTCAATGCATCCCGAAGAAATGGCTGCATTCATCATGAAACCTCCCCTCCTAAACAGCCACATTTCTAGTAGTTCAGTGACAGGAGAGAAAATACTCATCCCCTCCTGTCATTCCCGGAAGCAGTGCTGGAGAAAATATAACCAACCAGGCGTGAAGTTACTACACAGAGACGGCACAGCCACAGGTGAAGAGGATTTTGCAGCAGGGTGTGGGAGGAGTGGAGCCAAGCTCCAGGTGCAGGGAGGCATAAATCACAGAACCGTTGTGCTTCAAAAACTCCCATGTTGTTACCAAAGCCCTGATAATTATGCCTGTGAACATTCTGCCTTCCCTTTACCACACTGATCTGTCCACTTACAGAACTAAAACTTCTAGGTTTTCTTCTCAAAGGCTATGCATCTCTGAAAAATGTGAAGTTTCACTAAAAAGAAAACACTGGGCAGCGGGGTGCAGTGACTCACGCCTGTAATCCCAGCACTTTAGGAGGCCGAGGCAGGCGGATCAGTTGAGGTCAGGAGTTCAAGATCAGCCTGGCCAACATGATGAAACCCCATCTCTACCCAAAATACAAAAATTAGCCGGGTGTGGTGGCGTACACCTGTGATCCCAGCTACTCAGGAGGCTGAGGCAGGAAAATCGCTTCAACCAGGGAGGTGGAGGTTGCAGTGAGCTGAGATCACTCCATTGCACTCCAGCCTGGGTGGCAGAGCAAGACTCTGTCTCAAACAAAACAAAACAAAACAAAAACAAAGAAAACACTGGGCCAGGTGCAGTGGTTCATGCCTGTAATTCCAGCACTTTGGGAGGCCAAGGTGGGAGGATTGCTTAGCTCAGGAGTTTAAGACCAGCCTAGGCAACATGGCAAAACCCCATCTCTACAAAAAATACAAAATTAGGCGGGCATGGCAGCATGTGCCTATAGTCCCAACTACTTGGGGGGCTGAGGCGGGAGGATCACTTGTGCTCCAGAGGTTGAGGCTGCAGTGAGCTGTAATCACACAACTGCATTCCACCCTGGGTGACAGAGCAAGACCCTGTCTAAAGAAAAGAAAAGAAAATACTGGGTTTAAGAAAGCATTTGATTTTCACAATGTTTTTATTTTTAATTTTTAAAAAAGTTTTAAATTAATGAGACAAGGTCTCATTGTGTTGCCCAAACTGGTCTTGAACTCCTGGGCTCAAGTGACCCTCCTGCCTCAGCCTCCCAAAGTGCTGGGATTACAGGTGTGAGCCGCCACACCCAGCCTTTTATTAATATATGTTCATTAATCTTTCTTTTTTTTTTTTTTTTAAAGACAGTATCTTACTCTGTCACCCAAGCTGGAGTGCAGTGGTGTGATCATAGCTCACTGCAGCCTCCAACTCCTGGGCTCAAGTGATCCTCCTGCCTCAGCCTCCTAAGTAGCTAGGACTATGGGCACATGCCACCACACCTGGCTAATTTTTGTTTTTTCAGGACAGTCTCACTCTGTCACTTGGGCTGGAGTGCAGTGGCACAGCTCACTGCAACCTCTGCCTCCCAGGTTCAAATGATTCTCCTGCCTTGGCCCTCCAAATTGCTGGATTACAGGAGTGAGCCACCACATCCGGCCATAATTTAAAAAAAAAAATTGTAGATATGGAGTCTGACTATATTAAGCAGGCTGGTCTCAAACTTCTGACCTCAAACAATCCTCCTGGCTCAGCCTCTCAAAGTGCTAGGATTACAGGCATGAGCCATGGTACCTGGCCAATAATTTTTATAAAATTAAAATGAAGCATGCATATAAGAGGGAAACTGCCATCAAGAAAGCAAAACTACAAATTGTGGTAAAAGTAGCTGGTGATGATGGTAAATTTCAGTACATTAAAAGAGGCTATTCTGATTCCCTTTCAGCCATCCTTTACCAAGAACCCTTATGTGCCAAACAAAATGCTAGATGTCTTTGGGAATCTAAGAAGGCAGTATGATGAATGGTGTTTGCCCTCAAAGCATTTATAGTTTAATTGGAAAGAACAGTGATAAATAGATGTAGATATAAAAATCAACAGGCAGGGCGTGTTGGCTCACGCCTGTAATCCCAGCACTTTGGGAGGCTGATGTGGGCGGATCACCTGAGGTTGGGAGTTTAAGACCAGCCTCACCAACATGAAGAAACCCCGTCTCTACTAAAAATAACAAAATTTACAGGGCGTGGTGGTGCATGCCTGTAATCCCAGCTACTCCAGAGGCTGAGGCAGGAGAATCGCTTGAACCTGGAAGGCGGAGGTTGCGGTGAGCTGAGATGGGAGGCGGAGGTTGTGGTGAGCTGAGATCGCGCCATTGTACTCCACCCTGGGCAACAAGAGCAAAACTCCGTCTCAAAAAAAAAAAAAAAAATCAACAATACGAGTACAGAAGTACAGACCTGGAGCCAAATTGCCTCCACCACTCAAGGCCAGAATTGAAGGGGGTTCCCAAAACTCAGCAATCAAGATAAATAATATTTTAATATTATTAAATAAGATGTACTGTTATTATTATCATTATTATTTGAGAGAGAGTCTCACTCTGTTGCCCAGGCAGGAGCGTAGTGGCACAATCAAGGCTCACTGCAGCCTCCACCTCCTGGGCTCACGTCATCCTCCATTCTCAGCCTCCCAAGCGACTACCAGCATGTACCGTCATGCCCAATTAATTTTTAATTTTTTGTACAGATGGAGTCTTGCTATGTTGTTCAGGTTGTTCTCAAATTTCTGGCCTCAAGGGATCCTCCTACCTCAGCCTCCCAAAGTGCTAGGATTTAAAGGCGTGAGCCACCGCCCCTGGCCTGCATTATTTTTAAAAAATAAAAGTTCATGCATAAAATCTATGATATACAAAATAGCAGGCTGGGCGCAGTGGCTCACGCTTGTAATCCCAGCACTTTGGGAGGCCGAGGCAGGCGGATTACGAGATCAGGAGATCGAGACCACGGTGAAACCCCATCTCTACTAAAAGTACAAAAAAATTAGCCGGGCGTGGTGGCGGGCGCCTGTAGTCCCAGCTACTCGGAGAGGCTGAGGCAGGATAATGGTGTGAACCCGGGAGGCAGAGCTTGCAGCGAGCCGAGATCGTGCCACTGCACTCCAGCCTGGGTGAGAGAGCGAGACTCCGTCTCAAAAAAAAAAAAAAAAAAAAAATAGCAAAAGTTTAAATGAAACAAGCTTCACCTGGGTGCAGTGGCTCATACCTCTGCAATCTCAGCACTTTGGGAGGCCAAGGTGGGTGGAGCACTTGAGGCCAGGAGTTTGAGACCAGCCTGGCCAACATGGCAAAATCCCATTTCAACTAAAAATACAAAAACTTAGCCAGGCAAGGTGGTGCACATATGTGGTCTCAGCTACTTGGGAGGCTGAGGAGAAAGGATAGCTAGAGCTCAGTGGACAGAGGTTGCAGAGAACTGAGATCATGCCACTGCACTCCAGTAGCCTGGGTGACAAAGCAAGATCCTGTCTCAAAAAAAAAAAAAAAGAAAGAAAAAGAAACAAGCTCCAACAATGCTGTGCCAACCCATATTGGAGCCTGAGGCAAAAGGAAAAGTGTGCACCCCTATAAATATGTCTTAGTATATTTTTTAATCATTAATATTTCTCCAGGACATTAATGTCATTGAGAAAATACTGAAACTGAAAAGTAGGTATATTAAAACTCATGACATTAAGTTTAAATATTTTTACACCAAACAGAACTTGTTACTAATTTTACTTTGTTGGCTTTAATGAAAGTACACTTACCACTTACTAGCTTTGTAATCCTGGATGAGTTTCTTAATCTCTCTGTGCCTAGGTTTCCTCTTCTGTAAAAAAGGTAGTGGGGGTGGAAGAACAGTGCTGTCTCACAGGATTGTTGTGAAGATGGAGTTATTATGTATTAGGACGGCACCCAGTGCACAGCAAATCCTCTTCAAGTTAAGCTATTGTTATTGTGTCTTTATTATATAGACAGTGAAGTTTTAGGAGATCAGAGACGCAAGACATCACTTCCAACCAAGATGAGGTCCTTTCTAGCTGTTGTCGCTTACTCTCTGATATTTCACCCCACAGGGACGTGTGCTCACCACTGTATACTCTGGTCTGTAATATGTCAAGTCCCTTAACTGGCACTCAGTAAATATTTTCCTATTAGGTGGAAGACAATCAGAAAGTGCTTTCTGGAGAAGATGGCATTTGAGTTGGCCTTTAATAAATATTAGGGAAAAAATTGGGAAGGCAAAAAGGGTATGATGAGGGAGAGCATTTGAGTTCCCAGCAACACACCTAATGGAGATATTCATCAGTCATTTGAAAATGTGAGATTAGCACTTCGAAGAGAGATGGAATGAAATTGTAAACATGGGCATAATTCGCATGCTTGTGATAGGAACATCACATAGGCAGATGCCCTCTCCCAGGCAGAGGGTGTGCTCAGAGAATTGCAAAGAACAAAGGACAAGGCTGGATGAGTCTGGAGAGGAACTAGGGAAGACATCTGGGAATTCAGGAGGATCCTCAGGAATTCGGAGCCTCCAAATCATGCAACATCTCCCTGACTCCTAAAACAATTCTCTGAATAAGTAAAAACAATCTCGAGTAAGAGAGACTCAGAGGATTCACGTGTTCATCCTGAAATACTTTATTTTGAAACTTGATGAAGGTTCAAATGAAACATTCAGCAGTTAGTAAATATTTTGTTTGTTTGTTTGTTTTTGAGAGAGAGAGTCTTATTCTGTTGCCCAGGCTGGAGTGCAGTGGCATGATCTCATCTCATTGCAACCCCCACCTCCCAGGTTCAAATGATTCTCCTGCCTCAGCCTCCCAAGCAGCTGGGACTACAGACGCACGCCACCACGCCCAGCTAATTTTTTCTATTTTTAGTAGAGACAGGGTTTCACCATGTTGGCCAGGCTGGCTTCAAACTCCTGACCTCAAGTGATCCACCTGCCTCGGTCTCCCAAAGTGCTGGGATTATAGGTGTAAGCCACCGTGCCCGGCCCTCAGCAGTTAGTGGAGTATGTTTTAACATCATGTATTTTCTTCTAATTAAACTCCAGAAAAGAAATGTTTCTAATCAGATTAATAAATGACAAAGTCACCAACTGCTTTGAAAAGATAGCAAATCCAAGCTCCCACCCATGCCTTCCTTTTAATATGGAATACTTCACATCACTCCTAACTCATACATTGATTATTCTTCAACAATTAATTTTTTAAGCCAGTAATTTGGAAACATCAGAAATGTGGCTTGGTTCCCAGTCTACCTTGCAAATGCTTAGCTTTCCCACAGTGCCAATGAACACCATTATCAATACTTCTTTATTTCTCTACTTATAACTTGGTTTCTATAACAACCATCACATTAGATGGTTTGCCTGTTTACTTGTTTCTTCTATGAGCTCCTGGGGGGCAAAATCTGTGCTTTATTTACCTTTGTATCCTCAGCACCTGACAAGGTGACATATGGTAGATACTCAATAAATATATGTTAAGTGAATGAATAAATGAATGAATGGAGGCCGGGGACGGTGGCTCATGCCTGTAATCCCAGCACTTTGAGAGGCCGAGGCAGGCAGATCACCTGAGGTGGGGAGATTGCGACCAGCCTGACCAACATGGAGAAACCCCGTCTCTATTAAAAATACAAAATTAGCTGGGTGTGGTGGTACATGCCTGTAATTCCAGCTACTCAGGAGGCTGAGGCAGGAGAATCACTTGAACCCAGGAGGCGGAGGTTGCGGTGAGCTAAGATTGCACCATTGCACTCCAGCCTGGGCAACAAGAGCGAAACTCCATCTCAAAAAAAAAGCGACCAAAAACAAAACACACACACACACACACAAAAACCTGTGCTTTATTTACCTTTGTATCCTCAGCACCTGACAAGCTGACATATGGTAGTTACTCAATAAATATATATTAAGTGAATGAATAAATGAATGAATGGAGACAGAGCGCAGTGGCTCCCGCCTGTAATCCCAGCACTTTGGGAGGCCGAGGAGGGTAGATCACCTGAGGTTAGGAGTTTGAGACCAACCTGGCCAACACGGTGAAACTTAAAAATACAAAAATACAAAAATTTGTACTACAGCCTAGGCGACAGAGCAAGACTCCGTCTCAAAAAAAAAAAAAAGTCTGCTAGGGACATGCAGTTGGGGCAGGGTATTTGATGGGGTGTGGATTGGAAAGAAAAGATACCTAAGGCTGTTAGGGGAGGGATACGGGCTGTTGAAGCAACTATGGAGCCCAGGGAATATGAAGAGGGGCTCAAGTAAAACAGGAGCAGGAAATATATAAAGAATATTTACATGTTGTTTATAAGCTCCTAAGGGATAAGGTGGCATGATATACATTGCTTACTGCCTGCCTGAATTTCCCTTCCTTGGGAAAGCCCAGCTTCGTCCCCATGAGGCCGTGTGCTCTGGAAGGCCTCCCTGAGTCAAGCCCTGAGTGTATGGTGTTGATTCAATTCTGGCCAATGAGGCATGAAAAGAAATTTGCTGGGGCAGGGAGCATAGTTTGGGAGAAATTCTCTTGCTATTAAGAAGAGACAGGTAAGAAGAAACCTCTTCTTTCCCCTGGCTCAAAATCTTGCTATGATTTGATGCCTGGAAATGCCTTGGTCGTGAGAAGCCACAGAGAAGGCTGCAGAGAGGAAAGATGGGCAACATCTGTGGGCATGGGAGGCTCTCCATGATGTCCCTAAGCCCCTGAATTGGCCAATCCTGGAACCAACCTACCTCTGGCCTTGTTAAATGGGACGATAAAGCCCTCTCTCATCTAAGCCCATGTGGGCCAGGGTTTCTGTGATTCAAAATCAACAATGGTTATGAGTTTGTGCAGAACCAACTCTCCCTTCCAACTGCCTCTTCTAGTGAGACATCAATTCTACCAGGATCTGGCCTCATATGTGTGGAATGAGTTAGGCTTGTAAATTCCCAAAATGTGAATTCTCTGCTGCTTGGAATCAGCATTTATAATGAACAAAAAATTTTAGCATATGCTTATTTTAAATATATCAGTGAATTATTAGGCTCACATGCCAACAGAGATGCCTCACCAAAGCGGTCTTGCTATCCAAGTCTATAGCAAGTGGATTCTATTTAAAGCAACAGCTGGAAGACGGGACTGAGTAAGAAGCTAGATTGTGGATGATATGCTCTTTCATTTGTAACACAAATATTTGTTTTCAGTGGAGTAGAAGTTTCATATTAATTAGAGATGGAACTGCTGACTTGATTTCCAGAATGCAAACAAGAAATACTCCTCATTCCTGACTTGAAAAAGTTAGGGTGAGAAAAGAGGGAGTGACATACATACCAGAGTAGCTTAGAAATGAGATCACACCTCTTATGATACTTTAAGGAGGCTGGGCACGGTGGCTCATGCCTGTAATCCCAGCAGGCCGAGGCGGGTGGATCACTTGAGACCAAGAGTTGGAGACCAGCCTGGCCAACAGGGCGAAACACCATCTCTACTAAAAATACAAACATTGCTGGACGCGGTGGCTCACGCCTGTAATCCCAGCACTTTGGGAGGCCGAGGCGGGCGGATCACGAGGTCAGGAGATGGAGACCATCCTGGCTAACACGGTGAAACCCCGTCTCTACTAAAAATACAAAAAAGTAGCTGGGCGTGGTGGCGAGCGCCTGTAGTCCCAGCTACTCTGGAGGCTGAGGCAGGAGAATGGTGTGAACCCGGGAGGCGGAGCTTGCAGTGAGCCGAGATCGTGCCACTGTACTCCGGCCTGGGCAACAGAACGAGACTCCGTCTCAAAAAAAAAAAAAAAATTAACCTGGTGTGGTGGTGGGCACCTGTAATCCCGACTACTCGGGAGACTAAGGCAGAGAATCACTTGAACCTAGGAGGTAGAGGTTGCAGCGAGCCAAGATTGGGCCACTGCACTCCAGCCTGGGTGACAGAGCGAGACTCCATCTCAGAAGGAAAGAAGAAAGAAAGAAGAAAGAAAGAAGAAAGAAAGAAAGAAAGAAAGAAAGAAAGAAAGAAAGAAAGAAAGAAAGAAAGAAGAAAGAAAGAAAGAAGAAAGAAAGGCAGGCTAAGAAATCACAGACAATGGTGACACTAAATACAAATTCTACTAATCCTTCTGTTTGGCAGCAGATAGCCTTTCAGAACTTCTGTTTTATTTTTCCCCTCATTAATTTTAGCTGTTGTTGATAAGACTTTTAAAAAATTGGTTAATTTTTAAAAATTTTCCTCCCACCCTATGTAGTGACCTATCTCCCTTCTCCCATTTGAACAAGGAACAGGCACTGTGCAGCCTTACCTCAAAGGAGGTTTGTAGCAAGGCAGAAAGCAAAAGCTGCCTGCAGGACATTTTCCTTCTTGAATTTTGTTTTCACAAACTTAAGCCATTAATTAATTTATTAGGTAGTTATAGGGAATCCTGTAAGGGAACTATGAAGAAAGTGGGAATATTCATCAGACTAAAAGATTCCTGGAAACAAGAAGGAGGGACAGAAATCTATAGATTCCTCAAGTATCTGGGACTAGAGCCCTCCCCACTAAGTGGACTAATCGTGCCTTAAGGAGGTGATCAAATCTTCAAAGGCTTTGTTTTGTGGCACACCTAGGGAGACAGAGCTCTAGGGAACAGCCTTGCTAGAGATTCCCATGCTTCAAACACTGCAGGGGGAGAAACAGAGCCACTAGGTTTGAAGGGACCACACTGGTCAGGACAATGGATGTTTCAGCAGCCACCAATCCAGTCCAGTTGGCCCAGAGGGCCAACCCACATGCTGGCACTAGAGACACTGGGTTTCCAAACAACTTTTGGGGTGAGGAGGCTCTGGGGGAAGTCAAGTGTGCCTGCGAATATATTTCCTTCTTGCTAGGTAGGAAAAGGTAAAGTTGAAATTAAGTTGATTTAAATACATGAAGAAACTCACCATCTCTTGCCACCTAGGTTTGTGGCTTGGGCTTCATACCTACAAACATTGACTATTTGGAGTCCATACTCAGTGGAATTTCTCTCTACATCAAATTAGTTGGGTCCACTTGGGAAACATGCTGGAAACCCTGGACTCTAGACTGGTCTTAAAATCTCCAAGTACAGCTCCTTTCACATAGAGGGACATACCATGCTTGCTGCCAGACCATTCTAAGTAGACTCCAACTAGCAACACTGGAAACATCTCTTTAGATTTGAGGACAGGAACATCAGATGGCCCAATATAATTCTTGGTTGCAAGCAACGGAAGCCAGCCCGGGCTAATTTGATTTAAGCTGGAATGTATTAGAAGGATACTGAATAGTTCACAAGATGGTTGGGAAGGCTAGAGAACAAGGATCAGGAAAAGGGCTGGAAACCAAGAAAGAATGGGCACGGAGGAGCATGGCCCAGGTCATTCCACAGGACAATCTGCCCCTGCCAGCACCTCACTGCTGCCCACAGATGACACTGCCACCACTAGTGGCCTCTGAACTATTTTTCACCCTCTGCTTCTTCCCTTGATATTCAAGGTCCAGAAAGGAGGCTCTGACTGGCTGAGCTTGAGTCCTGCACCATTCCCTGGATGTCCCTGAATAGAGGGAGGGGATTGGCCATGAACACAATGTAGAATACTGTGTCACCCAAAAACTATGATTGGAAGAAGGGAAGCTGAACAAAAAATAAACACACTTAACAAATGTCCACCACATTCCCAACCACTTAAGGAGAAGAAAAAAGCATTAAAGTCTTGAAAACTCCAGCTTTCAGTTAACTACCTTGTAAAGGTACTCACCTATTTCCCAGGATCGAGCCCTATAAAAGTTTTATGTAAGCTCATAATTTCACTCTCAAATGAATTTGTAACCCATGACCCTGATTCCTGCCCAGTACTTGGCCCTGCCCATTGGCCCTGGATTGCTTTCTCTGATTAGATTTCTATAGCAATTCCCCAGACTCAGGGACCAAAAGACTTGCCAGGCATCTAAGTTTGAACAACCTTTTGCACTTCATCTCTCAATCTTACCTCCACCCTGAGGCACATGGGTGCTGTTGGCTTCCTGGTGAAGTTAACAGGGAAGATAAACTTAAGGACCACAGATTTAGAAGGCTATTTTCATCTCCCTACTTATAGGCAGAACTACATTCTCAGAAAAACAGAAGTATGGCCTATTTTTTAAGCTCTTCAGAAGTGGGAAAATACTATTCTTGATATATCCAACAGAAAATAAGACACAAGCTGTGTTTGAAGATTCAGTAGAAAACAGAGAACACTTGATAAAAACAGGGGAAAAAAAGATGTTCATAGACTGTCTCCAAATCTGCTCAAGTGTACAGGAGGAAGATACATCCAAAGGATCATGACAATGGTGGGGACACCTCACCCTGCATCTGTGATTGCTCCTTGCTGCTTCTCCAGCTTTGGGTGATGAGTGTGGTGAACAGATACAGCCTGTGGCATAGGTCCAGGCAGGAAAGGGGTTTTCTCTTACATCTGGTAGCACTGGAGTAGGGGCGAGCCTTGGGATCTGTGTCTCACAAAAGCATCTCCTTTTTTCTAGAGGTTTATCAGGATCCAGGAATGACAGAGGAGACAAATGCTCTGGAAAGGGAAATAAGCAATGAGATCTAAGGGCACATTCCAACCTGCCATTTATGCAACAGGAAGTGCCACAAAATCTTAGGAAGTATTTATAAGCCATAAATGACCACTAAAAGCTGATTAGCTAATTTTCTTTTAAAAGGAAAATGTTGGGGAATTTTAAGTAAAGGCAAAATCTTTCCAATGCCTCTTGTTTTAATTTTCCTTAACTTTTTCACTTAGTTTGATCTATATTTAAGTGTCTCGTGTTGTTAGTTCAGCCAAAGGAAGTGCAAAATCCTCCAGGTTGTGCTACTGTTGGCCATCCCCAGCCTGTGTGTAACTGAACATGCCCATTAGCAGGGTCTTGGGAGCCACAGTACCAGTGCCCTCAAAGTTGGCCAGTGGCCAGCAATAAACAGGTTCTGGCTGGTCATACCTGAGGTTTGGAAAGCTACTTTGTACCCAACCCTGAGGAGCAGTGTGGAGCCAGGACAAGAACAGGCAAGCTCCTGCAAAATTCTGTGCCTGTGTGGGGTGAGCCTGCTCTGAGCCTGCTCCACGTTATGCTCTGAAATGCAAAACCTGGGGCAAAGGTAAGACATCTCAAAGGAAAATAGAGCAAAATTTTAAATTCTGAGGGCTCCTCTGCACTGCAGAAGCTGACATCCCCTCCCCTGTCCCCTCCCTCATGGCCAATCACTCTGCTAAGGTGTTTCTGCTTCATTTAGTGCAAGCATAATAAAATAGAAGAGGAAAGCGAAACTACACATATGTCTCTTTTTCCATCAGAGGTGAAACTAAAGTATGTACTATTTATAAATATTATATAAAATATAAATAAAGTATATAATATTTAAGTTCCTTACAACATTTTCCTGAATATGATTGACAACGGCTACAGAACTCGGAATGGGGATTTTGTGTGACTCACATTTCTTTCTTTCCGTTTCTTAACTGTCACACTCACTCCATAATAAAAGGCTTTCAGGCGTATTATTACATCAGAAACACTAACAGTTCTCAGGGGACCTCCCTACCCCAAGGAGTTCTCACTGTCTCTCCATAGAAGATACAACATTCTCAAAGAGTGAGTCAACTTATCAGGTTAGTTAAGGTATAAATTACTCAGCCATCAATCTTCACATCAATAAAACCTGCATAGGTTGGCGTAGATTTACTATATTAGACCAAGAGGCACACCTGAAGGCAAACCCTCAGCTGGTCAGAAATTCCCAGGGTGAGTTTTCCAAGCAGGACTGAGACCTTAGCATTTGCATGACTTCTGGTATTAGCTGTTGGCTCTTACACGTGATGTTTTTTGGGTTCAGAAGAAAGTGAAAAACGACTTAGATTCCAAAATGGAAATGTATCCCAACATTTTGGGAGGCCGAGGCCGGCGGATCACCTGAGGTCAAGATTCAAGACCAGCCTGGCCAACATGGTGAAATCCCCTTTCTACTAAAAAATACAAAAATTAGCTGGGCATGGTGGCGGGCACCTGTAATCCCAGCTACTCAGGAGGCTGAAACACGAGAATTGCTTGAACCCAGGAGGCAAGGTTGCAGTGAGCCGAGATCACGCCACTGCACTCCAGCCTGGGTAACAGAGCAAGACTCTGTCTAAAAAAAAAAAGAAAAGAAAAGAAATGTAATATGTTGGGCCCACAAAAGCTAGGTGCATCATATATTTCAATTTCTAAAGATGCTCCCAAACTCCTTTCACACTCAGGCGGTGACCCAGCCTTTTGCTTCATTGAGAAGGAAGAGGGCATCAGGATAACTCTCTCACCTTTTTTCTACCTCCCAGCTTACATTTTTTCTTTTTCCATTTTTTATTTATTTAATTTATTTATTTATTTATGAGACAGAGTCTCATCACTCTGGAGTTCAGTGGCACAATCTTGGCTCACTGCAGCCTCAACCTTCTGGGCTCAAGCGACCCTCCCATGTCAGCTTCCCAGATAGCTGGGACTACAGGCATGTGCCACCACACCCAGTTAATTTTTTTTTTTTTTTTTTTTTTGAGATGGAGTCTCACTCTGTCGCCCAGGCTGGAGTGCAATGGCGCGATCTCAGCTCACTGCAACCTCTGCCTCCCGAGTTCAAACAATTCTCCTGCCTCAGCCTCCCAAGTAACTGGGATTACAGGCGCCTGCCACCACGCACAGCTAATTGTTGTATTTTTAGTAGAGACAGGGTTTCACCATCTTGGTCAGGCTGGTCTCAAACTCCTGACCTCAGGTTGATCCACCCGCCCAGGCCTCCCAGAGTGCTGGGATTACAGGCATGAGCCACTGCGCCCAGCCCAGCTTGTATTTTCACTTGCATTCTTTGTTCCAGCTGAAGGAATGTGTACCATCCTCCTAGACTCACCACTGCTCTCCTGATGCTATCCCCACCTCCCTGAAACCTCTAGCCATCAATAGGCCCCACTCTCTTCTTTCTTTGCTCTTTCCCTTGTTACAAATCTCCCTCTTCCTTTTCTCCCTAAGAAACATGGTCAACACTCCATCATGAAAAACTGCTCAGTCTACTCACCTTCTCACTGCCAATCTCCCTAAGCAGCTATTCGTGCCTCAACCCACTGGAGTGTGGCTTTCAGTTGCTCCACTCCACAAAATTGTTTTTTTTTGTTGTTTTTTTTTTTTGAGATGGAGTCTCGCTGTGTCACCCAAGCTGGAGTGCAGTGACGTGATCTTGGCTCACTGAAACCTCCACCTCTCAGGTTCAAGCGATTCTCCTGCCTCAGCCTCCCGAGTAGCTAGGATTACAAGCACGCATCACCATGCCCCACTAATTTTTGTATTTTTAATAAAGATGGTGTTTCACCGCGTTGGCTAGGCTGGTCTCGAACTCCTGACTTCAAATGATCTGCCTGCCTCAGACTACCAAACTGTTGGAATTACAGGTGTGAGCCACCACGCCCAGCCTCGCAAAATTGCTTTTTGAGGCCAGTGACTGCTTGATGGCCAGACTCTTTTCTCAACCTTGGCCTTGACTTCCAAAACAGCACTCTTCCCCAAATCTCCTGTTTCTATGACCACTCACATCATCTTTCTCTACCCAGCCCTTAATATCAACCTTTTTCAACTTATGCTTCCTCCTTTGGATGTTACATCTATTCTCACAGTTTCACATATTACTTATAAGCTGGTAGTTGCAAATATCTATCTCTAGCCCTGAACTGTCTTCCAAGTCCTGGACCATTTCCAAGTGCATTTTCACCATATCCACCTGGGTGTCCCAGAGGCCCCATAAAGAAAGAAGTCTAAATCCAAACTCATCCACTGTCGTGTCTTATCTCTAACCCCTCACTCCCCATCCCTAGAAAACGCCTGCATTTATCTACCTAAAAGTTACTTTCAAATATCAGAAATTCTATAGTCACAAAAAGACTGCAGTTACAGTAAATAACCCCAAAGATACAGAGTAATACGGGGAAAATCTGTGATACCCATGAAGACAAACAAGCAAAAACACTCAAGAATAACCTAAAGATTATTTACTAGAGAAACTCCCAAGAAGTAGAGAAAAACATGTTATAATGGGGAAGTAAAATGGTGTCTTAGAGACAACTGGTGAAGACCAGACATGCCTAACAATTAAGAAGTAATTAACTGATGGTATTTGCCTGGATTTAATTTGCTTAGGTTTACCATTTCCAATTGAAAAGATCAGAGGATGTCATTACCTTGAATATGGTATTATTGTTGAAAAGTGGATTTGCCTGTTGGATCTGCCCAACACAGCAGGAAAGTGTACATCCAGAAGAGAACATGTGATTTGCAGCTTTCCATGCTCACTTATGGCAAGGGCCTTACCAAAGGCAGACACCACAGTAAAGCGCTAGAGGTACCAGGAAAAAAAGCCAGGACAAGATGTTTGTTAAGAAGCTTCATGTGGCCAGGCACGGTGGCTCATACCTGTAATCCCAACACTTTGGGAGGTCAAGGCAGGAGGATTGCTTGAGCCCAGGAGCTTGAGATCAGCCTGGGCAACATAGCAAGACCTCATCTCTATTCTACAAAAAAAAAAGTAAATTTTTTTTTTTTTAAAAGAACCTTCACTCATTTCATGTGCTAAACAAAATCACACACATCACAAATAATGGTCATTTTCTACAAATGACTCCAAGATAGAGGATAACTGAATTCTAATCAATATTCTGCAGTTCCTGGCTCTAATGTATGTATTATTCACTGATCTTTGGCAAATGACTTAAGTTTTCTGAGACTATTTCCAGGTCTAAAAAAGGACTGTCTCACAGTTAAAAATCACTTGACAAAATCAAGCTCAAGAGAGATGGCTAAATGTTTGAAATCTCCAGTCCTGCCAACTGACTTGTAGAATATTCAAATATAACTTTCCAGTTGCCAAAAATTGGAATAATGTTAGCTTACATTTCTAGGAAATGTCAGATGAGGCAATTTGGAAAATCCACCTGCTGTGCCTAAGCCTGAATCGAACACAATAAATGGTCCATTTTTCTCTGGAATTTGAGTTCTACTGAATTAATCTTTTTGCAAGACGGAAACCTGAAAGTAAACATAATGAATCACTCTTCCCACCACGCCTGCTTGTCTTGGTGCCAGCAGCAGTTCCCTGCTTTCTTTGCAACACGGCTCTAGCAAGGAGCCGAGCATCTGAAGCAAAGTGTGATCAACAGATGCTCGTTTCCATAATTGGCACTTTTCCAATAACCAACCCCAAATTTAATTAGCCACTTATCTGAAGCAGAAAAGGATTTCTAAAGCATTCTAGTAATCTGTGCTATTTCTCTCCACTGGTTCATGCCCCAGCCCCACAGGCCTCCTCACTCAGAAGTCTTTGAAGGACGCATGTCAAGCACAGGATGTGTGCTTCTTCCTACTGTAAACAAGCAAGTCTCTAAAAATATTCATGAGATTTTTCTACTAGGGAAAAAGAATAATATTCCACTGAACTGAAGACCACATGCGATACAGAGGAAGGACGCTGGAAATAAAGCTCCATACATAACTCAGTACTAGTAAATCAGCATGTTAACTAGGTTAATTCACAGCTGTCCTACCACCAACTACCTAGCACGAGGCTCTCAGCAACCTGCAGCCGGATCCCAGGTGTTCCCAGTGGCTGCATTCATTGAAAACAGCCTGAGCAATACTCTCTCACTCCACTCTTCACTCTGCTGACCCTGTATTCTGTGAATTCTGCCCTCGCTCCAAACCTCTTGGTACAAAGGAACTCTCTACGTTTAGTTCTCTTGACAGCTACCTACTATACAATGAAGTTTCCAGAAACTCATGTGATCATGAGACTCTGCAGTCACTTCAGGGGGTCTTTTTGGCTGGCTCAGGGAGGCTGGTGTCAAGCCCAGGCAGAAGGTACGTTTGCCCATGGGGTGTTGGCAGATGGTTGGGAAGTTAGGCAGAGCATTACCTGCTGTGGATATGTCCTTGCCCCTGCCCAGCATCCTCTGCCCTGTCTTTGGGAGCAGAACTCCTCTGGGTGATGGCGAGCCAATCCCATGTGATTTAGCTAGCCGATCCTGCCCAGTGTACCCCAATCCCACCAAGGCCACAGTGACTGGGAGAAGGTTGGACCGTGACCCAGGTTAGGCCAGACACCTCTCTGAAAGCTACTGGGGTTCTCAAAAAAAGCTTTCTCCCTGGTCACTGAGTCTTACTCACTACTTGAGAGAACCTACCAGGAGAAAAGGGGCAGGGGAAGGAGGGCTTCCCTGACCATACCACCTGAGTCCTGAATCCAGCCCTACCTGGAGCCAGATTAGCCTGAATTTCACTTACATGAGCTAAGCAAGTCCCATTTTTGCTTCAGCTACAGAGGATGTGGTTCTTTCTCTGAAAGTTTCCCCCCACTAATAAACATCTAACCTCATCCCCTCCCTAGTTTTTCTCCAAGTTATTTAGATTATTATCCTCCTTGCTTGTGTGGTTTTTGCCTAAAATTCTCCATGTCCTCCCAGTCATTCCTGACCCTTCCAGCCCTTTAAACTCAGGTCAAAGTTTAACTCTTAAAGGGACGCTTCTCATATTAACCCACAGCTTCCAAAGCCCTAGAGTCTTCAATGTGTGTACATATGAATACATTCTCATAATCATATGCTAAGTGCTATTCCTTAGTCTAGTCTCATTCCTGCTGTTCTGTAACCAAAAGGCAAAAAAAAAAAAAAAAAAAAAAAAACCTTGCTGAAAGAAGTGAGAATTCTCATTTTAAAGTGTCTTACTGATTTAAAAAAGAAAAAGCGGGGCACTCAATGTGAGATACAGCAAAGATCCAAGATGTGTGTATGTGTTTTTTAACAAATGGCAGTATGCATTTGGATGCTTATTGTGTGCCAGGCAGTGTGCTAAGCACCTTATGCACAATTTTTTTTGAAATAAGTCTTGTTCTGTCGCCCAGGCTGGAGTGCAGTGGCACGTTCTTGGCTCACTGCAATTTCTGCCTCCCAGGTTCCAGCGATTCTTCTGCTTCAGCCTCTCAAGTAGCTGGGATTACAAGCACCCACCACAACGCTCGGCTAATTTTTGTATTTTAATAGAAACGGGGTTTCACCATGTTGGCCAGGCTGGCCTTGAACTCCTGACCTCAAGTGATCTGCCCACCTCAGCCTCCCAAAGTGCTGGGATTACAGGCGTGAGCCACTGCACCCAGCCACATTTTTTCATTAATCTTTCCAACCTCTGTGCTAGGTACCATTATTCTAAATTTAAAAAAAAAAAAACTCATACTAAGGCTTTCAGAGTTTATGGAATCTGCTCAAGGTCACGTAGCTGGTAAATGCAGGAGCTGGACTGAGTCCAGAGGCCACTCTTGCCATCCCCCACTCCTACCCACAGACCAAGCAGTGGCCTTCTTGCAACACCCAGTGAGGCTTTCCTTGGAGTTACCCCTGCATATGAAACTCAGTA
Organism: Nomascus leucogenys; assembly: GCF_006542625.1. NCBI lineage: Eukaryota > Metazoa > Chordata > Mammalia > Primates > Hylobatidae > Nomascus > Nomascus leucogenys. The sequence continues at coordinate 66,726,614 of NC_044381.1, read as the reverse complement.
CTAGCAGGTCAGCATTTTAACTGGGTTAACTCATCACTCTTCTACCATGACCCACCCAGCATAGGACTCCCTCCACCCAGCAGCTGGATGGATCCCAGGTGGTCCCAGTGTCTGCATTCGTTGAACACTGCCATTTCAGTATTAAATTAGTCATTTTATTAATAGTATTAATATCCATTTTATTTATTTATTTATTATTATTATTTTTTTTTTGAGATAGAGTCTCACTTTGTTGCCCAGGCTAGAGTGCAGTGGCTCGATCTTGGCTCACTGCAACCTCCGCCTCCTGGGTTCAAACGATTCTTGTGCCTCAGTCGAGTGCCACCACACCTGGCTAATTTTTGTATTTTTAGTAGAGACAGGGTTTCACCATGTTGGCCAGGCTGGTCTTGAACTCCAGACCTCAGGTGATCCACTCACCTCGACCTCCCAAAGTGCTGGAATTATAGGCATGAGCCACCGTGCCGAGCCTAATATCCATTTTAGACATAAATGAAATGTGCTTGGTTATTTTGTTTCCTGGTTCACAGCAATTCTAAGGTAATAAAAACTTAGAAGTGACTGTGAGATGGGGGCTGTCCCTAGAAAACAGTAATAAATGACTAGTAGAGTTAGAAGGAGCCTGAAAATCTGTTAAAGCAAGATGTGGGAACTCGAGACATGCCCAAGTTCACTCATCTCATGACCCTTCCTTCACTGCCTGATTCACAAAGAGCGCTCAGAGCAAGCAGCCCTGCTTCTGTGGATTCTGGACGGCATCATCACCAGGCAGGTCCTTCAGAGTACTGGGAGCAGCATGCAGCCCGATAGAGTTGGCAAACGTGAATCTACTAGAAGATTGACATGGAGATCAAGTAGGTAGTCTTTTTATTAATATTCCATCATCAAACTGTCTTTACAAATATCTACATTCATTTTGGCTCTTCCCCAGGTGGTAGCTAATAAATCTGACTAGTAAATCATGTCTAATAAATAGGACTTCATAATGTGTTACATAGCACTTGATGCTCAAATGCAAATGTCCTGTTTTTTGGGGGTTTTTTGTTGTTGTTATTGTTGTTTTTAAGAGACAGTGTTTTCACTCTGTCACCCAGGCTGAGCTGGAATGCAGGGGCTGACCATAGCTCACTGTACCCTTGAATGCCTGGGCTCAAGTGATCCTCCCACCTCAGCCTCCCAAGTAGATGGGATTACAGGCACTAGCCACTGCACCCAGCTGTATTAGTCTATTTTCACACTGCTGATAAAGACATACCTGAGACTGGGCAATTTACAAAAGAAAGAGGTTTATTGGACTTACAGTTCCACGTGGCTGGGGAGGCCTCATAATCATGGAGGAAGGCAAGGAGGAGCAAGTCACATCTTACATGGATGGCAGCAGGCAAAGAGAGAACTTGTGCAGGGGAACTCCTCTTTATAAAACTATCAGATCTCATGAGACTTATTCACTATCACAAGAACAGCACAGGAAAGGCTTGCCCCCATGATTCAATTATCTCCCACTGGGTCCCTCCACAACACATGGGAATTCAAGATGAGATTTGGGTGGGGACACAGCCAAACCATATAACCAGCTGATGCTCAAATGTTTTTATTACATAAATAATACATTCTAGCTCTTTCTGTGATGAACCAATTGTATATCCTTATTTTAAACACTGTCTAGTTTGTAAATGTTTTATTTTAGGTATTATGCCAGAGAAATCATTCCCTGAAATGAAAATGTTTTATTTGTAGTAGGGTATTACAGTCTCTTCATCAGAATCTGACACTTTTATTTATGCACAAATCCAAGCAGGTTAGAATTTGAATAAGAATAGGGAGAGCATTTTTGAAACAGGCACACTGACATGGGCAAGAGGTGAGAAAAAGTGAAGGAGAGAGAAAAATCTATATCAAAAGTAGGCATACCAAAAGAAGCAGCTGAAAGTTGAAAACAATTCTCAGAAGAGAAGGAAATCTCCCCGTATTGCCCCCCTCCATTTCTACTCTACAGGCATGAAAGGGTGATATTTTTGGATCAAACTTTGTAGAAGCATGGCAGCCAGCCTCTAGGAGGGCCCCTAAAATGACTCTTGTCTGGTGATCTTCATGCTCTTGTGTAGACCCCTCCCACAGGAAATAGGCCTGACCTGTGTAACTGATAGGATATTGTGGAAATGATGAAGTGTGACTTCCAAGGCTAGTTCATAAAAGACATTGCAGTTTCTGCCCTTGGATCTGTCTTGGATCATTTGATCTGAGGGAAGCCAGTTGCCATGTCATGAAGACATACAAGCAACCCCATGAAGAGGCCCATGTGGTGAGGAACTGAGGCCTCCTGCCAACATCTAGCAGCAACTTACCAACAGGAAGAGTGAACCACTTAGGAACCAGATCCTTCAGTTCCAGTCAAGCCTTCAGATATCTGCAACCCTGGCCAACATCTTGACTGCAACTTCATGAAAGACCCTGAGGGAGCCCCAAACCACCTAAGATTGCCCCAAATTCTTGACCCACAAACTATGAGATAACAAATATTCATCATTGGCTGGGCATGGTGGCTTACACCTGCACTCCCAGCATTTTGGGAGGCCAAGGTGGGTGAATCACTTGAGGCCAGGAGTTCGAAACCAGCCTGGCCAACGTGGTGAAACCCTTTCTCTACAAAAAAATACAAAAAAAAAAAAAAAATTAGCCAGATGTGGTGCCAAACGTGTAATACCAGCTACTTGGGAGGCTGAGGTGGGAGAATCGCTTGAACCCAGGAGGTAGAGGTTGCAGTGAGCTGAGATAGCACCACCGCACTTCAGCCTGGGTGACAGAGTGAGACCCTATCTCAAAAAAAATAAAATAAAATATATTAATATTTTCACATAGTTTCCGGAATCTTTGACCAATATCAAAATTCAAGACTATGGACAAGATGATGAGTCATAAGGCCGGTTTGTATAACCATAGGATGCAAGAACCAAACTTCTTCAGATCTTGTTCTAAGACAGTTACTTAAGTCCAAAGAGGACAATGAAATGAGGACTTTCTCATTCAGTCTGTCGGTCCTATATGTAATGTTTTAGGTTTGCTTCAGCCTAGCCCAGAATACATCTTGTAAAGGTTATATATGTGTTGGTGGTATACATACATGCTTGTATGTTCATGCATTGGAGGGAAGAGATTAGGGTTTAAAAGTATAAAGCTAATATGTTTATTAAGGAAAATTAAAACACAAGTAGAAAAAAATAAAATAAAACCCTTTTTCAAAAGCACAAGTTATAAAAAGCAAAAAACTAACAGAACTTCAGTTCACATTGTTATTTACTTCCTTCCCATCTTTTTGCCTCTCCAGGCACACTTGTTTTATAAGTACTAGGAGTACTTGACAATGATGAAGAATCAAGCAGTGGTCAAACCTAGCCTTGGCAATCCTAGCAAAAGTTCCTTGACTACGTTTTTTCTTTAAAGATTCATTCTCAAAGATACAGAAACAACAGCTATAAAAATGCATGTACATATAAATATGTATTAAGTGAGCTTTTGTAAAATACTTAACAAGCATTTTTTAGTACTTCCTGTGTACACCACACCAGAGCAGCTGTTTCCGGGAATCCTAAAGAAGATAGTTTCCACCCTTAAAATGTAAATCATATTTTATACTGCTACTCAGCTAACATCAAAACTCATTTGTTTTATTGTAAGTGGCCATTTTTTAAATAACTTGAGATAATTGATGATTTTCTAAAAATTTAAATCCTCCATTATTCTATGATCCCTAGAGACCCTGAACAGAATCTGTATTCATTTGTTAAAATCTCAGTATTTCTAGTTTTCACCTCATTGCTGGAGACAGGAAATACCAAGCTAGCTAAAATAGAATTAGGTCAGATCCCTGTCTTCAGCTAATCATGAGAAAAACTATGATTAGTTGAAGGTCTACTTTGTATCTAAGATTTTACATAGATTTAATCCTCACAACAGGCTTGAAGGTAATATTATCCCCATTTTACAAGTGGAGAAAATGAGGTTCAGAGAGGTTAAGTCACTTTTCTACAATCACCTACCTCCTAAGTCCTAGAACCTGGATTGGAAGCTCAGTCTATAACTCCAAAGCCTTTTTTCTTCTCACAGCACCATCCTATTTATTAAACAGGGCTCTTACTTTCCACTTGATTTCCCAGGCCTCCTCTTACCCACACAAAAATAGCTTTACATATCTTTGTTCTCTCACAAGGAAATGGAAATATCTCTTCAGGGGTGACTGGCTGAGGTGTGTGGGAAGGGGTTGAGAATACAAAGGGAATGACCAACATGGCGGCTGGACCTCAGCCTCTATGTTACAGGCAGAGGTGGGAACCAAGCACTTTGCCCAGAACTTTTGTTAGAAGTCATATCTTCTTCCTAGAGAAAAGTTTTACTCATTCACAAGAGCTAAAATATTCATGGAACATACCACACCAGATAGAAAAACTTTATCCTATTATTTAATCTTGTTCATTTCCTTCTGAAGGCTTATTTCCTGGGCCAGCAATTTTTATTCACTTACAGAGTCACCAGTCGACTTATTCCTAACAAAACCTTTTTGCTTCTTGGTGCTCAGTATGTTACCATTCCTTCTCCATAGTTGGAATGGGGGGTTTAAACACTCTTACTCTGAAATGGTATCATTAGCTCTTCAGATTCAACTGGTGGTCACAGAGCACCCATGTATCAGACATAGTGCTTGGAGACTTCAGGTACCTTATCTCTTGAATGGAAGCTCCTGTCTGGTAGACACTGAAGTTCAAGCTTGGAGTTCCTCCTTTACACACAAGTTATCCAGTCAGTGATTTATTTTAATGGTTTTTTCTTTTCTCTTTTTTTTTTTTTTGAGATAGAATCTCACTCTATTGCCTAGGCTGGAGTCTAACGGTGCCATCTCGGCTCACTGCAGCCTCCGCCTCCCAGGTTCAAGCGATTCTCATGCTTCAGCCTCCTGAGTAGCTGGGATTACAGGAGCACGCCACCATGCCTGGCTCATTTTTGTATTTTTAGTAGAGATGGGGTTTCATCGTATGTATTAGTCTGTTTTCAAACCACTGATAAAGACATACCCGAGACTGGGCAATTTACAAAAGAAAGAGGTTTAATTGGACTTAAGAGTTCCATGTGGCTGGTGAAGCCTCACAATCAGAAGGCAAGGAGGAGCAAGTCATGTCTTATATGGATGGCAGCAGGCAAAGAGAGAGAACTTGTGTGGGGCAACTCCTCTTTTTTTTTTTTTTTTTTTTCGAGACAGAGTTTTACTCTTGTTGCCCAAGCTGGAGTGTAGTGGTGTGATCTCAGCTCACTGCAATCTCCCCTCCCAAGTTCAAGCGATTCTCATGCCTCAGCCCCCCAAGTAGCTGGGATTACATGCACCTGCCACCATGCCTGGCTAATTTTTGTATTTTTAGTAGAGACAGGGTTTCACCATGTTGGCCAGGCTGGTCTCGAACTCCTGACCTCAAGTGATCTACCCACCTCAGCCTCCCAAGCTGCTGGGATTATAGGCTTGAGCCACCATGCCCAGCCATGGAACTCCTCTTTTTAAAACTATCAGATCTCGGCCAGGCATGGTGGCTCACGCCTGTAATCCCAGCACTTTGGGAGGCCAAGGCAGGCAGATCATGAGGTCAGGAGATCAAGATCATCCTGACTAACACAGTGAAACCCTGTCTATACTAAAAAAATACACAAAATTAGCCAGGCGTGGTGGTGGGCACCTGTAGTCCCAGCTACTCGAGAGGCTGAGGGAGGAGAATGGCTTGAACCCAGGAGGCAGAGCTTGCAGTGAGCCAAGATGGCGCCACTGCACTTCAGCCTGGGTGACAGAGCAAGACTCCATCTCAAAAAAAAAAAAAAAAACTCAGATCTTATAAGACTTATTCACTATCATCAGAACAGCACGGGAAAGATTTGCCCCATGATTCAATTAACTCCCACCGGGTCCCTTCTCCAACACATGGGAATTCCAGATGACATGTGGGTGGGGACATAGCCAAACCATATCATTCTGCCCTTGGCCCCTCCCAGATCTTATGTCCTTATATTTCAAAACCAATCATGCATTTTCAACAGTCCCCCAAAGTCTTACTTCAGCATTGACTCAAAAGTCCACAGTCCAGGCCAGGCATGGTGGCTCACACGTGTAATCCCAGCACTTTGGGAGGCTGAGGCAGGTGGATCACCTGAGGTCAGGAGGTCGAGACCAGCCTGGCCAACATGGTGAAACCCCATCTCTACTAAAAATACAAAAATTAGCTGAATATGTTGGCAGATGCCTGTAATCCCAGCTACTCAGGAGGCTGAGGCAGGAGAACCACTTGGACCTAGGAGGCAGAGGTTGCAGTGAGCTGAGAATAGGCCACTGCACTCCAGACTGGGTGATAGAGCAAGACACTGTCTCAAAAAAAAAAAAAAAAAAAAAAAGTCCACAGACCAAAGTCTCATCTGAGACAAGGCAAATCCCTTCCACCTATGAGCCTATAAAATCAAAGCCTGGTTAGTTACTTCCTAGGTACAATGAGGATGCGTGCATTAGGTAAATACAGCCATTCCAAATGGGAGAAATTGTCCAAAACAAGGGGGCTACAGGCCCTATGCAAGTCCAAAATCCAGCAGGGCAGTCAAATCTTAAAGTTCCAAAATGATCTCCTTTGACTTCATGTCTCACATCCAAGTCATGCTGATGCAAGAGGTGAGCTCCATGGTCTTGGAAAGCTCCACCCCTGCGGCTTTGCAGGGTACAGCCTCCCTCCTGGCTGCTTTCATGGACTGGCATTGAGCATACGTGGTTTTTCCAGGTGCATGGTGCAAGCTGTCAGTGGATCTACCATTCTGGTGTTTGGAGGACGGTGGCCCTCTTTTCACAGCTCCAATACATGGTGCACCAGTAGGAACTCTGTGTGGGGGCTCTGACCCCACATTTCCCTTCTGCACTGCCCTAGCAGAGGTTTTCCATGAGAGCCCCGCCCCTGCGGCAAACTTCTGCCTGGACAGCCAGGTGTTTCCATATATCTTCTGAAATCTAGGCAGCGGTTCCCAAACCTCAATTCTTGACTTTTCAACACCAAGTGGAAGCTGCCTAGGTTTGAGGATTGCACCCTCTGAAGCCATGCCTGGGCTCTACATTGGCCCCTTTCAGCCATGGCTGGAGTGGCTGGGATGCAGGGCACCAGGTCCCTGGGCTGCACACAGCATGGGGACCCTGGGGCTGGCCCACAAAACCACTTTTCCCTCTTAGGCCTCCAGGCCTGTGATGGGAGGGTTGCTGTGAAGGCCTCCGACATGCCCTGGAGACATTTTCCCCATTGTCTGGGGGATTAACATTGTTAATCTTCTTGTTACTTATGCAAATTTCTGCAGCTGGATTGAATTTCTCCTCAGAAAAATGGGATTTTCTTTTCTATCGCATTGTCAGGCCGCAAATTTTCCAAACGTCTATGCTCTGCTTCCCTTCTAAAACTGAATGCCTTTAACAGCACCCAAGTCACCTCTTGAATCCTTTGCTGCTTAGAAATTTCTTCCATCAGATACGCTAAGTCATCTCTCTCAAGTTCAAAGTTCCACAAATCTCTAGGGCAGGGACAAAATGCTGCCAGTCTCTTTGCTAAAACATAACAAGAGTCACCTTTGCTCCAATTCCCAACAAGTTCTTCATCTCCATCTGAGACCATCTCAGCCTGGACCTTATTGTTCATATCACTATCAGCATTTTTGTCAAAGCCATTCAACATGTCTCTAGGAAGTTCCAAACCTTCCCACATTTTCCTGTCTTCTTCTGAGCTCTCCAAATGGTACCAACCTCTGCCTATTACCCAGTTCCAAAGTTGCTTCCACATTTTCAGGTAACTTTTCAGCAGTGCCCCACTCTACTGGTACCAATTTACTATATTAGTCCATTTTCATGCTGCTGATAAAGACATACCTGAGACTGTGCAATTTACAAAAGAAAGAGGTTTAATTGGACTCACAGTTCCATGTGGCTGGGAAAGCCTCACAATCATGGCAGAAGGCAAGGAAGAGGGAGTCACATCTTACATGGATGGTGGCAGGCAAAGAGAGAACTTGTGCAGGGGAACTCCTCTTTTTTAAAAAAAACCATCAGATCTCATGAGACTTATTCATTATCATGAGAACAGCATAGGAAAGACTTTCCCCTATGATTCAATTATCTCCCACCGGGTCCCTCCCACAACACGTGGGAATTCAAGATGAGATCTGGGTGGGGACACAGCCAAACCACATCACCATGTTAGCCAGACTGGTCTCAAACTCCTGACCTCAGGTGATCTGCCCACCTAGGCCTCCCAAAGTGCTGGGATTATAGGTGTGAGCCATCGTACCTGGCCCCAGGAATAGTTCTTTTTTGTTTTGTTTTGTTTTGTTTTGTTTTTCAAGATGGAGTTTTTGCTCTCGTTGCCCAGGCTGGAGTACAATGGCGCCATCTTGGCTCACTGCAACCTCTGCCTCCCAGGTACAAGCAATTCTCCTGTCTCAGCCTCCCAAGTAGTTCAGATTATAGGCATGCACCACCACGCCTGACTTTTTTTTTTTTTTTTTTTTTGTAGAGACAGTGTTTCACCATGTTAATCAGGCTGGTCATGAACTCCTGACCTCAGGTGATCCACCCACCTCAGCCTTCCAAAGTGCTGGGATTACAGGCGTGTGCCACCACACCCAGCCTATAGTAGTAGTTTTGAACACCAATTAGACTAATAATTATCAGCATAGTTGGTCAACAGCCACTCTGCTGGTTTGGCTAGGTCCAGGAAATCAATGAAGATAATCAATAATGCTTGTGATGATAGCTAACCTCACACAGTGCATACTGTAGGACTGACACAGTTCAAAGTACTTTACATACAGTGACTCATTTAATCTGACAGCCCAGCCAGGCACGGTGGCTCACACATGTAATCCCAACATCTTGGGAGGCTGAGGCGGGAGGATCACTTGAGGCCATGAATTTGAGACCAGCCTGCAACATAGTGAGATTCCATCTCTATCTAAAAAAATAAGAAAAAAAAATCTAACAGCTATCCTCATTTTACAGATGGAGAAACTGAGGCACAGAGAGGTTAAGAAACTTGCCTAACCTCAAACGTTTTTTTTTTTTTTTTTTTTTGCTGTGTGTGTGTGTGTGTGTGTGTGTGTGTGTGTGTGTGTGTGTGATGGAGACTTGCTGTGTTACCCAGGCTGGGTTGCAGAAGCACAATCTCGGCTCACTGCAACCTCCACCTCCCAGGTTCAAGAGATTCTCCTGCTTCAGCCTCCTGAGTAGCTGGGACTACAGATGCCTGCCACCACGCCCAGCTAATTTTTGTATTTTTAGTAGAGATGGGATTTCACCATGTTGGCCAGACTGGTCTTGAACTCCTGACCTCAAGTGATCCTCCCGCTTTGACCTCCCGAAGTGCTGGGATTACAAACCTGAGTCACCACGCCCGCCCATCCCTCGCACTGCTTTTAGAGTCAAGAATTGAACCTAGGCAGTTGAGCTTTATAGGTCATATTCTTAAACACTGTGCTATATTGGCTCTCACATGTTTAGGTTAATAGTGGCCCAGGAATGTTGTTCAAAAAGCAAATAAATGGTTCCCTCTAAATGCCAACCCTGCCAAAAATCATTTATGTAGCTACATTTACCTTTCACAATCTTCAGCGAAAAAAAAAAAAAAAAACAGTTAAAATGAGATGCTTTAAGTGTTCTGTAATTCTGAGCAGTTTGCATTCATTACTCAGCAGAATGTAACTGCTGACTCTGCAGTTCAGAAGAATCACATTGAAGTGGTAGTAACTGAAAATTCACAAGGTTGGAGAGACTTGAAAAGCCAGACCTGTTACTAGCATTCAATGGAGTCAAGTATTTAGTAGACCATAGTAGTAAGTATTGCAAGAATAAATCTCAATAAATCAGTAGATTCCAGGAACATTTTAGGACTGAGAATTTTTAAAATACTGTATTCTATATAAGAAGTAATGGCTATGCCTGGAAATGAGTCCCTTAAGTTGACAAAATAGGTTTAAAGTTTTTTTAATGTCTATTTTTTAAAAATGTACACCTAGGGCTGATAAGTAATCTGAGCAAAAATAATTAAAACTATCAAAAACTTTTTTCAACACATGATAGTGATAAAGACACAATCCGAACAGACTTGCTATGTACTGAGAAAAATAAATATTAATTTTATAATTGTCCTACATTAAAGCAGTATGACAATGGTTGTTATATAAAAGTAAAGAATATGCCTCATACCCATTAGGATGGCCATTATCAAAAACTGAAAAATCACAAGTGTTGATGAGGATGTAGAGAAACTGGAACCCCTGTGCACTTTTGATGGGAATGTAAAATTGAACAGCTGCTATGGAAAACAGTATGGAGATTCCTCAAAAAATTAAAAATAGAATTACCATATGATCCAGTAGTTTATGTGTCAAATGACTGGGCTAGGGCGGGGCGCAGTGGCTCACCCCTGTAATGCCAGCACTTTGGGAGGCTGAGGCAGGAGGATCACTTGAGCCTAGGAGTTTGAGACCAGCCTGGGTAACATGGTGAAACTCCATCAACACAAAAAAATACAAAAATCAGGCACGCGCCTATAGTCCTAGCTACTTGGGAGGCTGAGGCAGGAGGATCGTTTGAGTCTGGGAGGTGGAGGAGGCAGTGAGCCACGATTGCACCACTGCACTTTAGCCTGAGCAACAATGAGACTCTGTCTCAAAAAAAAAAAAATGACTGGGCTAAAGGATGTCCAGATAGCTGGTAAAACAGTATTATCCAATCTGTTGAGGGCCTGAAGCAAACAAAAAGGTAGAGAAAGGGTGAATTTGCTCTCTATTTGAGCTGGGACATCCATCTTCTCCTGCCCTCAATCAGAGCTCCTGGTTCTCAGGCCTTCAGACTTGGACTAGGACTTATACCATTGCCTCCCCTGGTTCTCAGGCCTAGAATCACATCACCAGTTTTCCTGGGCCTTCAGCTTGCAGACAGCAGATCATGGGACTTCTCAGCCTCCGTAAATGCATGAGTCAATTCCTTATAAGAAATGTCTTTTTATATCTCTTTCTATATATTTTATTGGTTCCGTTTCTCTGGAGAAACATAACTAATGCACCCATGTTCTTAGCAATACTTTTCACAACAGCCAAGAGGTGAAAGCAACCCAAACGTCCATCAATGGATGAATGAATTTTTTAAATATGTTATATGTATACAATGGAATATTATACAGCCTTAAAAAGGAAGGACATTCTGTCACATGCTACAACATGAACAAACCTTGAAGACATTATCCTAAGTGAAATCGGCCAGTCACAAAAGACAAACACCGTATGGTTCCACTTACATGAAGTGTCTAAAGTCATAAAATTCATAGAAACAAACATAGAATAGTGGTTACCAGGGACTGTGGGAGGGGATTAAAGGGGAATTGCTGTTTAATGGGTATAAAATTCCATATTTGCAAGGTGAAAATGTTCTGGAGATCTGTTTTACAACAGTGTAAATATCCTTAACACTAACAAACTATAAACCTAAAAATAGTTAAGATGGTAAATTTTGGCCAGGCATGGTGGCTCACACCTGTAATCCCAGCACTTTGGGAGGCTGAGGCGGGTGGATCACTTGAGGTCAGGAGTTCGAGACCAGTCTGGCCAACATGGTGAAACCCAGTCTCTACTAAAAATACAAAAAAATGAGCCAGGCATGGTGGTGCATGCCTGTAGTCCCAGCTATTTGGGAGGCTGAGGCAGGAGAATCACTTGAACCTGGGAGGCGGAGGTTGCAGTGAGCCGAGATCAGACCACTGCACTTCAGTCTGGACAACAGAGCAAAACTGTGTCTCAATAAATAAATAAATAAATAAATAAGCTAAATTTTATGTTTTTGTTACCATAATGGAAAAGTTTAAAATAATTCAAATTGCATTCTAGCTCAATATAATCAACATGCAAGATTTTTTTTAAGTTTCCATATAAGCAAATTCTATTAATTCCTACCTATGACACAGTATTGGTAGAACTGGCATGGTAGGCTGAGACTAAGAAACTAGAAGACCATCTTACTGAAATAAGCACTAAAAATAGTATCTTCCTTTTTTTTCTTTATCTTTTTTTTATTTTTTTGAGATGGAGTTTTGCCTTTGTTGCTCAGACTGCTGGAGAGCAATGGCACAATCTCAGCTCACCGCAACCTCTGCCTCCCGGTTCAAGCGATTCTCCTGCCTCAGCCTCCTGAGTAGCTGGGATTACAGGTGCCTACCACCATGCCCAGCTAATTTTTGTATTTTTAGTAGAGACAGGGTTTCACCATGTTGGCCAGGCTGTTCTCGAACTCCCGACCTCATGATCCGCCTGCCTCGGCCTCCCAAAGTGCTGGGATTATAGGCGTGAGACATCGCACCCTGGTAGTATCTTCCTTGTGTTAGTGACCCCTAAAGAATGAGAAAGACCCAAGGCATTTCCTGCTTGAAGATGTCACATAAAGTTGGTAATTCCATCATCCCTCAGAAATCATCTCCCAAAACAAAGGACACAGAGACCAGAATGAAAATCCTATCTCAATTTAAAAAAAAATTAAGACAGGTAAAACAAAATAACTACAAAATAAGTGTAAGGGGTACCAAAAGCAAAGGCTTGTGAGGAAAGGCACAACAGGAGGCTGAGAGTGGGCACCAGAAGAGCTCAGTAAGAGCCTTAATAGCTCACCTAGTGAGATGCGTACACTGAAGTTAAAAAAAAAAGTAATAGCCCCATTTGTGCAACAATGGGAAGAAGGCAGTGTTATGGATTTGTGACCCCCCCCCCCCCCACCCAGAAGATATGTGAAAGTCCTAACCCCTGGTACCTGTGAATGTGACCATATTTGGAAATAGGGTCTCTGTAGATGTAATCCTTAGGGTGAGGTTATACTAGATTAGGATGGGTCCTAATACAACGATTGGTGTCCTTATAAGAAGAGGAAAATGGCAGGGTGCAGTGGCTCACACCTGCAATCCCAGCACTTTGGGAGGCAGAGGCGGGCGGATCATTTGAGGTCAGGAGTTCAAGACCAGCCTGGCCAACATTGTGAAACCCCATCTCTACTAAAAATACAAAAAAATTAGCCTGGCGTGGTGGTGCACACCTGTAATCCCAGCTAGTTGGGAGGCGGAGGCTGGAGAATCACTTGAACCCAGAAGGTGGAGGTTGCAGTGAGCCGAGATTGTGCCACTGCACTCCAGCCTGGGTGACAGAGTAAGACCCTGTCTCAAAAAAAAAAAAAAAAAGAGGAAAATGTAGACACAGACATAGAAAGGAGACCAGCATGCAAAGACGGAGACAGAGATTGTAGTGATGCGTCTACAAACAAGGAATGCCAGGGCAACCGCCAGAATTCAGGAGAGAGGCATGGAGCACACTCTCCTTCAGAGCCTCAAGAAGGACCAACCCTCGGACCCCTTGATTTCACACTTTTAGCTTTCAGAACTGTGAGAAAATAAATTTCTGATGTTTTAAGGCACTGAGTTTGTTGTATTTTGTTAACGGCAGTTCCAACTGACTAACACAGGTGGGTAGGCTGGTAGCACCAGTTTCTCTGGACCCATTTTGATTTTGAGTAGCAGAGAAATTGGGACTAAACTAGAACTCCACACACAAGTCATATTCACAGGAAGCCACATGTTCATGAGAAGTGAGAAGAGATCCTACTGTGCACAGCTGTGCAGCTGCCTGTCTTCATTGCCTGTGAAGAAGAAAAGGCTAAAGTATCTCTCATATGCAAAACCCTGGATCAAAAGGAAAACTCCCACTGATACAGAAGATGTCCCTGACGCCTTCACAACACAAATCTCCTGTAAATAGTTGAGCTAAGAAAATTCACTTCATTCAAAGATGAACAGTCAAAAAAGAACCAACAAAGATTTAAGGAAGAAAATGAAAAAGAGGCTGGGCGCTCTGGCTCACGCCTGTAATCCCAGCACTTTAGGAGGCCAAGGCGGGCAGATCACTTGAGGTCAGGAGTTTGAGACCAGTCTGGTCAACATGGTGAAACCTTGTCTCTACTAAAAAAACAAAAATTAGGCCAGGCGCAGTGGCTCACGCCTGTAATCCCAGCACATTGAGAGGCCAAGGTGGGCAGATCACCCGAGGTCAGGAGTTCAAGACCAGCCTGACCAACGTGGCGAAACTCTGTCTCTACTAAAAATACAAAAAGTAGCTGGGCACGGTGGTGCGTGCCAGTAATCCCAGCTGCTTGGGAGGCTGAGGCAGGAGAATCACTTGAACCTGGGAGGTGGAGATTGCAGTGAGCTGAGATGGCGCCACTGCACTCCAGCCTGGGTGACAGAGAGAGACTCTGCTTCAAAAAAAAAAAAAAAAAGGAAATGAAAAAGAAACAGAAAAACAAATGCTGATGAATAATCACCATGAAAACATTACCTCAGGCCAGGCGCAGTGGCTCACACCTGTAATCCCAGCACTTTGGGAGGCTGAGGAAGGGGGATCACCTGAGGTCAGGAGTTCGAGACCAGCCTGGGCAACATGATGACACTGTGTCTCTACTAAAAATACAAAAATTAGCTGGTGTGGTGGCACACACCTGTAATCCCAGCTACTTGGGAGGCTAAGACACGAGAATCACTTGAGCCCAGGAGGCAAAGGTTGCAGTAACCCGAGATCACGCCACGACACACCAGCCTTGGTGACAGAATGAGACTGCGTCTCAAAAAAAAAAAAAAAAAAAAGAAATAAAAAAGAAAAGAAAACATTACCTCAGAGCAGATTAAAATTTAGAACATTTTGCTGAAAAAAAATTTTTTTTTTTTTGGGATAGAGTTGCGCTCATGTTCCCCAGGCTGAAGTGCAATGGCACAATCTCAGCTCACTGCAACCTCTGCCTCTCAGGTCCAAGCAATTCTCCTGCCTCAGCCTCCCAAGTAGCTGGGATTACAGGCATGTGCCACAGCTAAGTTTTGTATTTTTAGTAGCGACAGGGTTTCATCATGTTGTTCAGGCTGGTCTCGAACTCCCGACCTCAGGTGATCCGCCCTCCTCAGCCTCCCAAAGTGCTGGGATTACAGGCGTGAGCCACTACGCCCGGTCTCTTGCTGTAAATTTTTTAAAAAATGTAATGAAGCAATTATTTCCACAAAACAAGCATAAAACAGAAGTAATATCTCAAAGAAGAGAAGGTGAGATGACCAAAGGAGGTAAAACATAAGCTGCCGGAGTTCAGGAAAGAAGCGAATGAAAAAGAAAAAATAAAATCATTACACAATGTATATGCAAACCAAATCATCATGTTGTAGACTTTGAATATATACAATATTTATTTGTCAATTAAATATTTTAAAAGTTAAAAAGAGCTGGGCGCAGTGGCTCATGCCTATAATCCCAGCACTTTGGGAGGCCAAAGTGGTAGGATCACTTGAACCCAGGAGTTCGAGACCAGCCTGGTCAACATGGTGACACCCAAACTCTACTAAAAGTACAAAAATTAGCTGGGCGTGGTGGTGCACGCCTGTAGTCCCAGCTACTTGGAAGGCTGAGGCAGGAGAATCACTTGAACCCACGAGGCGGAGGTTGCAGTGAGCTGAGATCGTGCCACTGTACTCCAGCCTGGGCAACAGAGCAAAACTCCGTCTCAAAAAAAAAAAAAAAGTTATATCCGGATTAAAGGCCATTAATTGATTACTTTAAAACAGCTTAAATTAGATATTATGTAAATTCTGAAAAGTGTGACATAAATTCCCCCTGAAGAGAAAGGCTTTAACACTTATGTGAGATATTAATAGAAAAAGTCATATTCAGCCAGAACACACTAAAGGAAGGTTAAGGGCATTTTCCCCCAATATTTTATTATGAAAAATCTTAAAGAGCAGCTGAAATAACTTTATAGGAAATACCTATGTACCCACTCCCTAGATTCAGCATTACCATTTTATTTTGCTTCCCATATCATTCTGTCATCCCTCTATTCATCATTAATTCATCTTATTTTTTGATGCATTTCAAAGAAAATTAGACATCACTACATTTTTCCCTAAGTACTTTGGGATGCATATTATTAAACAGAATTTAATATTTGTTTATAGTTTTATGTAAGATTTATATACAATGAAATGTACACTCTAAATGTATATTTGCTGAGTTTGGACAAATGCATACACATGTATAACCCAAACCACTGGCAAAATATAGAACATTATCATTACCCCAAAATTTCCCCCATCCCTCTTCCCAGTTAGTCCACACTTCATGCCCTCACATGCACACTGTCACCATCTGATTTTTTTCTACCATAGATTAGCTTTGTTTGTTCAAGAATGTCATATAAATGGAATCATAGAATACATACTCTTTTGTGTATGGTTTATTTTGCCCAGCGTAATGTTTTTGAGATTCATGTTGTTTTATGTATCAGTAGTCACTTTTTACTGCTGAGTTGTGGTCTGCTGTATAAATATACCACATGTATAAATATACCATTCTCATACTGATGGACACATTGACCATTTCCAGTTTGGGGCTATTATGAATAAAGCTGTTGTGAACATTTTGTGTAAGTCTTTTTATTAACATGTTGTCATTTTTCTGGGTCACAAGTAGGTATATTTAATTTTATAAGAAACTGCCAGACCTTTTCCCAAAAAAGTCATGCATTTTACATGCCCACCACAATATTTGAGGGTTCCAATTGCCCTACCTCACCGCCAATGTTTGGTGTTGTCTTTTTAGTTTTAGCCACTTTGGTGGGTGTATAAGCAGTTTTATTTTTCAGTTAAAATATTCTTCCTTATTCTTGGCTACAGCAAGCTACCTCATGGCCCACACGGCCTCTAAGGAATAAGACCCCTGGACCACCAGCCCCAGCAAAAACACAAGAGGAAGAGAGAGGCCCTCAGCTGCTGGGGAGTCCCTGACGTATCCAGTTCCCTACCACACTGAGAATCTCCCCTCCCCACAATTTCCATGCAGACCCCCTGAAAAGGGAAGGGCCTTGGAAGCCCCGTCTTGTCATCTACCATCAATAAAGTCTCCTATGCTCAGCCAAAAAACGAAAAAAAAAATTTTTCCTAATTCTAAAAAGTGTTTGCAGATTATAAAAATTCACAGGCTGGGCCCGGTGGCTCATGCCTGTAATCCCAGCACTTTAGGAGGCTGAGGGGGGGTGGATCACCTGAGGTCAGGAGTTCAAGACCAGCCTGGCCAACACGGTGAAACCCATCTCTACTAAAAACACAAAAAATTAGGGGGCCGTCCTAGCTGCCGTCGCCACTGCTGGGGCTCTATGGTCTCTCCCTAGAGCTTTGCCGTTGGAGGCAGCTGCTGCGGTGTTGCGAGTTTGACCAGCGTCGAGCGGCAGCAACATGGAGGAATTCAACTCCGAAGACTTCTCCACGTCAGAGGAGGACGAGGACTACGTGCTGTTGGGTGGAGAGTATAGTGAAGATGACGTAAATGAATTAGTCAAGGAAGATGAAGTGGATGGTGAAGAGCAGA
The DNA here is from genome assembly GCF_006542625.1 of Nomascus leucogenys. Taxonomy (NCBI): domain Eukaryota; kingdom Metazoa; phylum Chordata; class Mammalia; order Primates; family Hylobatidae; genus Nomascus; species Nomascus leucogenys. The sequence continues at coordinate 66,709,136 of NC_044381.1, read as the reverse complement.
CACAGAAAACCCAAGGGAAAAAGAGAAAGGCCCAGAGCATTCCAGCCAGGAAGAGAAGACAAGGTGGCCTCTCATTAGAAGAAGAGGAAGAGGAGGATGCCGATTCAGAATCTGAGGGAAGCAGTAGTGAGGAGGAAGATGAAGCTGCAGAGCAGGAAAAAGGCATTGGATCAGAGGATGCCAGGAAAAAGAAGGAGGACGAACTCTGGGCCAGCTTCCTCAATGATGTGGGACCAAAATCAAAAGTGCCCTTAAGTACACAAGTTAAGAAAGGAGAGGAGACTGAAGAGACAAGTTCAAGTAATTTGTTGGTAAAAGCAGAAGAGCTAGAGAAACCTAAAGAAACAGAAAAAGTTAAAATCACCAAGGTGTTTGATTTTGCTGGTGAAGAAGTAAGGGTAACTAAGGAAGTGGATGCTACATCTAAAGAGGCCAAATCCTTCTTCAAGCAGAATGAGAAAGAAAAACCACAGGCAAATGTCCCTTCAGCTGTGCCATCACTCCCTGCCGGGTCAGGGAAGAAGAAATTTGATGCCTAGAGCTTGATCTGCTTTTTGTTTTTAAGTTCTAGTTCTGGTTCGATTTCAGAACCAGTCTGCAGGCAACTCTGCATTGTCTCCTTAGAGAACTGGACAGTTCCACTGATCTGGATCCTTCGGCAGCAAGCTGACATTTTATTGAGGCTGATCAGCACTCCCACCCGGAGTCTTGAAATTGTGGGTGTGTTTTTGCTGCCCATTGTTGAGTTATTCATGAACAGATAAGAAAACCATATATATCCAAATTTTGTTACCACTAGATGTGATAAGTTTTTCTTTTTGATTATTTGGGGATTCTTAGTTCTTTGTCAAACTCTTCAGATTAAAACTCTTCTTATAGCTAAAAAAAAAAAAAAAAAAAAAAAAAATTCACATAAGATGGCCAGGCACGGTGGCTCACGCCTGTAATCCCAGCACTTTGGGAGGCCGAGGCGGGTGGATCACAAGGCCCGTCTCTACTAAAAATATAAAAATTAGCCGGGCATGGTGGCAGATGCCTGTAGTCCCATCTACTCAGGAGGCTGAGGCAGGAGAATCACTTGAACCTGGGAGGCAGAGGTTGCAGTGAGCCAAGACCACGCCATAGCATTCCAGCATGGGTGACAGAGTGAGACTCCATCTCAAAAAAAAAAAAAAATTCACATAAGATGAAAAAAACAAAAAGACCATGAAAATCAAAGTGAAGAAAGAACTAGGGCCCATAAGTATGATGAAGCCAGGAAGCATTAGCAGAGAGAAATGAATGCATGAGATAAGGGGTTCATGATTATTAAAGGCGCTTCACTTAATTAGACTCTGAGCTTCTTAGTGCCCTAAACAAAGAGAGAAACATGACTAGTTACAGGATGTATGCTGTCCTTAAGGTACAGCTGTTGTTGGGCTACAGTATTACTCAGTGTCTTCTGTAGGAGAACCAATAATCTGTGTCAGGACAACAGCTAATATGTTTTTACCTTAAGGACTCTGACACAGGGACTGTTGGTTCTCCTATAGAAGACACTGAGTAATACTGTAGCCCGAACTCTCATAATACCATGATAAATACAGCACTGAGTATCAAATTACCTTTTTAAATGTAACATCCCTCAATACAATCCAAAGGTATATAAGGGCTTATGACTCCAGAACAACCCCAAGGGATGAAGTACAGCAGAAAATACAAACATCACCTCTCATAATGGAGCTAAGAGCATACAAATCACCTTTTCTAGTTTTTTTCTCTCCTCAATCTCTGCCTTATCCGAGTTGATCCCTTTAATTTGAAGAATTTAGTTGTATTAGATTCAAATTGTTTATATTTATTGAAACATTATTTTCAACTTTCTCCCCCCAAATTGTATAACATTTCCTTTGTTACGTGTTTTTACAAGCGATCTCAAACTTTCTGTCGATATTACCTCCCTAACTATAAACTCCTCAAGGGCAATGACAATTTATATATTTCAGTCAATAATAAATGTTAACTAAGAAATTGATGGTAGAGAAGAAAATATGACATAAACATAAGCATTGTGATACTATCATGGGTAGCATAACATTCACATTAGAATAGAAAAATAGAAAAATAGGGCCGGGTAAGTCCCTTACCTTAATAAGGAGGATAAAGCAATTTTAAAGTCACTCTCCTACGGCATTTTCATACTCAAATCCCTGTTCTTCCACTGGTTTAAAAAAATGGCCTCCATCCTCCAAGGTATGGAGAGACTGGACTTTACTGACATATATTAACCTTTTGCTTTCCCATCTAAAAAAAGCTAAGCAAACTATCAGAGTGGCATACAGAAGTATCCTCAGTCCCAATTTGGACAGATAACCATCCCATGCTATGGGAGGCAGCTTCTAAGTTAGCCCTCCATAATCTCCACCTCCTGGTATCTACTCCTCTGTTTAATCCCCTACCCTGAAGTGTGGGTGGACTTAATTGCCAGGTCATGTGGTAACTCTATGTTTATCATTCTGAAGAACTGCCAAACTGTTTTTCTAAAGTGGCTGCAGCATTTTACAATCCAGATGAACTACTTTTTATCTATGGAACCAAATGCAAATTATTTAACCTGAGTTTTCTATCATTTGTAAAGTATTAGTTATCATTTTTAGTTTCAAAAATAATTCCTGCAGATCATGTGGGCAGAAGAAAAAGAAAAAATAAAGACTACCATTTATTGAGCACTACTTGTACCACCAGTGTTCTAAGTACTTATGAAGACTTTCCTCATTTAATCCATGTGGTAGAAGTGTCAAATAAAATACAGGACAGTTCATTAAATTTAAATTTCAGGTTTAATAACTAATAATCTTTTAGTATAATTATATCCTATGCAATCTTTCCCCAAAGTTTTTTTGTTTGTTTTTTATTTGTTTTTGTGTTTTTTTTTTTTTTAATGGAGCCTCACTCTGTCACCTAGGCTGGAGGGCAGTGGCGGGATCTCGGCTCACTGCAACCTCCACCTACCTCCTGGGTTCAAGCAACTCTTGTGCCTCAGCCTCCTGAGTAGCTGGGACTATTTTAGAAAAGATGAGGTTTCACCATGTTGGCAAGGCTGGTCTTGAACTCCTGGCCTCAAGTGATCTGCCTGCCTCAGCCTCCCAAAGGGATTACAGACATGAGCCACTGAACCGGCCTAATTGTGTTCTTTAAAAATAAATCTTTCTAGCTGGGCGCTGTGGCTCACGCCTGTAATCCCAGCACTTTGGGAGGCCGAGGTGGGTGGATCACCTGAGGTCAGGACTTCAAGACCAGCCTGACCAACATGGTGAAACCCCGTCTCTACTAAAAATACAAAATTAGCTGGGCGTGGTGGCGCATGCCTGTAATCCTAGCTACTAAAAGTCTTTCTTTGGGAGGCCAATGCAGGCGGATCACCAGGCGGGCGGATCACCAGGCGGGCGGATCATGAAGTCAAGAGATCGAGACCATCCTGGCCAAAATGGTGAAACCCTGTCTCTACTAAAAATACAAAAAAAAAAATTAGCTGGGCATGGTGGTGCACACCTGTAGTCCCAGCTGCTCGGGAGGTTGAGGCAGGACAATTGCTTGAACCCAGGAAATGGAGGTTACAGTGAGCCGAGATTGTGCCACTGCACTCCAGCCTGGTGACAGAGTGAGACTCCAGCCTGGTGACAGTGTGAGACTCCATCTCAGAAAAAAAAAAAAAAAAAAAGTTTTTCACAGCTTCCCAGATGTAAAAAATTAAAATAAATTTTAAAAATAAATAAATAGGCTGGGCACAGTGGCTCAGCTCACGCCTGTAATCCCAGAACTTTGGGAGGCCGAGGCAGGTGGATCACGAAGTCAGGAGATAGAGACCATCCTGGCTAACACAGTGAAACCCCGTCTCTACAGTCTCTATTAAAAATACAAAAAATTAGCCAGCCATGGTGGCATGGGCCTGTAATCCCAGCTACTCAGGAGGCTGAGGCAGAAGAATCGCTTGAACCCAGGAGGCGGAGGTTGCAGTGAGCCAAGATCGCGCCGTTGCACTCCAGCCTGGGCAACAAGAGTGAAATTCAGTCTCAAAAATAAATAAATAAAATTAAGTCTTATTTATGTATTTATTTATTTATTTGGGACAGAGTGTTGCTCTGTCACTCAGGCTCTCAGCTCACTGCAACCTCCGCCTCCCTGGCTCAAGCAATTAGCCTGCCTCAGCCTCCCAAGCAGCTGGGATTACAGGCATACACCACCGTACTGGGCTAATTTTTGTATTTTTAGCTAGAGACGAGGATTTGCCATGTTGGTCAGGCTGGTCTTGAATTCCTGACCTCAGGTGATCTGCCCGCCTCGGCCTCCCAAAGTGCTGGGATTACAGGCGTGAGCCACTGCACCCAGCCTATTTTTTATTTTTATTTATTATTTATTTATTTTTTTTTTGAGACACAGTCTTGCTCTGTCGCCCAGACTGGAGTGCAGTGGCGCGATCTCGGCTCACTGCAACATCCGCCTCCCAGGTTCAAGCAATTCTTGTGCCTCAGGCTCCCGAGTAGCTGGGATTACAGCTCTGCCATCATGCCGGCTAATTTTTATATTTTTAGTAGAGACGGGGTTTTGCCATGTTGGCCAGGCTGGTCTCAAACTCCTGACCTCAAGTGATCTGCCTGCCTCAGCCTCCCAAAATGCTGGGATTACAGGTGTGAGTCACTGCGCCCGGCCTATTTTTTTTGAGATACGGTCTCACCCTGTTGCCCAGGCTGGAGTGCAGTGGCACTATCTTGGCTTGACTTCAGCTCGGGAGATCCTCCTGTCTCAGCCTCCAGAGTAGCTGGGACTACAGGCGTGCACCACCATACCCAGCAAATTTGTATTTTTTTGTAGAGGTGGGGTTTCACTATGTTGCCCAAGCTGGTCTTGAATTCCTGGGCTCAAGCAATCCACTTGCCTCGGCCTCCCAAAGAAAAATAAGTCTTTTTTTTTTTTTTTTTTTGAGACAGAGTCTCGCTCTGTGGCGCGATCTCGGCTCACTGCAAGCTCCGCCTCCCAGGTTCACGCTTCTCCTGCCTCAGCCTCCCGAGTAGCTGGGACTACAGGCGCCTGCCACCATGCCCGGCTAATTTTTTGTATTTTGTAGTAGAGACGGGGTTTCACCGTGTTAGGCAGGATGATCTCGATCTCCTGACCTCGTGATCTACCGGCCTCAGCCTCCTAAAGTGCTGGGATAACAGGCGTGAGCCACCGCGCCCAGCTTAAAAATAAGTTTTTAATGATAAGAACATCAAGCTTGACTGAAATACTGACCACATCAGTCTAATTATATTTCTGTATTATGAATACCAGTTGTTTAAATATATCAGTGGTAATTCTTTTTTCCAAGAAAGTTTCTCAAATATATTAGTCACTGGAATTCATTTCAAGAAGATTTGCATGGAATTTTAAAAAGTAGGTTTAGGCTTTCTGCAGTAATCAAAGCACACTTAAACAATCATTAAACAGAAGGAAGTCATACTTTTTTTCTCCTACATCTCAAGGCTGTGCAGAACAGCCACATCCCCAGGAGTAAGTGGCCCACACTTGTTTGTTCTCTGGAATTGTTTCAATAATGTTTGTAGCTGAATATACATTCATTCTTAGAAAATTAATATGGTTCAGAAGAGGAAATGCTTGTATATTTCCATGATTATTTCTGAGATAATAGAGAAAATGTTTGTATGTAAAGCTGGTTCCAGTATCACAGTAGTCATTTTGGTTACTGTGTTTGTTCGCCCAACTGCTCTCTCTTTCCAGCTCAAAATTATGCTGGCAGGGAGCCATGCCACAGAAACTCCACCCTGAGGAGTGACTCAGATAATTAGACAAAAGCCTTTAAACCTCTTCAAGATTTCTTCAGGCTTCCCTCTTGACACTCCCTCCTCTTAGTCAAAGAATTTATGACTACACATTTTGTGTAGTTAAAGGAAAAAAACTAACACCATTCTTGAATCAATAATGCTTGTTCTCAATTGTTATCTATTAAAAGGTAAAATACAACAAATAGTTGGTTTCTTACCACCTTGAGAATATCTTTTTCACTGAATATATGTATGTGTGTGTATGTGTATATATATATATATATATATATTTTTTTTTTTTTTTTTTTTTGAGATGGAGTCTCACTCTGTCACCCAGGCTGGAGTGCAGCAGTGCAATCTCGGCTCACTGCAATATCGGCCTCCTGGGTTCAGGCGATTCTTCTGCCTCAGCCTCCCAAGTAGCTGGGACTACAGGCGCCTGCCACTGTGCCCAGCTAATTTTTGTATTTTTAGTAGAGACGGGGTTTCATCGTGTTGACCAGGCTGGTCTCGAACTCCTGACCTCGAGTGATCTGCCCGCCTCGGCCTCCCAAAGTGCTGGGATTACAGGGATGAGCCACCGCTCCTGGCCTGCTTTTATTTTTTTTATCCAAGATTCAGAGGGTACGTGCACAGGTTTTTTACATGGGTATATTGCATGATGGTGAGGTTTAGGCCTCTAATGATCCCATCATCCAAGTAGTGAACACAAGTAGTTCTTCAAACCTGGCCCCTCTTCCTCTCTTCTGCCTTTTTGAATCCCCAATGCCTATTGTTCCCATCTTTGTGTCCATGTGTACCCGATGTTTAGCTCCCACTTGTAAGTGAGAATGTGCCGTATTAGGTTTTCTGTTTCTGTGTTAATTCGCTTAGGATAATGGCCTCCAACTGCATGGTTGTTGCTGCAAAGGACACAATTTCATTCTTTTTTATGGCTGCATGATTTAATTTTTAAAATTTTTAAACTAGAGGGAAGAAGGAAAATAGAACTAACTTCTGTTGAGTGCTTACCATGCCAGATAGGGACTTTCTCATAAGTTACCACTTTTTGTAATAAAACCTTGCTGGGTGAATATTACCATCCCGATTTTTAGCAAGAAGACTGAGACAAAGAGATAGATTTTCCAGTGTCACTTAGCTATTGAGGTCAGGGTTGGAATTCAAACATACATCTATCTATTTGAGACTACTGATTCAAAATTCAATGTTCTTTCCCCAAATCAATCCTGTCAGAAAGGAAACTAAAAATGCTTGTAAAAAAAAAAAAAAAAAAAGAGGTAGGAAGGGCTGGGTACAATGGCTCATGCCTGTAATCCCCGTGCTTTGGAAGGCCGAGGCAGGTGGGTCACTTGAGGTCAGGAGTTCGAGACCAGCCTGGCCAACGTGATGAAACCCCGTCTCTACTAAAAATACAAAAATTAGCTAAGTGTGGTGGCACACACTCATAATCCAAGTTACTGAGGAGGCTAAGGCAGGAGAATCCCTTGAACCCAGGAGGAGGAGTTTGCAGAAAGCCAAGAAGATCCTGCCACTGCCCTCCAGCCTGGATGACAGAGTGAAACTCCATCACAAAAAAAAAAAAAGAAGTATCATATATGGCTTATATGAGGAAAGGAAGTTTTCTTCCATCTTCAATCCTCTTTCCATTCAATGAATGGCCTTCATAGCATCATACATAGGATGTTTCCAGATCCTAATTTCTTGGGTATTTCTAACACTGTAATCCAGAATCCAGAAATCACAATTTCCTAAATCACTATTTCGATGCTCAGCAAAGCAGCATGGACTCTGAGGTGTATCAGTAGGTAACACTTTAGGTTTTATTTGATTGGGACATGCAGCAAGAAAAAGAACCTAGAAATTACCATAGGTTTGAAAGGAGAAAAATTAACATGTCTAGGATGTCTAAGCATATGGAAACAATAGCCCTGCCAACCATATTGACTGATTGATTGATTGTTTAAAAAGAGATGTGGTCTAGCTGGGTGTGGTGGCTCACACCTGTAATCCCAGCACTTTGGGAGGCCGAAGTGGGTGGTTCACTTGAGCCTCAGGAGTTCGAGACCAGCCTGGCCAATATGGCAAAACCCCATCTCTTTTGAAAAAAGGAAAAAAAAAAACCACACATGGTCTCACTATGTTGCCCAGGTGGGTCTCAAACTCTTGGCCTCAAGCAATCCTTCCATCTTGGCTTCCCAAAGTACTGGGATTACAGGTGTGAACCACCACTCTTGACCAGAAGGCAATTTAGAAATGTTGTCATGCTAGTCTAAAATCCATACTGTATTCAACAAGATACCCAAGAAATAATAAAAGAAAAATATATATTAGTATTTATTTAAGATACCACTACCATATTATTATACTAAGCAAAAAAAAAAGTAATGTTTTAGTCTTTAATTCAAGTTTGTCTTGATGACAAAAATAGGATTTAAGATACTTCAATAAGTTTCTAAATATTAGGTTCTTGTGTAAAATGCATTTGCTGTCATAAATCAAGTATTTCTCATGAGTTGGAAAGAATTAAAAATGCAATCCAATCTTATAAAAAGAGAGTCCAAGTCATAAAGATAAGCAATCAATCATAAAAGGTCAAGAATTTTTTATGTAATATGCCAATGTTTACCTTGAGAGACCTATCTATCTTTACCCACAGACTTGATCATTATTTACATTTGAGATTTTTTTTTTTTTTGAGATGGAGTCTTGCTGTGTTGCCCAGCCTGGACCACAGTGGCGCGATCTCGGCTCTCTGCAAGCTCTGCCTCCAGGGTTCACGCCGTTCTCCTGCCTCAGCCTCCTGAGTAGCTGGGACTACAGGCGCCCGCCACTAAGCCCAGCTAATTTTTTTTTTTGTATTTTCAGTAGAGATGGGGTTTCACCGCGTTAGCCAGGATGGTCTCAATCTCCTAACCTCGTGATCTGCCTGCCTTGGCCTCCTAAAGGGCTGGGATTACAGGCGTGAGCCACCGGGCCCGACACCATTTGAGATTTTTAAAGTTTCAAAAATAAGCCAAAATGCAATGCATTTATTTCAGTTATGGGCTCAGGGTTCCTAAGAAACAATTCATGACTAGGAAAAAAAACTCCAGCATATCAAATAGAAATATGATGTGTCAATAGCTATCAGCATTCTAGGTTTATCCTAAGTCCAATAATGAGTCATCAGTTATTAACCTCAAAAAACTTGTTTTAAAAGCAGATTAAGAATCACTATTGGTTACCTAGAGCTAAATATATATACAAAGATACTGATACATTACCCAGATTTTCAAATCACTGCATGTCTTTTGGTTTGAAGAATATACCTACTACTTTTTTCTACTGAATATTTGTTGAAATAATACATGAATCTAGCCGGGTGTGGTGGCTCACGCCTGTAATCCCAGCATTTTGGGAGGCCCAGGCGGGCGGATCACGAGGTCAAGAGATAGAGACCATCCTGGCCAACATGGTGAAACCCTGTCTCTACTAAAAATACAAAAACTAGCTGGGCGTGGCAGCGTGCACCTGTAGTCCCAGCTACTCAGAAGGCTGAGGCAGGAGAATTGCTTGAACCCAGGAGGTGGAGGTTGCAGTGAGCTGAGATCACACCACTGCATTCCAGCCTGGCAACAGAGTGAGACTCTGTCTCGCAAAAAATAAAAATAAAAATAAAAAATAAATGAATCCAAGTAATATTACAAGATTTCTCAAAACAAAAAAGATCCTTATTTTAAATTCACTGATATCAAGCAAGATTTTTCAAATAATTCAACATTAAGGTCTCCAAGTCAAAGCCCCAGAAAAAGGAAAGTTATGGTTTGTAGTCACTGACTCATTTCCTTAGATGAGTCAACCTTGTGGCCTTAATACTGACTCGTCTTCCTCTCTCCCTTCCTGTTTTAATTCAGAATGGGGGAAAAATAAAGCTTTAATACTTTAGAGCTAGCTTTTCACATCATAATCTTTTTAATAAACCAAATCTTTCTACAAGCTTTTATACACTTTTAAAATTGAAGTCCTATCATATAATTCAATGAACAGTGGATCAAACTCAGAACATGCCACACAGACTTTTCTAAAAGTTATTGAAAAAATTCAGGAATTTTTTTTCCACTTCTTTTTTTTTTTTTTTTTTTTTTTTTTTTTTTTTTCTTGAGATGGAGTCTCGCTCTGTCACCCAGGCTGGAGTGCAGTGGCGCAATCTCGGCTCACTGCAAGCTCCGTCTCCCGGGTTCACGCCATTCTCCTGCCTCAGCCTCTCCGAGTAGCTGGGACTACAGGAGCCCGCCACCACGCCCGGCTAATTTTTTGTATTTTTAGTAGAGACGGGGTTTCACCGTGGTCTCGATCTCCTGACCTCGTGATCCGCCCGCCTCGGCCTCCCAAAGTGCTGGGATTACAAGCGTGAGCCACCGCGCCCGGCCCACTTCTTAAAAGTGAATAGTCAAATGGTCACTGGCACAAAGATGACTTCATTAAAATGTATGTTTTCTGCTACCATGCACAAACCTCTGAAAATAAGCCTGTCTTTCATCTTGTTTTCTTATGTATTCTTTAAATATTTATACACCATAAAAGTTGAGTTCCTTATGAATAAGTTCATGAGTTTACCTAATGCAAAGTCCAAGACACAAAATGAAATGAAGAGAATTGAACACAAACACACCAAAGGCACGTATTCACACGCCCATGACTGTTGGCCAAATGCATAGCAGAAACAGGATACATCTAGCTCCTCTCCAAGTAAGGGCAAGACAAACTGTAAAGGGTTCAGTAATCACCTGGTACTAATGTTGCTGTTGAAAAAGAGCAACTTGCAAACAATGCCTTCATCAAGAACACATAGATAGGTATAGCTCTAACTATAATAATATGATGTACCCCTACCTAACAACACGGGATGGGAGACAGCAACAGTTTGCTCTCTGCTTTCTTGACCCTTGTGCCTCACCCCCTACCTCAAAGCCTTTCTCTTCAACCAGGCCCTCAGGTGCTATTGAATAAATAAAGAATGATTGGGGGTTATTAAAAGTTGCCAACTCCCTCACTCATTGCAAGGAAGCACCTTCCTCATATACTTCAATTAAGACCCCGCCCCTCCAAAATGTTGCTTTGTCTTCAGGAGCACGCACAAGCACCTGACAGGGAAAAAATTAGAGGAGACAACATATTCTATAGAGAGAAGTTCAAAAAGAATTCTTTAGAATTGACATTAGAAAGTCATTGGGACCTGGCCGGGCGCCTGTAATCCCAGCACTTTAGGATGCAGAGGCGGGCGGATAGCCTGAGGTCAGGAGTTCGAGACGAGCCTGGCCAACATGGTGAAACCCTGCTAAAAATTCCACTAAAAATACAAAAATTAGCTGTCGTTGTGGTGCATGCCTGTAGTCCCAGCTACTCGGGAGACCGAGGCAGGAGAATCGCTTGAACCTAGCAGGCAGAGGTTGCAGTGAGCCAAGATAGCACCACTGCACTCCAGCCTGGGCGACAGAGCAAGTGAGACTCCATCTCAAAAAAAAAAAAAAAGTCATTGAGACCTTCCTTAGTTAGAAAGATTGAGCGAAATGGCAAGAAACTAGTTTGCAGTAGAGACAGGAGGCAGTAGAGAAGCTGCTAATAAGAGTGTTCCAGAAAGCTGGTGACGAAGAGAAGATGATAGACGTTAAGGGTGTGATAGCCAGCGGGAGATGTGTGTTAAAGTTTATAAAAACACTTTAAGAGAGTCATTTAATTTTCAAAACATTGTTCAGGTGAGTATTGTAGGTATTGATGGTTGGGGGGGTGGAGTGTGAAATGAGGAACACGTGCTACTCAGTTTTCTAAAGGTAAGGAAAATTTGCAGAAATAATGCATTTGAAAAGGAAGTAATCTTGGCCGGGCACAGTGGCTCACGCCTGTAATCCCAGCACTTCGGGAGGCCAAGGGGGCGGATCACGAGGTCAAGAGATAGAGACCATCCTGGCCAACATGGTGAAACCCCATCTCTACTAAAAATATAAAAATTAGCCCGGCGTGGTAGCTAACGCCTGCAGTCGCAGCTACTCGGGAGGCTGAGGCAGGAGAATCTCTTGAACCCGGGGGGCGGAGGTTACAGTGAGCTGAGATGGCACCACTGCACTCCAGCCTGGGTGATAGAGTGAGACTCTATCTCAAAAAAAAAAAAAAAAAAAAAAGGAAGTAATCTTAATGCTGTTAGCTTTTTTTCCCCCCATAGTTAAGGGTCTTCTCTTGGAATGACAATGTCCAAGTAATTGTAGTCGCATTATAATTACAAATGTAGATGATGGTGTCCCCCGTCTCAAAAATGTAGAAAGTGAGCTTATGGTGGCTGTAACTAGATATTTGTCCAGTAAAATTGTAACAGTTAGTGATATAGCTGAGACTAGACTCAAATTTTATTTGTATTTATCATTCAAATAGCCACGGGGTGAAATTTAAAAGAATTCCTAATATGGAGGCATCATGCTGATTAGCTTAATCCCTATTTAACTAAAATAGTTACATTTACTATGAAACTTGCCTTAATATTTGCAAACTTAGGTTTAATACTTTATCAGCACCAGTTCTGAATTGTAGGATATTTTCTTCCACAGTAATTTAGGAATTAGAGGAAAAAATATCTACAGGATGAGAAAACGGAGTATAGAGTTAAATAACAGTACACATTATTGAATAAATATTGTGTGCCTGTCAGCGTGCTATGGGCTTTAGATGCAATTCTCACAACAGATCAGCACAATAGGTGGTATCATCCTCCATTTCACACATAAGAAACTTGATGCACAAACATGTGTTATTTGTCCATGATACCACAGCTAGTAAGTATACTCAAGCCTAAGTCTTGTTGACTTCAAAGCAATAGCCTTGAGGAAGAGGCTCCTAACAAATTGCTGTGTGTGTGTGTGTGTGTGTGTGTGTGTTTTAAGCATTGAATCCAGTAGGACATGGTGGCTGTGATGCAACAGATCTGTCATTAATCCGATTTATCTTGCTAATAGAGCCTAGTATGGCACCTAGAACTTAGTAGGGTTTCAGTAAATGTTTGGTGAATAAATGAATCAATATATATACAAAATTTTAATCATTTCAAATATTATTTCTTTGGGAAACGTAATTTAAATGTATAAAATGTGTAGGCCAGGTGCAGTGCCTCACGCCTGTAGTCCCAACACTTTGGGAGGGCGAGGCTGGCGGATCACTTGAGGTCAGGAGTTCGAGACCGGCCTGGCCAACATGGTGAAATCCTGTCTCTACTAAAAATACAAAAATCAGCCGGGCGTGGTGGCATGCACCTGTAATCCCAGCTACTCCAGAGGCTGAGGCAGAATCGCTTGAACCCAGGAGGCAGAGGTTGCAGTGAGCCGAGATCGCGCCACTGCACTCCAGCCTGAGCAATAGAGCGAGACTCCATCTCAGAAAAAAGAAAAAGTATAAGGCATATGTTTTATCCCAGAGACTTCTACTTTAGGGTCTAAATTCTTTCTGTAAAGGGCCAAATAATAAATGTTCTAGGCTTTGTGGGCCATAGGGCCTCTGTCACAAACTCTGCTGTTGTGCAAAAGCAGCCATAGACAATACACAAATGAATGCTTGTGGCTGTGTTCTGATAAAACTTTATTTACAAAAACAGAACAGTGGGACCAATTTTGTTTATAGGTCATGGTTTGCCAACCTCTGGCTTAGAAAAAATCATCACATCTAAATAATCTCAACTGGTATCCCCTACTATAGTTACTTAAGTTGCAGGTACAGTATGGGTGAAAAAAAATCACCCTCTAAGAATGAGCTGTCCAATATGATTGCCACTAGCCACATGTGGCTTTGGAGAACTGAAATGTGGCCAGTCTGAATTGAGATGTGCTTTAAATGTAAAATACACATTTGAATTGTGAAGATTTGGTATGAAATAAAGAATGTAGAGCTGAGCATGGTGGCACGCACCTGTAGTCCCAGATACTAGGGAGGCTAAGGGCAGAAAGGATCCCTTGAGGCCAGCCTCAGCAACATAGCAAGACCCCAGTCTCCAAAAAAAAAAAAGTATGTAAAATATATCATTAATAATTATTTCACATTTTGGGAGGCTGAGGTAGGTGGATCACGAGGTCAGGAGTTTGAGACCAGCCTGGCCAATATGGTGAAAACCCGGTCTCTACTAAAAAATACAAAAAAGAAAAAAAAATTAGCTGGGCATGGTGGCAGGTGCCTGTAGTCCCAGCCGCTCGGCAGGCTGAGGCAGGAGAATCACTTGAATCCGGGAGGGAGAGGTTGCAAGACTCTGTCTCAAAAAAAAAAAAAAAAAAAAAAAGGTCAGGGGCCCGGTGGCTCACACCTGTAATCCCAGAACTTTGGGAGGCTGAGGCAGGCAGATCATGAGGTCAGGAGATCAAGACCATCCTGGCTAACATGGTGAAACCCTGTCTCTACTAAAAATACAAAAAACAAATTAGCCGGGCATGGTGGCGGGCGCCTGTAGTCCCAGCTACTTGGGAGGCTGAGGCAGGAGAATGGCGTGAACCCGGGAGGCGGAGCTTGCAGTGAGCCGAGATCACGCCACTGCACTCCAGCCTGGGCGACAAAGCAAGACTCCGTCTCAGAAAAAAAAAAAAAATTTCATACTGCTGACATATTGAAATAATATATTTGATATATTGGGTTAAATAAAACATTATTAAAATTAAATTCACTTCTATTTTTTAAAAGTGAGCACTAAGAATTTTAAATTACATATGTAGCTTGCATTATGTTTCTATCGGGCAGCACTGCTCTAAGATAGAACAGTTACAAAAGAGAGAATCCCTAACAGATTCAAACTCTTTTTCAGCACTGCAAACAAAGTACTGTACCCAATTATCAATGTCTCTCCATTGATGCATGCTATATATCCTGATTTCTACCAATGGTGTTATCATTATCTTTTATGTAAGAATTAAGATCAAGCCCGGGCTGGACACAGTGGCTGACGCCTGTAATCACAGCACTTTGGGAGGCTGAGGCGGGTGGATCACGAGGTCAGGAGTTCGAGACCAGCCTGGCCAACATAGTGAAACCCTGTCTCTAGTAAAAATATAAAAGAAAAAAAAATTAGCCGGGCGTGGTGGCAGGCGCCTGTAATTACAGCTACTCGGGAGTCTGAGGCAGGAGAACCGCTTGAATGGAGGTTCTCCGCTTGAGGCAGAGGTTGCAGTGAGTCAAGATCGTGCCATTGCACACCAGCCTGGGCGACAAGAGTGAAACGCTGTCTCAAAAAAAAACAGATCAAGGCCGGGCACAGTGGCTCACACCTGTAATCTCAGCACTTTGGGAGGCTGAGGCGACCGCGTCATCTGAGGTCAGGAGTTCGAGACCAGCCTGGTCAACATGGTGAAACCCCCGTCTCTACTAAAAATACAAAAATTAGCCGGGCATAGTGGTGGGCGCCTGTAGTCCCAGCTACATGGGAGGTTGAGGCAGGAGAATCACTTGAACCCAGGAGGCAGAGGTTGCAGTGAGCTGAGATCATGCCATTGCACTCCAGCCTGGGTGACAGAGCAAGACTCTGTCTCAAAAAATTGTTAACTCTTTCTTCCTCCACAAGTAACATGTTTCACCAATTTATTTCATTATCTCACTTCTTTCTCATTTTCTCTACACTGTACTGGGCCCTCGTTTTCTCAACTGAATTATCAACAAAGTCTCCTGAAAGGACTTCTTTCTTCCAACCTCTGTCCATAATCTTGATACATGATTCTATACAAAGCTACTAAATACTCCTAAACACTGTGACTCTCTCCTGCTATATATATATGCACAGAAAGATATGTGTGTGTGTATATATATACACACATATGTAAAAATTCAATGGCTCCCATTACACACAAAACAATATCCAAACTATTTGGTAGAGTTCTTGAGGGTTCCTAAATATCTTTTTAAACTTACGTTTTGAATGTTACCTCCTTTCCTACCACTCAAAGTCAGATATAGGATTGTAGGTAAAATATAGGATGGCCAGTTAAATTTCAATTTAAGTTTTAGTATATAATTTATATATATATAGTATATATAATTTAATATATAATTTCAGTAAATTGCTTGGGATGAACTTGTACTAAAAAAATAGTTTATCTAACTGAAATTTAACTGGGATGCTCACTTCAGCAGCACATATACTAAAATTGGAACAATACAGAGATTACATAGCCCCTGTGCAAGGATGACACAAATTCATGAAACATTCCATGTAAAACTTTTCTTAAAAGAAATCTATATATAAATAAGTATACAAATAATCAGCTCAGTGAAAATTTTAACTTTTCCTATTTTTCACAATGATCTGTCAAATTCACTATCAATAAGTCAAATTTGATTTTTACAGAAAAAAAAAAGTCCCTTAAGTGCCTAATACTGTGTTTTCCACTGTATAAAAGAGTGAAATTATACAGGGACTCAAAACTTATTGATGATAAAATAAGAAAATTATGGGAAATTTACATAAAGCCAGGTATTTATAAGAAAACACACACCAAAAAAATACCAACAACATGAGTAAGCACTGGTTCACCTTAGTCACATTCATAGTACAGCAGAGACTACCTGAATCCAAATTCAGGCTCTGCTACTTATTAACATACACCTCTGTATGCCTCAGTTTTTTCAACTATAAAATGAGAGCCCTATCTCCCAAGGTGACGGTGAGGATTTAGAGAATTAGTACCCATTCAATGCTTAGAACAATGCCTGACACATGGCAAACATTCAGTAAATGCTAACTCTTACTATTCTTAGAATATTTCTGAGTTTGATTTCCTTAGGCCTAACTGCAACTTAGGACTTATTCATAAAACTAACTTTTAAAAATAAACACATGGGCCGGGCACGGTGGCTCACACCTGTAATCCCAGCACTTTGGGAGGCCGAAGTGGGTGGATCACCTGAGGTCAGGAGTTCGAGGCTAGCCTGGCCAACATGGTAAAATTCCATCTCTATTAAAAATACAAAAAAAAAAAAAAAATTAACCAGGTGTTGTGGTGTGCCAGTGGTCCCAGCTGCTTGGGAGGCTGAAGCAGGAGAATCTTTTGAACCTAGGAGGCAGAGGTTGCAGTGAGCCGAGATCGCGCCACTGCACTCCAGCCTGGGTGACTGAGCAGGACTCCTTCTCAAATAAATAAACACATGGGCAGGGCAGGGTGGCTCACACCTATAATCCCAGCACTTCGGGAGGCCGAGGTGGGTGGATTGCCTGAGCTCAGGAGTTCGAGAAACAGCCAACACGGTGAAACCCCATCGCTACTAAAAATACAGAATTAGCTGGGCATGGTGGCGCATGCCTGTAATCCCAGCTACTCTGGAGGCTGAAGCGCGACAATCACTTGAACTGGAGAGGGAGATGTTGCAGCGAGCTGAGATCGAGCCACTGCACTCCAGCCTGGGCGACAAGAGCGAGACTCCATCTCAAAAATAAATAAATAAATAAAATAAAAAATAAAGACATGCAGAAAAAGCACTTTGGTTTGCCTTATTATAACAAACTTCAAAGATCCAAATTTCTGCTCTACCACAACAATGTTTTTTTTTCCCCTCTCATATGCTATAACTTTCTCAGGCTATTCAGCTGTAACGGAAAGCAACTTTTATAATCATAAATAACTAGTTTCACATAGGTCTTTCTATGAACTACAAATGTTTTCATTTTTTTAAAGCTCATTTGTAAATGTCCTCAATAAAATTTACTTCCGTAACTTCTGCTAGATTACTTTGTAGTAATCTAAAATAGTTACAGGTTTCACAACTTTGTAATAGTTTAAATAGTTTAAAATATAGATTTCTTATCCTACTAGTAGTAATTATTTAGTATGATTTAGTATTAATATATAACTCTCTAGGCAAGAAATAATCCATGTGTGAAGCAAATTTTCCTAGTTTATATTGGTTAGAGGAATAATACTGGAAGAAACCAAATATCATGCACCATAATAGTTTCCACGTCAATAAAACACTTCCCCTTACAAACTTTCTCCATAAAAATAATAGACTAATGACTTAACTACGGCAACAGTGGATAAAAAAGCCACAGTTAAATGATGTTATCTTAACCTACACCAAACTAATCTAGGTTATCTGGAAGAAAGGACACTTAACAAAGAATCACATTTAACTTAAATCCAAAGACCAGTAAAACTACCACAAAAATAAAAGAAATATTTAAAATGAAGTGACTCACACAGTTTTAAACAACTATGTTAAAATCAAAACTGCGAAACTACTGATTTCACGCATTTAAACTCATTTAGAAAAAAAAATTCAGGTTAGACTACTCAATAACAAGTCTTAGCTCACTAAATGTATAAAATATGGAAATTCTGTGTCACTGAGCTAAATTTTTTTTTTTTTTTTGAGACGGAGTCTTGCTCTGTCACCCAGTGGCAGTGGCCCGACCTCAGCTCACTGCAAGCTCCGCCTCCCAGGTTCACACCATTCTCCTGCCTCAGCCTCCCGAGTAGCTGGGACTACAGGCATACACCACCTCGCCCGGCTAATTTTTTGTATTTGGCTAATTTTTTGTATTTATAGTAGAGACGGGGTTTCAGTGTTAGCCAGGATGGTCTCGATCTCCTGATCTTGTGATCTGCCCGCCTCGGCCTCCAGAAGTGTTGTGATTATAGGCATGAGCCACCGCGCCCAGCCTCTGTGTCCTAAAATTTTGATTAGATTCATTTAACAATGGTCTTTCACTTTCAATTGTTCGATTTCATATAAATTTTGATAATGTTTTAAAAACTGGCTTTACACTTGAGGTTAAATATTTTTCCTAAGAACCAGATAGTAAATATTTTAGGCTTTTCAGGCCATATATTGTCTGTCACACATTCATGGTTTTTTCTTACAAACTTTACAAATCCTTTAAAAATGTAAAAACCATTCTAGCACAGTCCCTATAAAAAACAGGCTGCAGCCAGATTTGCCCTTGGCCATAGTTTTCCCACCTCTGCTTCACACTATACTATTATCTTTCTGTGACTATGTCAATTATACCAGTATTAACATTTCCTTCAAGTATTTGCTCAAACATCACCTCAGTGAGGTCTTCTCCGAACACACCTACCTGTTCCCTAATATGTGTACATACATATTGTATAATATATAACATATAACCTAACAGACTTTTACTTATCATTTGATCTTTGTTCTCTGCCCCCAAACCTCCATGTAAGTTCCATGAATACAGATTTTTTGTTTTTTTTCACTGTCGATCTCCTGCACCTAAACAGTGCCAGGCATATTAGTAGGCTCTCAATAAAAAAATCTACCCTCACACTTATAAAACAAATATTACGGACAAAATACGTATTCTATAACAAACGAAAGATATTCAAGGACAAAACTGACAAATACTTTCATTTTTAAATTCTTTCAAGTAGTCATAAAACATTTCAAATAAAGGGGGAAAAGGTTAAAATTTTTATTTTCCCACAAAGTGAGGTTAGTTCTTATAGTCTAATTCTCTTGAAATTTACCATTACTTGAATTATATTTAATTGCAAATTTAATTCCTAAATCCCTATCCAGACTTGTTCTGCCTTCTTTGATCTCACCTGTGTGTTCCTTGCCTGTTCAGCTCACTAATCTAGTCTGGCAACTTTGGTTTGGCAAAGCAAGAAGTTGCTTTGCCTCTTCTATGGCTCCATCTCCCAACATTCCATTTTTGTAAACTCTCTAATACTGTAACCTTTACTAATCCTTACCATTTAATTAAAGCAAAAGGCTAGATACTATTGAATATTATACTCCAAATATATTATGTTCAGTGACTAATCACTTAAAAATGTCTCATAATTGCTGTATGTGGTTTTACAAATACAGTTTTTACCTATAAGGAAAGATACAACTTACCTTACTTGTAATCCTGATACATATTGGGCAAGGTATTGAGAAAATAACTTTTGGAATTTTGTAAGCTCCATCACCATTCAGATTATGGCTACTGTATTTCTAAGCTTATATTAAAGCATAAAAACCCATTCATGGGGAAAATATTTTCTACTGCTAGCACTGACAAATTGATACTTTGTCACAGTATCTTAACCACAGTACTAAATATATTAATATTAACATGGGGTTGAATCATACTAGAGATCACATGAAGACATTCTAAAATCAAACTATAAAAATTGCTGATATAGGAGGAAAGGCTTACAAGAATGTCTTTCAAACCCTTTTATCCAACAAGTTATTCATCTTTTACTTTTCTTTCTTCCAACCTTATCCTGTATGATACTATTTTACTTTCTAAATGAATACAATTTTGCCATTTTGATAGGACAATTTGACCTCTAAAAGAAACTTTGAAATCCAAAAGTCTATAAAGAATTAAGACCTGAACTTAAGACTTAAGGCCGATTCTTGAGACACAATTCTGTACTTCTAAAAATGCTAAGGTTGTAATTTGGAAAAAACAGAATAAAGACTGCTATGGGACCTCAAATTTTAAAAACTGTTTAACTGTTGTATTCTAAATTATCATACAATCAGATTAAGTTGGTGGAACTAAAACAGGGCGAACTACCTCAAACAGCCAGCATTTACAAGAACCAAATTGATTTTTTTTGTTCTTACAAAAGTCAGGTAACTTCCAAATTAAGTCACTTTTTACCACATACCCTGGAGAATAACATGGCCCGACACACCACACGTCCCACTTATCTAGTTCAAGCGAGTAACATAACGTGAGAAACTGCACTGTGTAATTCCTTTATTTTCTGCATATTAGTGCTTTACCAACACTACAACCATAAAGAACACAATTCCAAGTACTGTACTTTTTAGTTTGGGGAGATCACAGTCTACAGACTCATTTACTTATATTAAACAAGATAAACCCATTCAAAACTTACTGCAGTTTATAAATTCACATAAATACAGAAACTGATGCAATTAAACAACTTCAGGATCTTATTTTTAAAATTCTTAGATTATAATTTTTTCTGCAGGCTATAATTACCTGCTCCAGTCACCAATGGTTACTGTTCAATTTAACTACATCAATTATAAACCTCTTATATCCTTAAAGAAAATTTTAAGTGAAAATTACAATTTCTTACCAAAAGGTTTAGGGTTTTCCAAATTTCAAATATTTGCTTCCCCCTCCCCCCTTTCCAGTCGAACATTTCAAATAAACTAAAAATAACCACATCTCACCTGCAACATTCAATAATAGCAATCACTTGATGTATAAAATTTTAACTATGCCCCCAGTTATTTTAAGACACAAAAAAATGGCTGCCTACCAATCTGTCTTCACAAGTTAGAAATACTACATTTAAGATTTAACATGAGGGTTTCAAGTTTCCTCCAGTTTAGGCATTTATACCTTTGTGCTTGTTTTGTTTCAGGATGTTACTGTAGCATTGATATTGGATAACCCATATTTATATACTTTAAAATGCAATCATTTAAAACACTAAGAATTACATTTATGGTGGAGCTTTGGAAATTTTAGAAAGCAACCAGTGTTCTTAGATGTGTTTATCAGCCTCATTTCTAGAGCTATTTCTACTAAAGTGAAACTGAGAACTTCGTACTTTAGTTGTATCTTGAAATCAAAAAATCCCTCTGCACCAACAGGAGCCTACATGAGAATACCCTTTTGCATCTGCTTTAAGTAAAATGTTTGTCAAGAGTTTTACTTTGAATAGTTCATTTTTTTTTATAGTCTTACACTTCTCATACATCTTTGGTAAAAGCTCCATTATACAATATGGCCAAAGCGTGAAGGACCAATACTGTCCAACTATACCATGACATCCCGCTCAATTTTAGTTTTCAGACACCCTCATAAACAAAACCCACTCCACCTTTTCCTGTATACTGCCTTTGCAGTCTACATTTCTGAAATTCCCTATTTAATTCCTTGAGGATCACTAAAATTAATCCTTAAGGCTATATAGGAACCAGATGCTGCTTTACAATTCTGCATCAAGCATTAACATTTGGTTCAAAATATTATCATAGTGGTCACAATCCAGTTACTGGTCCTAACCAGCTAACCAAGTAATCTTGTTAGGATCTGGGTATCACCAGCGAGCACACTGCTTACACATGAAGAAAAGTAAGTTTACATTCATTGTCATCTGTAGGTTCTCTTCATCCTATGTCCCCTTTAATAGTCATCCCTCAAGTCTACACATCATTCATTCATCACGCTTCCTTCCTTAAAGGAGACAGTGTACTATTGAACCAACAGGATATCTTTTTTATTTGCATGAGTTAA
This sequence comes from Nomascus leucogenys, assembly GCF_006542625.1. Lineage (NCBI taxonomy): Eukaryota > Metazoa > Chordata > Mammalia > Primates > Hylobatidae > Nomascus > Nomascus leucogenys. Next base: position 66,687,104 of record NC_044381.1, on the reverse strand, counting down.
TCCTACAAACAAAATACTTTTATAAAACATCTTTTCCAGTGTTCTAATTGATGGAGATGTGGATCACTCATCTATAAAAAATGACTTATAGCTCCAGCTTAATCAGTTGCTATAATGTGAAAACAGGAATGCGTATTTTCTTCAACTAGGTAAAAGGTGCATATAATTTGAATTGTTAAATGCTTTATTAATGAACAAAGTAAACCTTTTAGTAATTTTTAAATTACTGGTCTTAGGCGTTTGAAACAAGGTAAAAGTATACATTCCAGTTTTGCCCAAAAGTCACTTAAAATATCTACAAATATTTAATCTGTGTGTGGTAACACCATTATTGCTCCAATTTCTGGAAAGAGTCTATTTTTAAAGTTTAAAAAAGAGGAAAAACAGCAAAGTGGCTAACTTTGCAGTGGAAAGAAAAAGTGTCCTTCATGGGTTACACTTTCATATTTTTATGCAGCGTTAAGTTAGCTACGTTATGGGGAACTTGGGTTTTATTCCTACTCATGCATGATGTATGTTTCAGAACTTATTTGCTGACATTTCAGAGAACTTCTTACATTACCTGTTTAACATACTGAGGTGCAACTGGAACACATTACAATATTACTCATTATTTGCCACTGTGGGCTAAGTTTACTATACTGGTCTTAGATATAAAAGGTCACATTTGAAATTACTAAGTTAGAACTCATAAGGAAGGGGGGGAAAGGCCTTAAATATAAAAGACAAACGGCAGTTTGATTAAGCAATAATTTTCAGTTTACTAAATGAAACAGACTTGCAACATAGTCTGCATGAATGCAAAATAAGCCATCTACAGCAAGTGATAAGGAAACTGGGCAAAAAAGGAAAAAAGCATACATAGGAAAATGAAAGATTTTCTCGAAATAAAAAAATCAAACTATTATTACAAAGGACTTTATCAAGAACTGCTGTGTTTCCCCCATCCCATCTGCTGGAAGTCAACAAGAGCATCTAGTAACTTTGTGTTCATGTCAAATGTCAGATCGGAGCATCCTAACGCAAAGCCAAAAAAAAAAAAAAAAAGGAAAAAGAAAGGGAAACAAAAGAGAAAACCCCCAAGCCCCCTCCCCCCCCCAAACTGTAGAACAGTAACTCCAGAGTTCAAATTCAAAAGAAGAGAAAGTGGCAATTGAAAGAGGTGATGGTGGCGATAATCCTATGAATGGGTTTTTGATTTCTCTCCTTCCAGGGGATGGGTGGAGAATGCTCATTAAGATTTGTAGTTAGAGGTTAACCATGTGAGCCCCTCATAGAGTCCGTCCCCTGAGGTGGCACAGGAGGGCTGCACATACCAGTTCCTGTCCCGAATCCGGGTCAGGCCCAGTTTCTCCTGGATCTCATGGGGTTTCATGGCATCAGGCAGGTCCTGCTTGTTGGCGAAGATGAGGATTATGGCGTCCCTCATCTCCCGGTCATTGATAATGCGGTGCAGCTCCTGGCGAGCCTCATCGATGCGGTCGCGGTCGGCGCAGTCCACTACGAAGATGAGACCCTGGGTCCCAGTGTAGTAATGCCGCCAGAGCGGCCGGATCTTGTCCTGGCCGCCCACATCCCATACGTTGAACTTGACATTTTTGTAAGTCACCGTCTCCACGTTGAAACCCACAGTGGGAATGGTGGTCACCGACTGGCCCAGCTTCAACTTGTACAGGATTGTTGTCTTGCCGGCCGCGTCCAGGCCCAACATGAGGATCCGCATTTCCTTGTTCCCGAAGATTTTGGATAGCACCTTCCCCATCGCGTCGGAGGAGCCGGGGCCGGGGGCATTCAGGTGTCCCGGGTCCCCTCAGCCAACAACGCCGCCGCCGCCGCCGCCGCGAAACCGAAACGAAGCCTCCCGGCCGCGAGGGCGCCTTTGCGGCCTGCGTGGGAGTTGCCTCCTAAGGGCAGAGGCCCAGGCCCACTGCTCACTCGGGCATCACCGGCCGCACAACTTGATTCCTCCAGTCGCCGCTGCCACCCGGGCCCTGAGTCTGCGCTGGGAGCCGCCGCCCTGCTGAGGCGCGGCCCGGCCCGGAACTGCCCTTCCCCCCGCAGGCGCCGCGCGAGCGCCGCCGCGGTTCCCGCTCCTCCGCCTTCCTCTCACCGCGAGGGAGACTGCAGCCCTCCGGCCCGCCCGCCGGCCTGAGAGCACTGGGCTCACCACCGACTCAGGACACCCGAGAGGCAGCGCGGCTCCGGGGCCCCGTCAGGTCATGGATCCTCGCGGGAACTCGGTGCGCTGCCTGCAGAGACACAGAGAGGGAGAAGGGAGTTACCGCCAGAGCTCCACAGAGGAGCGAAGACCGAGGTGGCCCGCCTTTCCAGCTTGGCCCAGGGGTTTACCTCCAGCCGCCGCCCCGAGCGCGGGCTGCCTCCGGCCTCCAACTCCTCCTCCCAGTTCTGCCGCCGCCGCTGCCGGAAAAGGCGCCGAAGAAACCGCCTCACTTCCCCTCCCGACCACGCAGGCGCAGCAGAGACCGACCGTTCGGACAAGAGCGACCTCTGTAAGAAGAGCGGCCCGCGCGCCTAGCGTCATGGGCGCCTCGCGCCGGAGGGGCGGGGCTACGGCGTCTCGGAGGGCTCGCAGGTGCGGCCAGCCCAGAGCCCTCGAACCTCGGACTCTGATCCGCGCCCACCTGTGGCTCTTGTAGCGTCTCCTTCCCTACTTTTCTCTTCTGCCCTCTGCCCTCCCCTGCCCACCCGAACCAGGGGGAGCAGATCTACTGGGGGGCTCCACAGGGTGGGGCCCACGGGCAGCCCGCTCTCTCCACGAACAGAGCTGCCTCCAGGCGTGTTCCCAGACCTCGGTGCCCGCCAGATGCTCTGCGAGTTCCCTCCGCCCGCCCCAGCCTTCCCGCACTCTCCGCGCACCCTCAACGTCCCGGGGAAGTTCTGTTCGCTTTTTTTTTTTTCCTTTTTCGCGACTCCTTCTTGACTTCCTTTATCCCTTGAATTTTGTATGTTTCCTGAAAGACACGTGGGAGGCCGCTGTCTCGTGTGGAATCTGCCAGTCAGTGCAGCGCTTTCCCGGAGTTGAGTTTACTCTACAGCTCTTTTGAATGTTTGAGCCCTGTCTGCCTATAGGTCTCGTCAAGGCCAGCCCACGTTTCTTAAAAACTGCAGTATTATCAAGAGTTCCTGTGCCTTGCCGCGTTTTCGCCTTTTTAGAATGCGACATCTGTTCATCTTTAAAATATCATTTTATCTTACATGGTTAATAGTAGCTTCTCACCCACTACCCATTCTTAACTTTAAGAAGCCTAGACGGTAAAGCATAGGATTTAGAATATAGAACGACCGCTTGTATGGCCTGGATCTGGGCACTTAACCTTACTAAGTTTATCTCATGTGTAAACTGACCTTGCTAACTCCCCCACGTGAGGCTTAAATAATACAATGTGGAAGACTTCAGGGCACATTTTTGGTTTTTTGGTTTTTTGTTTGTTTCTTGAGACGGAGTCTCACTCTATCGCCCAGGCTGGAGTCCAGTTGCACAATCTCGGCTCACTGCTGCCACCTCATCCCGGGTTCAAGCAGTTCTGCCTTAGCCTCCGGAGCAGCTGGAAATAAGGGCGCCCACCACCACGCCCGGCTAATTTTTGTATTATTAGTAGAGACGGGGTTTCACCATGTTGGCCAGGCTGGTCTCGAAGTCCTGACCTCAGGTGATCCACCCGCCTCGGCCTCCCAAAGTGCTGGGATTACAGGTGTGAGCCACTGCGCCCTGCCAAGGACACATTTTTGTGTCAAATGGTTAATGATAAAATTAGACTTAAAGTAAAATAACGTGAAACCTTCAAATATCAAGGGGAGAAAAACAGGAAATGAGTATCTGTTTAAAAAGCAAGATGCTATAAACAGTATATGGTAACATACTGTTTTTATTTCACAAATTAAGAAAATTAGATAATGGTAGATAGCTTATATGATAACCTTATAAACGTCATTTCAGCGGGAAATAAACTTATTAAACATTAATATTCTAACAATTATTTCATTTACTTTCCATTTACCTTAAGATGAAGCACTGTCATAAAACTGAAAAGCTTAGGAGTCTGAAGATTGGGGTTCAACTGTTATCCCCAACCCCACCTCTTTATTTTTGGGACAGGGTCTTGCTCTGTCACCAAGGCTGCAGTGCAGTGGTGGGATGTCAGCTCATTGCAGCTTCAGCCTCCTAGGCTCACGAGATCCTCCCACCTCAGCCTCACGAGTATCTGGGACTAAAGGCGTACACCACCACGCCTGACTAATTTCTCTATTTTTTGTAGAGACAGGTTTTGCCATGTTGGCCAGACTGGTCTGGAACTCCTGGCCCCAAGTGATTTGCCCGCCTCGGCCTCCCAAAGTGCTGGGATTCCAGGCATGAGCCACCGCGCCCAGCCCTTTTATAATATTTATTTTTATCTGGCCACCTGGGTTATGTTTTTGTGTTTTGTGTTTTTGTTTTTGTTTTGTTTTTGAGACAGAGCCTTGCTGTGTTGCCCAGGTTGAAGTGCAGTGGCTCGGTCTTGGTCTCGACTCACTGTAACCTCTGCCTCCCAGTTCAGGCAATTCTCCTGCCTCAGCCTCCCAAGTAGCTGGAACTACAGACATGCACCACCATGCCTGGCCAATTTTTGTATTTTTAGTAGAGACGGGGTTTCACCGTATTGGCCAGGCTGGTCTCAAACTCAACCTCAAGCCTCAAGTGATCCGCAGGTCTCGGCCTCCCAAAGCGCTGGGATTAGAAGCATGAGCCACCAGGCCTGGCCTGGGTTATGTTTTAAATTTTAAACAGATGAATGCTCCAACAGCTAAGTATAGAAAAATCGTCTTGCCGGGCGCGGTGGCTCACGCCTGTAATCCCAGCACTTTGGGAGGCCGAGGTGGGCGGATCACAAGGTCAGGAGATCGAGACCATCCTGGCTAACACGGTGAAACCCCATCTCTACTAAAGATACAAAAAATTAGCCGGGCGCGGTGGCAGGCGCCTGTAGTCCCAGCTACGCGGGAGGCTGAGGCAGGAGAATGGCGTGAACCCCGGGGGGTGGAGCCTGCAGTGAGCCGAGATCGCGCCACTGCACTCCAGCCTGGGTGAAAGAGCGAGACTCCGTCTCAAAAAAAAAAAAAAAAAAAAAAAAAAAAAAAAAAAATCGTCTCTACTTTTTGACTCAAAGCCTGTAAATGAAGAGATTTCTGGAATTTACATGCAAACCAGGCTTCCCTAGAGAATGCCATTTCATAATTTTTAACCTCTTCAACAACCACATGTTTATGATATTCCTGACTAAAATAGTATAAATAAAATACTATAATTTTTATTCATTTATTTATCATTATTTTTTGTAGACACAGGACCTCACTATAACCCAGGCTGGTCTCAAACTCCTGGACTCAAGCAGTCCTCCTGCTTCAGCCTCCGAAAGTGCCGGAATTACAGGCCTAAGCCACTGCACCCAGCCAATACTATATCTCATAAGAAATATGCTTACTTCTAAAAAATGGCTTAGACCTAATGTTTTTTTGTTGTTGTTTTTTGTCTTTGAGACGGCGTCTTGCTTGGTCACCCAGGCTGGAGTTCAGTGGCGCAATCTCGACCCACTGCAACCTTCATCTCCCAGGCTCACGTGATTCTCCTGCTTCAGCCTCCTGAGCAGCTAGGACTACAGGCATGTGCCACCATGCCCAGCTAATTTTTGTATTTTTAGTAGAGACGGTTTCACCATGTTGGCCACGCTGGTCTCGAACTCCTGACCTCGTGATCCACCCGCCTTGGCCTCCCAAAGTGCTGGGATCACAGGCGTAAGCCACCTCACCCGGCCCTCTGTTTTTAAATTGAAATTAATGTATTCTCTAACAATAGTACCACACACTGTTTACCCTAATTTCTGAATTCTTATAGTTCTTAAAAATCACTCATTCCGTAAGACCCTGTCAGGTATTTCGTTTTATCCCATCAAGTACCAAAGATGACTCTGACCACATGACAAAGGTGGTCTGACCATGCATTTGTTTGATGATGATTTTATCCCATTTATCATTTCAAACCCTTAGGTCGGGCTTACCCAGAATTGAACACTATTTTAAAGAAGGGATAAATCCTGGAAAATCTATTAGCAGTAGAAATAAAGTGTAAATAAAAAGTTATAACAAAGTGTACCTTTAGAAAAATTGCTAATCCTGCCAGGCATAGTGATTCATGTCTGTAATCTCAGCTATGCAGGAGGCTGAGGCAGGAGGATCCCTTGAGGCCAATAGTTCAAGGTCAGCCTGGGCAACATAGCGAGACCCAATCTCTACCAAAAAAAAATTTTTTAATTAGGTCTCAAAAGTAAATAAATATAAATTAATAAAAACAGAGCCGGGTGCGGTGGCTCATGCCTGTAATCCCAGCACTTTGGGAGACCAAGGCAGGCGGATCATGAGGTCAGGAGATCGAAACCATCCTAGCTAACACGGTGAAACCCCATCTCTACTAAAATTACAAAAAAAAAAAAAAATTAGCCGAGCGTAGTTGCAGGCTCCTGTAGTCACAGCTACTCTGGAGGCTGAGGCAGGAGAATGGTGTGAACCTGGGAGGCGGAGCTTGCAGTGAGCCGAGATCCTGCCATTGCACTCCAGCCTGGGCGACAGACTGAGACTCCATCTCAAAAAATAATAACAGGCTGGGCGTGGTGGCTCACTCCTCTAATCCCAGCACTTTGGGAGGCCGAGGTGGGCGGATCACCTGAGGTCGGGAGTTCAAGACCATCCTGACCAACATAGAGGAACCCCATCTCTACTAAAAATACAAAATTAGCTGGGCGTGGTGGCACATGCCTGTAATCCCAGCTACTCGGGAGGCTGAGGCACGAGAATCAGTGGAACCCAGGAGGCAGAGGTTGCAGTGAGCCGAGATCACACCACTGCACTCCACCCTGGGCAGCAAGAGCGAAGCTCCGTCTCAAAAATAATAGTAATAATAATAACTTTAGATGCTTCATAGTGCTGTTTCAAAGAGAGAATAAATGAATTAATAAAAAATGAATGGGCAAGAGAAAGAAAAGAAACAAGAAGAAAGGAGGAGAAGGAAGGAAAAGAAGAGAGTTGTATTGAAAAGTAGAGCTTGGCAGTGTTGTAAACGATATCTTAATCCAAAACCCAGATTTAGGATGGAAAGGTAAAATTCGTTAGAAAATTATAACCAGGTAGGTTCATGTGAAATTTCCTGCTCCATGTCCTCTTTTTAAATTTTACTTTATAAACACACATAGTATATATACCAAGAAGAAACAATGGAGCAGCTTCTATGCTCTTCAGAACCTTTGAACTATCAGCGTATAATTGTCTGTAGTAGCTCCTACTTTAAGATACAATTTTGAGCACAATGACCAAGATTTATGAGTGTGGAAATGGTTATAAAATCCTAGGTAAATGTTACAACAATTTTACAAGGACTAAGCGGGACACAATTCATGAGTTTGTTTCCATTTCAAGTAAGAAAGATTTATCTGCCAGTAGAGTTAGAAAGAGACTCTGTCTCAAAAATAAAAATAAAATCGATTATATGTCCACAAATAATAGTCAAATATCATAACCTGCTGAGTTAAAGACTGGCTTCAGGCTGGGTGTGGTGGCTCACACCTGTAATCCCAGCACTTTGGGAGGCCACGGCAGGTGGATCACCTGAGGTCAGGAGTTCCAGACCAGCCTGGCCAACTTGGTGAAACCCCGTCTCTACTAAAAATACAAAAATTAGCTGGCTGTGGTGGTGCGGGCCTGTAATCCCAGCTACACAGGAGGCTGAGGCAGGAGAATCGCTTGAACCAAGGAGGTGGAGGTTGCAGTGAGCTGAAATCACGCCATTGCACTCTAGTCCAGCCTGGGCGACAGAGTGAGACTCCATCTCAAAAAAAAAAAAGACTGGCTTCAGAGGTAACATTACAGTTTCTTAAACCTGGGTCATTGGGGGTTATGCCCCTCTCTGGTGAATTAGGGCAAGAGTTCCTCTGCTGTCTCACTGTGGGATGAAGGTCAGCTACCCTGTGTGCCGACTTTCCAAATTAACTGAATTAATGCCAGAAAAGGAAAGTTCTAGAGCCTTTGAAGCAGTTTCATTTACAAATGTAAAAATGGGTCTTTCTGCTGCTTATTATATCTTTTTAACATTACAGGAAAAAGAAATCATGAATTCAATGTACTTACATAGTTACATTAGAAGGCTAACCTGGAACATCATAACAATTTTGATGTGGATAAATGTTTAACAGTATATCAAAGATTGTAGGAGTAGAGCAAGTTACTCAATGTGTTTAACACTCTTAGGATATGTTTAACACTCTTAGGATGTCTTTAGAAACTGCCACCCCCATCTACAGGAATACAGGAGTAGACTCCTAGCAGTCCTGGATTTTCTGTGGGATTCCTCAGCATGTACATCTCTGGCCATACCAACTGGACCACAGGTAGACTCATTATCCTAATTGGCTAATTGGATTTTTTTTTTTTTCGAGACAGGGTCTTACTCTGTTGCCCAGGCTGGAGTGCAATGGCACAATCTTGGCTCACTGCAGCCTCCACCTCCTGGATTTGGGCGATTTTCATGCCTCAACCTCCCAAGTAGGTGGGATTACAGGCACGTGCCACCACATCTGGCTAATTTTTGTAATTTTAGTAGAGATGGGGTTTCACCGTGCTGGCCAGGATGGTCTCAAACTCCCGGCCTCCAATGATCCACCTGCGTTGGGATCCCAAAGTGCTGGGATTACAGGTGTGAGCCACCACACCCAGCCTGGATTTTTATTCCTGAGAATTTAGAATCAGATCTGAAGAAATACTGTGCCAGTCCGTCTTTTCCCAGTGGATGCATCTTACTAACTAGAGACCATGTCACAGCCATATTCCTGTTTTGAGTACTGGGAGGCAGACAGAGGTTAGTTTTCAGGGAGAAAGAAAGAAGCAGATGTGTGGAGAAAGCAGAGATGAAGCAGAGACTATTCCTGACGCTCCAGGCCCTTACTAGGGTCTGTCTGCATACCAATCACCGAGTTTCATGAAACACCCTAGTTTTGGGGGGTTTTTTTGTTTTGTTTTAGTTTGTTTTTTGAAACAGTCTCACTTTGTGGCTCGATTGGAGTGCAGTGGAGCGATCTTGGCTTCACTGCAACCTCTGCCTCCCGTGGTTTAAGCGATTCTCGTGGTTCAAGAGATTCTTGTGCCTCAGCCTCCCTAGTAGCTGGGACTACGGACACATGCCACCATGCCCGGCTAATTTTTGTATTTTTAGTAGAGATGGGTTTTTGTCATGTTGGCCAGGTTGGTCTTGAATTCCTGCCCTCAAGCGATCTACCCACCTCTGCCTCCCAAAGTGCTAGGATTACAGGCATGGGCCACCGTGCCTGGCCACATTACTTTTCTTTTTGCTAAAGTAAGCTCTAATTGGCTTCTGTTACATATAAACAAAGGGAATAGTTTTACAAAACACGTCAAGAAAAAGCAATGTGCAAGCAAAACAAAATTTTAAAGTAAATGCTATCAAAGTCATAGATGTTAATGCTTCAAGAGAATTATATGTATATGACCACCATTAGAATTAAAGGGGTAGGGTGGGCTATTGGTAAATGTAATTCAGTTTATAAAGAGCACTGAAGTCCTGGAATTTTTTTTTTTTTTTTTTGGAGACAGTGTCTGGCTCTGTCATCCCGGCTGGAGTGCAGTGGCACAGTCGGCTCACTGCAGCCTCTGCTTCCCAGGCTCAAAAGCTCAAGAGATCCTCCCACCTCAGCCTCCCAAGTAGCTTGGACTACAGAAGTGAGCTGCCACATCTGGCTAATCTTTGTGTTTTTTGCAGAGACGGGATTTCAACATGTTGCCCAGGCTGGTCTGGAACTCCTGAGCTCAAGCAATCCACCCACCTTGGCCTCCCAAATTGCTAGGATTACAGGGGGATTACAGGCGTAAGCCACCACTCCCAGCCTGACCTGGCCTTTTTTTTTTTTTTTTTTTTTTTTTTTGAGAAGGAGTCTTTCTCTGTCCCCCAGGCTGGAGTGCAGTGGCGTGATCTCGGCTCGACGCAACCTCCACTTCCTGGGTTCACGCCATTCTCCTGCCTCAGCCTCCCAAGTAGCTGGGACTACAGGTGCCCGCCAACACACCCGGCTAATTTTTTGTATTTTTAGTAGAGACGGGGTTTCACCGTGTTAGCCAGGATGGTCTCGATCTCCTGACCTCGTGATCCGCGCCTCGGCCTCCCAAAGTGCTGGGATTACAGGCTTGAGCCACCGCGCCCAGCCCTGACCTGGCCTTTTGACCTGTGCTTGAATTGCTTTATGGAGCTCTTAGAATAATTTAATGTATTCCTCATACCATAACAATAGTTGTCTTAATGTGGGAATAGAAAAAAAAAAATCACAGAGTCACTGGAGTTTTTCAGCCAGTATCATTTGCCCTAAACAAAAGGTAAGCATAAAAATTAATACAATAGAATTCACTTCCAGGGAGATAGAGTAGGCATACTTTTTCCAATTCTTTTTCTAAGTACAACTAAAAACCCGAGGCATTATAAATAAAAGAAGCATAAGAAGACTTTGACAGCTGGAGAGAAGGAGGCAGGCTGGCTAGCGACCTGGAGACCCAAGGAATGACTTAGTGGTAAGTTTCTTGCTGCTCTTTTGTCCTCATATCTTCCAAACCTGGAACTTAAGAAATTGAAACCTTGAGGCTGGGCGCGGTGGCTCACGCTTGTAATCCCAGCACTTTGGGAGGCCGAGGCGGGCGGATCACAAGGTCAGGAGATCGAGACCACATTGAAACCCCGTCTCTACTAAAAATACAAAAAAATTAGCCGGGCATGGTGGCGGGCGCCTGTAGTCCCAGCTACTCGGAGATGCTGAGGCAGGAGAATGGCGTGAACCCGGGAGGCGGAGCTTGCAGTGAGCCAAAATCGCGCCACTGCACTCCAGCCTGGGTGACAGAGCGAGACTCCGTCTCAAAAAAAAAAAAAAAAAAGAAATTGAAACCTTGAAACATGAAAGAAGCTCCAAGAAAAGCCTTCTCTCTTTAGCCAAATGATGAGGAAAGGGCAGGAAGACAGATAGCCAAAGGACCAGAAGAAAGCCTAAAAAGGGAGAAAACTTTTAGAAAATAACCATGTCAGCCAAACACCAAAGAAAAATCTGTAGCCCCACTTCCACCAATGGTAATAAAGGCCAGGTGGAGAGCTATCAACCTAAAGGGAAAAAAAACTCAGGCAATCTTAATATAAGTAGAGAGTTTACTTGGGCCAAGTCTGAGGACTGCAAACCAGGAGTATAGATCCAAGTTGCTCTGAATATACTCTAATTAGCAGTCATTACAAATGTGTTTCTTTTTCTTTCTTTCTTTTCTTTTTTTTTTTTTTTTTTCCTAAGTCTCACTCTGTCGCTCAGGCTGGAGTGCAGTGGCTCAATCTCGGCCCACTGCAACCTCTGCCTCCTGCCTCAGCCTGCCGAGTAGCTGAGACTACAGGCATGCGCCACCACACCCGGCTACTTTTTTTGTATTTTTAGTTGAGATCGGGTTTCGCTATGTTGGCCAGGCTGGTCTCAAACTCCTGACCCTCATGATCTGCCTGCCTCGGCTTCCCAAAGTGCTGGGATTACAGGCTTGAGCCACCCCACCCAGCTGGACCTATATTTCCTTTTTCTTGTTTTTTGAGACAGAGCCTCCCTCTGTTGCGATCCTGCTCACTGCAACCTCCACCTCCCAGGTTCAAGCAATTCTCATACCTTAGCCTCCCAAGGAGCTGGGACTACAGGCGTGTTCCATCATGCCTGATTAATTTTTGTATTTGTATTCTATTATTATTATTATTTATTTATTTATTGAGATGGAGTCTTGCTCTGTCACCCAGGCTGAAATGCAGTGGCACGATCTCTGCTCCCTGCAACCTCGGCCTCCTGGGCTCAAGCAGTTCTCTTGCCTCAGCCTCCCTAGTAGCTGGGATTATAGGCACCCGCCACCACTCCCAGCTAATTTTTGTATTTTTAGTAGAGATGGGGTTTCACTATGTTGGCCAGGCTGGTTTCGAATTCCTGACCTCAAATGACCTCCCAAAGGGCTGGGATTACAAGTGTGAGCCATCTATATTAATAATTCATACAGATACAAAAATCTTAACAAAATATTAGCAAATAAAATTTAGCAATATATAAATATAATCATATACCACCATGAAATGGAGTTTATTTCAGGGATGCAAGAATGTTTGAATATTTGGAAATCACGTAATCCAGTCAATCAATGGAATAAAGAAGAAAATTTGCCTATAATCCCAGCACTTTGGGAGGCTGAGGTGGGCAGATCACTTGAGGTCAGGAGTTCGAGACCAGCCTGGCCAACATTGTGAAACCCTGTCTCTACTAAAAATACAAAAATTAGCTGGGCTTGGTGACACGTGCCTGTAGTCCCAGCTACTCCAGAGGCTGAGGCAGTAGAATTGCTTGAAACTGGGAGGCAGAGGTTGCAGCGAGCCAAGATCACACCACTACCATGCTCCAGCCTGGGCGACAGAGTGAGACTCTGTCAAAAAAAAAAAAAAAAGAGAGAGAGACAGAGAGAGAGAGAGAGAGAGAGAAATAAAGAAAAGAAAGGAAAGAAAGAAAAAGGAAGGAAGGAAGGGAAGGAAGGAAGGAAAGAAAGATCATTTGATCATTTATATTAAGGCAGAAAAAGTATTTGACAAAATTTAGCACCTACTCATGGTATAAAATTTTATGAAAAACAGCAATAGAGAAGAACTTCCCCAATTTGATTTTTTTTTAATCTCCAAAGAAAGAAAGAAAAAGCAAAGAGGAAAGAAAGAAAAGAATATCCCTACAGCTAACATACTTAATGGTAAAAAACTGAATGCTTTCCCACTAAGATCAAAACAAGGGAAGATGTTCAACTTCACTGGTCTCGTTCAACATGGTGCTGAAAGTTCTAGCCATGCATTAGGGCTGGAAAGTGAAATATTAATAAAAGGCATATAGATTGGGAAGGAAAAAATAAAACTGTTGCTACTTACGGAAGACGTTATTTCCTACATAGAAAATCCCAAGAAATCTGAAAACACAAACCTCCCACAATAATCAACTGTATTTCAGCCAAGCATGGTGGCTCACACCTATAATCCCAGCACTTTGAGAGGCTGCAGTGGGTGGATCATGGGGTCAGGCATTCGAGACCAACCTGGCCAACATAGTGAAACCCTGTCTGTACTAAAAATACAAAAAATTAGCTGGGCCTGGTGGCAGACACCTGTAATCCCAGCTACTCAGGAGGCTGAGGCAGGAAAATCACTTGAACCTGGGAGGCGGAGGTTGCAGTGAGCCGAGATTGTGCCACTGCACTCCAGCCTGGGGGACAGAGTGAGACTACGTCTCAAAAAAACAAACAATAATAATAATAATCAACTGTATTTTATATACTGGCAATAAACACATGGACGCTAACATTTTAAATACAATATTTGTATTCACTAAAAAAATTGAAATATACAGAATGTATATATCAAAAACTACAAAACACAAAAGAAATAAAATAATATCTAAACATATGGGAAGATACATTATGTTCATGGACTGGAAGATTCAGCATGGTAAAAATGTCAATTTCCTCCAGGTTTAGTGCAATTCCTATCAGAATCCTAGCAAGATTTATTTTGTAGATATAGACAAGATTATTCTAAAATTTATATGGAAATGCAAGGGAACTAAAATGGCTAAGCAATTTTCAAAAAGAAAAGTGGGAGGAATCAGTCTACCCAATTTTAAGATTTATTACATAGCTAGTAATCAGGACTGTGTCATCTTGATGGAGGAATAAGCAGATCAGTGACACACAACGGAGAACTCAGAAATGAACCCATACAAACATGCCCAACTGTTAAAATGTGTGTAACATAAAATTTGCCGTTTTAACCAATTTCTTTTTTCTTTTTTGTTTTTCTTTCTTTTCTTTTTTTTCTTTTTTTTTTTTTTTTTTGAGATGGAGTCTCACTCTGTTGCCCAGGCTGGAGTGCAGTGGTGCGATCTCAGCTCACTGCAAGCTCCACCTCCCGGGTTCATGCCATTCTCCTGCCTCAGCCTCCCGAGTAACTGGGACTACAGGGCCCACCACCAGGCCTGGCTAATTTTTTGTATTTTTAGTAGAGACGGGGTTTCACCGTGTTAGCCAGGATGGTCTCGATCTCCTGACCTCATGATCTGCCTGCTTTGGCCTCCCAAAGTGCTGGGATTACAGGTGTGAGCCACTGCACCCGGCCAACCATTTCAAGTGTATAATTCAGGAGCATCAATTACCATCACAATATTGTACATCCATCACTACTATTTCCAAAACTTTTTCAACACCTCAAACAGAAATTCTATACCCATTAAGTAATAACTCCAGCCTGGGAAACATGGTGAAACACCATCTCTATAAAAAAAAAATGCAGAAAGTAGCCAGGTGTGGTGGCACACACCTGTAGCCCCGGCTATCTGGGAGGCTGGAGGTGGGAGGATCACCTGAGCCAGGGGAGTTCAATGCTGCAATGAGCCACTTCCCTCCAGCCTGGGTGACAGAGTAGGACCCTGTCTCAAAAAAATGAAAAGTAAGATAAGATAAAAATTCCTAATTCCCTACCTTAATTCCCAACCTCTGTCTACTTTCTATCTCTACATATTTGCCTATTCTACAGATTTCACATAAATGGATTTATTTGTCCTTTAGTGTCTGGCTTATTTCACTTTACATGTTTTCAAGGCTCATTTATGTTGTAGCATGAGTCAGAACCTTATTCCTTTTTATGGCTGAATATGAATATGAATCACATTTTGTTTACTTATTCATCTGT